>NW_028234422.1:35108705-35116205 GCF_977035675.1 Penaeus japonicus | reverse complement strand
CTTCCTTATCCTTTCTTTGTCTTTCCTTTCGATGTGTTTATTCTCTTTCATTATTTCTTATTTATGTGCTCCTAATCCCCTGTTTAACAACATCTACACACCTTCCCTTTTCCATGAAATTCTCTTTCTCTCGTCCTTTTTCTTTGCTTCTCCTTTCATCCCTTTCCCCATTGTTGCACCTTGATCTATACTATTCAATGGTTTTAGAGGTGCAGTAAAATAAAGAAAAATCTTACCCGTCAACAAGCGGCGACTCCTGCAGGAGAGCGCGCGCGGCCTTGAGCCTCTCTTGGTGTGACGCCGTTGGGGACACACGCACAGGCAGAGGGCTAGCTGAAGTTCCAAGGACCAGCGTCACAATTAACGTCAGCATCCCCGTGAGCGCCATGTCATTATAGTCTTTCAGATCTGTTGAGACAGTAGATTTTATAGGTTAGCATAGTATTATCATCTATTAAGAGAGTTGGGTGAAATAAAAATCTCATTTTCAAATTCTACTATCTAATAAGACTATTAAGATATTTTCAAAATACAAGCAAAGCAGAAATTTTGCAGCCACCCTGGTTACTATTTTATCTGCTTCGTTATGTCTTGTCAATACTATCGCTTGGTTTTTGGCACTACTATCACTGGCAAAAAGTCACTATCATCATTATCAGTGATTAGCCCCGTCAACACTAATATATCAACTATCATGATAATCACCAGTATAATCACTACTCCTATTATGGGTTGTCTGATGCCTGAGTAACGAGTCGAAATACCCATTAGATAATACTATCCTAGACCCGAGCGGTGTTGTACCCTGTGAAGGAATTATTCAAAAATAAGTGAAATTTGGCTGGACGTAACCGTAGAGTTAAACAAAAAATAGTATGTCCGTTATGTCGCATTAGTTGGTTAAATAGTACACCCTTGAATTGATTTTTTTTCTTCTAAATTTGGTATGCTGACTGGCATTATAGCTTCGCAAGATTTACATTGATAAGGTTATAGAACTTGAAGGAACAATTCAGTATATAATTCCTAACAATTCATTTTGTTTAATTCACGAAAATGATTAATGTGACACGTAATATTGATCAACATAAATGTTAATTGAATAAAGTCCCGAAATCCGAATTGACCTCTATTTTCGGTAGCTGACTCGAGCGCACTCCTTGCCTGACTCGCCTCAACGCCAAATGGCTTTTAGTCAAACCACTACGCCATTTTTTGTGCAGTTCGAGTTTTGTGTGTCTCTGCCTGCGGTCACTCGGCTCAGTATTTTTATCTATGTTTTGTGTTGATATTAGGATCTGTTAAAATAGGAGTAGGGTTCTGTTTTGTTTTTTCTAATTTATATTCATGTGTATATATATAATGTAAATATATAAAATATTTAGTATAGTTATTTTGTTCATCCATGTGCCTTTCAACCCGGGCAAGCTTATTGCTAATATTGCTATTGGCACTTAATAATACACACAACTTAAATGTGCCATAATATAACTATCGGTGATTAACGCCATCAACACTAGCAAACCAACTATCATGGGCCATTCTAGCCCATGCGGTGTCTTTACCCATGTGATAGGCAATATTCAAAAGTAAGTGAAACATGGTTGTATGTAACCGTAGAGTTTAAACATTTGTGCGACCGTAACATCACGTTAGTCGTAGAAGTTATACACCCTTGAATTGCTTTGTTTTATTCTGATATAACGACTAGTATTATAGCTTCACAAGATTTACAATGATAAGGTTATCGTACTTGAAGGAACAATTCAGTTTCTCATTTCTAACAATATGATAATGCATAGATTGAAGTTGATTTACTTAAAATCAATATGATGATATAATAACTCTTTTTAGTTAACTTTATGCTATTGCTCTTACATTCATATAAATACATAAATATCTTATATATACCAATATACAATCTAAATACATATGCATTCTTGAACATCACCTATTACCCCTTAAATCATCACTATGATTCTATTTCACACAAAGAGAATAAAAGCGTCTTAAATCAATCTCCATGAATATTAATACTTAAAACATAATTAAGAAAATCTAAAATATCAACAAGTCACACAGATATTTGGGTCATCCCTTTTCCACCAAATAAATGTGGTGAATAATCAATGCTAATAACGACTACTAATTGGAGTAGTTGTTGGAGGCAGTTGTCTACCGGTTTTCCTTAATCTTTCCAAAACCTTCTCCGGTTTTTTTCTTTTTTACGAAATAAGTGATACATGGAAGAAATCATTGGGATATGATAATGTTATTTTTATTTTCAGTTACCTATCATTATGATCATGTAGATGAAATCTTAATCCGATGTTACAGTAAATATCAGGAGAGCAGCAAGAGCCTTTCTAGTAAAGAAAATTAATAATTTAATCAGTGAGTCAATTAGTATGTAAATGAAATAACCTTAGGACGAGAGTGTCTCAGATCCTGCTGCAAGAACGCGCTCCTAGTTTCTCAATCAGGCATTCGCAACAGCTGTTCATAGATAGATAACTATCATGTTTTGAGGAGGAAGAAATATGCTGAATCTCACTGAACGTAAAATATACGAACTAGTAGCTGCTAGTTTATGTTAAAGACTGTAGGCCTCGCAGTTTAGTCAAGTTTCTCTCAATTTGAGATGGTAGAAGTTTGATACTGTGTCTTCAGATTAAACTGCTAATTGAGCCCCTACACCTAGAGGAGGGAACATTAATGTTATCAACAGTTGCTGAATAATCATTATCAGGAACTTTGATATCTATAGTAATTGTGATACACGGAATTCATCTTTTCTCTCTGGTAATTATTCTCAGGTACATGACATGTCTTAACTTTGTTAGACATTAGTAAAGAAAAAATAGTGATTTAGTCACTAAACTAGTTGGGTTTTGTTACAGCAGTAAGAGGAAGAAAGTAGAGAAACTTGAATGTTATATGTCAACGTCAGTATTTGGCACAAGGATAAACAGATTATAAGGATTGATGATATTGTCAACTTAATTTCAAACAACGAGTCACATACAGTGGATATGATGCTTTCACCGAATATCAAGATAAAAAGATCTTATTTACCTATATTCACGTCTTCGAAACGCGTTACCCTGTTTCCTACCATACCTTTGTGAAGCTTTCGAATAACCAACAAATTATTCATAAGCACGGATGACTATTTTTCCGGGGTATATTTACGTTTTATTCTATTTACTTGCGTAATCAATATTTTGAAATGATAATTTGATATCATGTTTCCATTTTTCAGTTGTCACAGCTACTGGCGAGCCCCTTAGGCTGTTAGAATAGAGTTCCTGGCCCTAGATGGAGATATTTTTTTTATGCCCCCCCCCAAAAAAAAAGGAAAGAAAGAAAGGAAGAAATTAAAATGAGAGAAGGATATGAAGAAGAATGAATCGATAAAAGAATAATATCACAATCATGCATCAATAAATCCAATGCATTGTGAAATTATTGATAACCAACCATACCTTTTCTACGTTTGTTGCATAATAAATATATTCTATTCAATTCTTCCCATTATTATTTTTTGGATTCTTTCAAGTGCTATTAAGCGCTTCCAAAACCCCAGCAATCTACTAGAAATCGCTCGGTCTGTTAAAAAGGAGAATGGACGAAAAGAAGTAATCATTGTTTTCATTGTCATCTTTACTAGAATGGTGATAATGATAGTGATAACAACTATCATCATTATGATTATTACTATCATTAATGTTATCATTATCGTTACCATTGTTATTATTTCATTATATTCATCATTATCATTCTTCTTATTATTATCATAATTACTAGTAATGATATTATAATTATCAACATTATTATCAATATCATCATTATTGTTATTAATAGTAGTATCATTATTATTATAATTTCAGTTGATAGTATTTTCATTAGTATTATTTTTATTAACCTTGTCATCATGATTATTATTATTATTATCATCATCATTATTATCATTATCATCATCATTATCATTGTTATCACATCATTATCATTGTTGTTATTACTAATATTATCATTATTGTTATTATCATTATTAGTGTTATCATTAATATTATCATTATAATTATTATTGCTATTATTATCACCAGCTTTCCTAATATCAGTACCATTACAGTTATTTTGATTATCATTATTATAATTCTTATATTTATCGTTCATATCACTTTTTCACATTATTGCTCTTACTATTATTATAATCATTATTATTATAATCATTATTATTATCATCATTATCATTGTCACCAACATTCTCATTATCAATGTGATTATCATCAGTATTATCATCGATTCTATTATCCTTATTGATGTCGTTATTGTTATCATGATTATTACTATAATTTTTATTATCTTCATTATTATTGTCATCGTATCAATATTACTATCATTATCGTTATTATGAGAAATACCACTATTATCATTATCATTATCATTATCATCATTACTATCATGATTAATATAAAAAACATAACTTTTATCATCATCAATATCATTATTACTATCATTACTCTCTCTCTCTCTCTCTCTCTCTCTCTCTCTCTCTCTCTCTCTCTCTCTCTCTCTCTCTCTCTCTCTCTCTCTCTCTCTCTCTCTCTCTCTCTCTCTCTCTCTCTCTCTCTCTCTCTCTGTCTGTCTGTCTCTCTCTCCCTCTGTCTCTCACTTTTTCCCCCCCTCTCTCTTTCTCTCTTTGTCTCTCTCTCTCTCTCTCTCTCTCTTTCTCTTTCTCTCTTTGTCGCTCTCTCTCTCTCTCTCTCTCTCTCTCCCCTCTCTCTCTCTCTCTCTGTATATATATATGCATATGTATGCGTGTATGTGCTAAAATGAACATGGATAGAATATGAAATAGTTTAACGTAATAAGAATATTCATTGCTTAAGAAAAGCGAATAGCCGGCACTTAACTCGCAAATGGTATTACGTAAAAAAAGCTCAATTACCTACGGAGATTTTTTTAAAACTAAAGCTGAAGAGAATAACAAGAACGGCGAAAGGGGTATTTTAAAGCCAGGCTTTCGATGGCGAAACCAGACAGAAAATATGGCGAATATGGCATTTGTTGGCGTTACTGACTTCTCATTACACATTGTCACTGATCATTTGCTTCCTCTGAAAAAAAGAAGAAGAAGAAAAAAAAAAATGAAAAGACGATGAAAGAGAGAGAGAGAAAAAAAAAGAGAGAGAGAGAGAGAGAACGAAACAGAGAAAGAGAGAGAAAGAAGTATAGATAGATAGATAGATAGATAGATATATTGATGGATAGATAGATAGATAGATAGATAGTTAGATAGATAGATAGATAGAGAGAGAGATAGATAGATAGATAGAGAGAGAGAGAGAGAGAGAGAGAGAGAAAGAAAGAGAGAATATAGAGAAAGAGAAAGAGAGAGAAAGTTATAGAGAAAGAGAGAGAGAACGAGAAAAAGAAAGAGAGATAGAAAGAGTGAGAGAAACAGAAAGAGAGAGAAAAAGAAAGAGAGAGAAAAAGAAGAAAGAGAAAGAGAGAAAAAAGAAAGAGAGATAGAAAGAGTGAGAGAAACAGAAAGAGAGAGAAAAAGAAAGAGAGAGAAAAAGAAGGAAAGAGAAAGAGAGAAAAAAGAAAAAAGAAAGAGAGAGAGAGAGAGAGAGAGAGAGAGAGAGAGAGAGAGAGAGAGAGAGAGAGAGAGAGAGAGAGAGAGAGAGAGAGAGAGAGAGAGAGAGAGAGAGAGAGAGAGAGAAAGAAAAATATTAAGGAGAAGAGGAAGTGGAGAAGTGGAGGAATGATAATGATAAGAAGAAGGAGAAGAGGAAATGGAGGAATGATAATATATATATATATATATATATTATTTTTATTATCATCATCATTATTATCATTATCATCATCATTATTATCATTATCATCATCATTATTATCATTATCATCATCATTATTATCATTATCATCATCATTATTATCATTATCATCATCATTATTATCATTATCATCATCATTATTATCATTATCATCATCATTATTATCATTATCATCATCATTATTATCATTATCATTTTCATTATCATTATCTTTATAATCATTATCATAACCATTCTCATCATCATTATCATTATCATAATCATTATCATCATCATCATCATTATCATTGTCTTTATCATCATTATCATTATCATAACCATTCTCATAATCATTATCATAATCATAATCATTATCATCATCATCATTATCATTATCATCATCATTATTATCATTATCATAATCATCATCATCATCATTATCATTATCAACATCATTATCATTATCATTATCATTATCATTATCATTATCATTATAATTATCATTATCATTATCATTTTCATTATCATTATCATTATCATTATCATCATCATTATCATTATCATTATCATTAGCATTAACATTAACATTATCATTATCATTATCATTATCATTATCATTATCATTGTCATTATTATTATCATCATCATTATCATCATCATCATCGTCATCAAAATCATTATCATTATTATTATATTATTATTATCATTATCATCATCATCATCATTATCATTATCATTATCATTATCATTATCATTATCATTATCATTATCATTATCATTATCATTATCATTATCATTATCATTATCATTATCATTATCATTATCATTATCATTATCATTACCATTATCATTATCCTAATCATTATCATTATTATCATCATCATGATGATGATCATCATCATTATTATCATTATCATTATCCTAATCATTATCATTATCATTATCATTACCATTATCATTATTATCATTATCATTATCATTATTATTATCATTATCATCATCATTATTATCATTACCATCCTAATCATTATCATTATCATTATTATCACCATTATCATTATCATTATAACCTTTATCATTATTATTATCATTATCATTATCATCATTATTATTATCATTATCATCATTATCATCATCATCATTATTATCAATATTATTATTATTATCAGTATTATCATTATCATCATCATTATTATCATTATCATCATCATTATTATCATTATCATCATCATTATTATCATTATCATCATTATTATCATTATTATTATTATTATTATTATCATAATTATCATCATTATCATTATCATCATCATTATTATCATTATCATCATCATTATTATCATTATCATCATCATTATTATCATTATCATCATCATTATTATCATTATCATCATCATTATCATGGTCATCATCATAATTATTATCCTTATCATTTATCATCCTTATCATTATCATCATCATTATCACATTATTATCCTTATAATTATCATTATCATTATCATTATCATTATCATTATCATTATCATTATCATTATTATTATTACTATCATGATTAATATAAAAAACATAACTTTTATCATCATCAATATCATTATTACTATCATTACTCTCTCTCTCTCTCTCCCCTCTCTCTCTCTCTCCCCTCTCTCCCCCCCCTCCCCTTCCCCTCTCTCTC
>NW_028234422.1:35086205-35088705 GCF_977035675.1 Penaeus japonicus | reverse complement strand
AGTCAGAAAAACAACCATCTATACAAACACGCTGGACACGGTTAGATAAAAAATATCAAAAACATTAAACATTTCACCGACTCCAAAGAGTTGGAGCATATACAGGAGGGCCTCACGGTAAAATAAATAAAATGCAACACTGAAGTCCATTGCAATAGCATGGGACTCCTGCCCTGCATCTAAAGTGGCCTGAGAGCCATGAACAAGTGTAACTAAGTCATCACAGGTACTAAGCCCCTTAAGAAAACCAAACTGCGAAGCCGCCACTAGTCTCAGACGGTGACAATAAAAGTTGACGACGAACCAATAGTCGCCTAAAAGTCCTTGAAAGAATCGGCGTTATGGATATAAGGTGATATTCCGATGGTAAAGCAGAAGAAGAACACGCTTTTGAATGGGTGTGATATTTGTTTTTTTTTCCAACAAAGGGGAAAACTTCGAGACTTCAGGAGCCGCCTAAACACAACAGCCAATTTAGGAGCCAATTAGTCAGTGATCTTCTTAAACATCATTGGAAAGAAGCAGTTAGGATCAATGCCACCATATAAATCCAAATACAACAAATTTTCATGCTACAGATTGTAAAAGAGGTTTTGGGAAGCGTGTAGGGGACAAAGAAAGATTTTGATTACTTTGCTTATTTGCAAAAACCTCGGCAAGCATATTTGCTTTCATGGAAGGTTCATAATCTGCAGAACCACCAGCATCATGAAGAGAAGGCGTGGCAGATTCAGTACCAAAAAAGACGATTTCAGTGCAGACCACCAGTTATATGACTGACTATCCCCGGCAAGAACCTCTTGCAGATGTGCATCATAATCAACCACTGCAGTATCATAAACCCTTCGGGGAACTGCCTTGTGCCTGGTATAAATTAGCCAATTTAGTTGGGTACAATTACGCGAAAACATTTGATATGCACTCTAATTATGAGGAATCTTACAATCAGCAATTTATCATCCCTTATCCCTCACTCGTGACTTGATGATTTTGGATAGCACTACATTGTCAGTAATCTTTAAAACACACACATTCAACTTGAAACAGGACCTTCAGAAAGAAGTAAGTGTTTGAGTGACTGTTCTCAATGCCATGGTAAATATTGTCCAAATTGACACGAGACTTTAGATAATCCTTACGGGATATGGCAATATCTGGAACTTTAAAATCAAGTTTGATTTAAAGGAAATTGAACTGTGGTCAGAAATATCCACTGGTGCAACAGCAGATGCATCAGTTACACCTGGAACGTCAGTTAAAATAAAATCCAAACTGCCACCATCAACATAGGTTGGTTTATTTACTAGCTGTTCACACAGAGACAAAATTAAAAAAAAATGTAAGCAGGCCTACCATCTGCATTTGTTTACCTTACAGAGTTAAACTACTCACAATGATGTGCATTAAAAAAACGAATAAAAATGGAAGATGATTTAGCAACAGTTGACTGAATAGATATCATTGCTGTAAGCAAACATTCCAGGGTTTCTATAAATACCGAAGATATAAACATTTTAAAATTTGCTGGGAAGCTTCACCAACTGTACCTCGTGACACTTACAAGTAAAATCTGAAATCGAATGTGCATTAAAACCCGTTTTAATGCACCCTGTGCGCGAACATTATTAACGTCATTATGATCCACTCTGTGTGGCCGCCTGATGACCATAGAATTATTAAAATTAGCAATGAGATTTTCATTGATATTTCTTCTATTAGAAACATGTGTTTCAGAACAAATTATGATATTGTATTTAGATGAGACACCTTCAAGATCCCTTAGGTTAGCATGAAGGCCACGGATGTTGGAATGAAGGATACCACAAAAGCCTGAATAGTGTTTAACAGGTCCGGGATTGGATTCAACATCACCAGACAAAAGGACAACCACAAACATATTTAGATAAAAAAGAAAGACTAAATTAAATCATCGACTTGGAGGTGCAGTCTCACTAGGCAAGGCAAAATAAAATTACAACCAATGATTCGCCAAACAATGGGTACTGACAACCATGATGGCTGAAAACCCGAGGTTCCCTCTGGCCCCATTCATCTCCTAGCCTTGCCATTCACAACGTAGGAAATGAAGGACCAACAGAAAGCTCAGTGATGTCACGGAATGAAGCAAAATTGGAAGTATTGTGGCTAGACATCTATCAATGGCAACCATATTTAAACCCCACAATCCAAGCGACAGGAAAACAAAATAAGAATGAAGAAGAAAGAAAGAAGCGAATGGGAGGTAGAGGACAGTCAACTCCTCACTCTGACAGAACCAGCCCATAGTCAATAAACTACGCAGTACATTTTTAATCGTTATTCGATAAACTACATGACATTTTGATAAATCTACACTCTGGTGACATACACGCTGTTGTGTACATAAGTGTTTAATCCATATATTTGTTTTATAGCAGCCACAAGTCACCATACTTCACGTTTACTATACTATAGTTAATGTTCATCCAATAAGGTACTGTTTCATCACACAGCGATTCTA
>NW_028234422.1:35068705-35071205 GCF_977035675.1 Penaeus japonicus | reverse complement strand
ACCTATGTAAGAATACATATTCACACATAGATATATAAGTATGTATTCATGGTAATGCTATAAGAGGGCGTATATGAAACTATGCATATTTTTTTCTAAATTGTGTGTTCAAGGTATATAGATGCTATAGATATGTTGTTTATTCTGAAATCACAAATCAGCTGTTATTTCCAAACACAATATAAATGTTGTTAAAAATAGGTATGTATTTTGATCATATCCACGTCCCCTTTGTTGAAATGCGTGTTGATAACCGTGATGATTTTGTCAGTAAGTTTTTGCAGGTCCTCATTTTTTTCATGATGACAACAACGGTCAGCATGCGATCCTAACCTCAAATTCTCACTAAACACACATATGTGCATGGCCTAATAACATTGGGTTCATATAACAAACAAAAATTAGAAGGAAAAACCCCTGTATTTGATTAAATGGAAACCTTCCCCGGGCAGGGTCGTGTCCGCAAACACATTGTAAAAAAGAAAAAAAAATATTAATAATAAAAAAAGAAGGAGAAGTTAAAAAATAAAAGCTTAAAAAAAAAATGCAAAATCTAATCGTGCCCCTTGTAAGGGTCTCCAACGCAGACGGAAGCGGCCATTAAACTCCCGAGGGCGTCGGTCCGCTCTAACCAGAGAAAAGGAAGGCCGTTTACTGCAAAGCCTTATTATTCTCGGATGACTGTCCCTGAACCTCAGTCCTCTATTTACATTGCTTACGGACTGATTCCCATATAATTCCAAACGCATATGTATTTTTTCTTTCCGACTAATCAACTTCATTCTTAACGATTCTTTGCGCCCCCCCTCCTTTTTTTTAAATCAGAAGAACTGTTGCCTCGTCAGGTACCCGTAAGAAGCAGCCTCGAACGCATTTTATAACACAGGTTTGCGGCGCGCGGCTCAAAGCTGTAAAAACTAGACGGAGAGTTTTTCGACCGAAAGAGACAACAAAAAGGCCATTATGACCATAAGAGTATTATAGTCCACACCTGGCCTGTCCGACTTGAGCATCTCTTATGAAGAGCATCTAGCCGTGATAGAAAGGGTATTGTAATAAAAAGTAAAAGAAAGAACAAAACAAACAAACAACAAAAAAAAAAAAATAAACAAACAAACAAAAAGGGGGGTATCATTGAAATTCCTTTACGGTCATTATTTACATTATTTACCAGACAATACTTTTTTTAATTTTAAATATTTGTTGGATACCGCGCGAGGTTGTTAACCGTTATTTTCCTTTTTTTTTTTTATTTAAAACTACATAAGATAGTAACTATAACTAAATGTCCCCTTTCAGTGAAGTTAGGGTAATACGAGCCGCGGATACTCGCTGTAACAAGTATGGTTAGTGTGTAAGTGAGATGTGATATTTACTTCATTAATAAGGGGGGGGGAGGAAGAGGATAGGCAAGAAAGAGAGAGAGAGGACAGAATAGAGGGAGAGAGAGAGTTTGTAGCGTGTGGTCGAGGTATGGAGAAAAGAGAGAGTAGAGAGAGAGAGCGAGAGAGAGAGAGAGAGAGATCGAGAGAAGAGAGGAGAGAGAGATGAGAGTAGGAAGCGAGAGAGAGGAAGAGGGAGCGAGCGGAGAAGGAAGAGGGAAGCGAAGAGAGAAGAGAGGGGAGCCCGAGAGACGAGAAGAGAGAGGAGTAGACAGAGAAACGGGAGGAAGCACGCGGAGGGTGAGCGGAGGAGATGAGCTAAAGGAGGAGAGAGAGAGAGAGGCGGAGGAGGAGAGAAGAGGCCGAGAGAGAGAAGAGGAGAGATAGAGAGCGAGGGAGTAGAGAGGAGAGAGTGAGAGAGGGAGAGCAAACAAGAGAGAGAGAGATGAGCGAGAGGAGGAGAGAGAGAGAAAGAGGGAATGACGAGAGATAAAGAGAGAGAGAGGGAAAGAGACAGAGAGAGAGAAAGAGAGAGAGCGAAGAAGAGAGAGAGGAGAGAGCAGCGAGAGAGAGATGCTGTGAGATGAAGCGAGAGAGAGGGGAGGTTGGTCTGGATGGTTCGCTCCCTTGCGAAGAATGCGAATGTAAAGTGGAAATGGGCGAGACGGGAGTTTAGGAGTCGCACGAATATATCGACTAGAGCGAGTGGTGAGTGAGTGGAGTTGGACTGCGGTGCAATAGTTCGAGAAGCTGTCGCTCGAAACCGCTTTCTTCTTTTATTGCTGAAGCTTGATCAGAGGAGAGTTCGTGGGGGTGCTCCTCTGCTCCTCCGAGCGAGGTGACTCTACTACCACATTCGTCAACGACTCAGGTGCATTTTAGTTCTTCTGTTTCTTAGATATGAATAACACCGTAGGAAGGAATGGAGATATTAGATCTCATATTGGTGAGTACATTATAGTACACGATATCGAAAGCATACACATGCAAATAATATTCAATTGATAATTACAATGAAAGCAAACATAAAGTTATTGGGAGAGAGAGAGAGAGAGAGAGAGAGAGAGAGAGAGAGAGAAAGAGAGGACAGAGAAGAACAGTGAGAGAGAGAGAGGAGA
>NW_028234422.1:35058231-35060731 GCF_977035675.1 Penaeus japonicus | reverse complement strand
TTACTGTAGCGTATCATCATATCCGTTATTTCAAGACTATTCAATTAAAGTACCTGCAATACATCATGCAATAGGCTGCATGTCACCGATTCAGGCAGTGCCACAGTGCCACAACTCCAGCATGTGGGTGAGGTGAGCTGTCGCGCGCTGGCACATGTTGTATCTTTCCTAAGGCGATTCTCATGGGAACGTCTCAGATATTTGTTGATGTTGAACGCATTCTTATTCATATTCTGATCAATGTAGCTCATGGGTGGTTGCAAAGGGAGACGGGGTGGGCGGGGTGGGGGGGGGTGTGGGGGGGGCGGGGGGGGGTGGGGAGGGAGGAGAGAGAGAGAGAGAGAAATGTGTGTGTGTATGTATGTATGTGTGTATATATATATATATATATATATATATATATATATATGTATATAAACTATATATATACAGTCTAAATATTACAAATAAAGTATTTTACATATATATATATATATATATACTTATATATATATATATAATATATATATATATTTATAAAACAATATATATCCTGTATATATATATATATATATATATATATATTAAATATATATATATTATATATATATATATATATATAAGAGAGAGAGAAAATAAATAGATATTATAAATATATAAGAGAAGAAAAAAAATGTTGTATAGTGTGTGTATTATATATATATTATATATATAATATATATATATATATAATAAATATATATATATATTATAAATATACACACATATATACAAGAGAGAGAGAGAGGGGGGGAGGAGATAGAGAGAGAGAGAGAGAGAGAGAAACAGAGAGAAAGAAAGAGTAACAGAGAGACAGATATATCGACAGACAGACAGATATGTAAAAAGTTAAGGTATAAGGATGGATAGGTAGATGGATAGAAAACAAAACAAAACAGACCAAGGAGATAAACAAACAAAGCAGACAAAAGAAGGGGAAAGGAGAGAAGAAAAAAAAAGTAAATAGAACAGAGAGTAAAAAAAAAAAAAAAAGCGAAGAAGAGATAGAGAAGCAACAAAGCAAATCTCGAAGGCCACGAAGCACGGGTGCCAAAGACTCATCAAGGGCTCCTAAGTATCAGCCTCGTTTTCACTGACAACAACCCCAACCCCGCAGGAAGCTCCAAGAAGGGGGGGGGGGGCGGAGGCTAAGGGAGGAGGGGAGGACAAAGGGGTGAAGGTGGAAGAGGAGGAAGGGAAGGAGGACGAGGAGGAGGAGGAGGAGGAGGGAGAGGGGAAGGAGGGGAGCCTAAGGGAGGAGGGGAGGACAAAGGGATGAAGGTGGGATAGCTAAACTGGGATGGGGTGGTGAATGGGGTTGGTTGCTTGGGATATGTATTCGTAGTTTGTTGGTAGATGGGTGTGTGCGGATAGGAGGATGCGTGGTAGGTCGTTTGAGGGGCAAAAAGAGAGGGAGGAAGGGAAGGAGGACGAGGAGGAGGAAGAGGAGGAGGGAGAGGGGAAGGAGGGGAGCCTAAGGGAGGAGGGGAGGACAAAGGGATGAAGGTGGAAGAGAGGGAGGAAGGGAGGGAGGAGGAGGAAGGGAAGGAGGAGGAGGAAGGGAGGGAGGGAGGAGAGGAGCCTAAGGGAGGAGGGGAGGACAAAGGGATGAAGGAGGAAGAGGAGGAAGGGAAGGAGGAGAAGGAGGAAGACGGGGGAGTGGGGGAGATGAGGGAGGAGGGAAGAGGAAGGGAAGGGAGGAGGGGGAGAGATGAGGGAGGACGAAGGAGGATGGGGAGAGAAGGGAGAAGGAGTAAAAAAAGAAAGAGGAGGAAGTCAGGCAAAAAAAAAAAAAAAAAAAAAAAAAAAAAAGGTAAGAGAAAGAGGAGAAAGTGCGAGGAAAAGAGAGAAGAGGATATAAGATTAGAGAAAGAAAGGGGAGGGTGGAGAAACAAAGGAAGCGGCGCAGGGAAATGCAGGGGAGATAAGATAAAGGTAGAAAAAAAGGGCGTATGACGTGGGCCTGACAACCGATCCTATTTAGATTCGAGTTCCTATAGTGAGGGTGTTGTGTCGACGCCTGTGTGGTGTGGGCGGAGAGGGACTGGCTTTCCTTATCTCATCTCTCTTTGGCTCTTTCTTTATCTCTTTTAAGCTTTATTTTCATTAACATCGTTAGCATTATTTGTGCTATTGATATCATTATTGTTTACATCATTATCATTATTAGTAGTATTATTATCAGTATTATTCATATCATGATTATTGTGACTATTGTTATCATTATTATTATTACCATTGTCTATTTATCACTTGTTGCCATTATTATTATTGCTACTATTATCATCATCGTTATTATTATTAGTAATAGTATCATTATCATCATTATCATTTATATCATCAATATTATCATTTCTATTTTTGTTATCATTATGTTCTTTTTCATTATCATCACTATCATTATACTATTATTATTACTGTTGTTATGAGTGTTATTATTATCACAATTATTACTACTGCTATTATTATCATTATAATTTTT
>NW_028234422.1:35042091-35044591 GCF_977035675.1 Penaeus japonicus | reverse complement strand
GAGATAGATAGATAGATAGATAAAGAGAGAGAGAGAAAGAAAGAAAGAGAACCAGAGATGCAGAGACAGAGAAACAGACAGACAGAGAGAGAGAGTGAGTGAGAGAGAGAGAGAGAGAACCAGAGAACCAGAGATATATAGAGACAGACAGACAGAGAGAGAGAGCTAGATAAACATCAGGGTATAAAATCGTCCGTAACATGAACCCTTGATCCATTCAAATGTTGTTTACATATGATAAATCCTCTACGATCAAATTTGCACGACACCCGTTTCCGTTTCGTCTTTCTCCTGCATGCGCTCTCTTGCACGGCCAAACGGCCCCAAAGGCTCCTTCCACCAGACTGGGAATAGACTGTGAAGGAGAGGGAGACGAATTCGAGAATGGAGAGAGACAGACTGATAATGGAAGAGAGAAAGGGATGTTGATAGAAAGGGAAATGACTAATGAGAAAGGAGTATATGGAAATGAATACAGATGCAGAAATAGAAAGAGAGAAGGTTAGTGAAAGATATGGATAAAGAGTCTGAGAAATCTAAGAAATAAAGTAAGAAATATAAATGCAGAGAAACATAGAGACAAAGTGAGGAAAAGTGCGCAGTTGTAAAGAACAGGCCGGATATGTTTACCAAAGTTAACCAGAAGAGTTAATTGGAAATTTCTGCAGAGGATATTCTTGTTCTCATAAAGGTTCATATTCCCTGATTTACGCCTTACGTAATCCTCCTCACGCCAAAATTTCCATGAAATTTCGATCCCGAAATAATTTTTTGTCTGCATATATAGTATTTTTTTTCTTGTGAATTTTCAAACATGATTACCTATTTTCATTAAAAAAAAAGGTTTTATGAGCTCTGTGGTCAACTCGGAACCCAAGTGAAGTCTACAACATCTCGTCAACGATAATCCAGCTAATGCGGCTACAAATAGCACTTGACTGCCTGCACTCTGGCTTGATCAACCTCTTTGACCTGTATGATTACACCTATGTTATCGTAAATACTCTAAAGAAATTAAGCTATAATCCTTTGTTCTTCAGAGTCTCGTTTTAAATTCAAGACAAATAAAGCACAAAACTATGGATACATTGGAGCAACTTCATACACAATCTCAATATATCTTTTTCCCTTTCCCTTTTTTTTAAGTGGTAAGACCCCTACCTGTGAGATACTAATTTCAGAGACGAAATATAGAACCTGTGAAGCATATACATATGCATAGTATATAATATATATGTATATAGTTTTTCGGTTCTTTTAAGGCCACAATTTTCTTTCCACTTAACTTTCAGATCTTTCAGGTATAAAGTAATAAAGACTGCACATGGTCAGCAGAACCTATCAAACTGTTCTGTTGTAAACATTTACATTATTCAAGCAGCTGTACATAACTCCTGTATTTAATTTAGAAATGCTGTTCTCGCTGGTTAGGCAAGAACAGCTTTTCTCATAAGTCGCAATACTTCAATTATTTTTTATGCTACAGCACTGTTCTTCGGTCTGTGAAAGCACGCTCCGATACGTGCATCACAAGAAGCTGATTATGATGATTAGGAAGCATACAGTAAGTCTTTTATGCTGATGATGATGTGTGCAAGGGACAATTGATAAATTCGGGACAACTGATAATCTGACATGTTCAGAATATCAAAACATTTACATATCTAAAATGAATCATCAATCAGAGCAATATATTGAAATGCATATGTGGATGTATTTCGATTTACATATAACAGTTACTGAACTTGATTTACATATAACAGACATAAATATATATGCGAATTCACTTACTGCTTACATAAGTGTGGCACATAGCTAGCGTCTAGAAATCACAGTCTGTAGTATTTGGCACCGTAAGTGTTTAAGTGCATCTTGGCAGAAGTTCGCCTTGATCCAAGTCGCTGACACGATTCCATGCATTCCACTTTGCCAAGCAGTTGTGAAGTGTGGAACCAAAGTGCCACGTAGTTCCGATACTCCGTGGCATTTGCTGCATCACAGTACTCGGCTCTGCTTGTGTTGTATCAATTAGTGATGGGGGAGTTGTATGTATGAGGAATAGCTTATATATATATATATAAATATATATATATATATATATATATATATATATATATATATATATATCTATATATATACATATATATATACATATATATATATATATATATATTATACATATATATATATATATATAATATATATATATATATATATATATATATTATAAATATATATATTTATATATATATACATATACATATATATATATATATATATATATATATATATATATATATATATATATATATATATATATATATATATATATATGGCATTTTTACTCTTGAATTTTTAATATCATCGTTATTATCGCTATTAACTTCGAGTGCGGGTTACTCTCCTTTCTTTCGTAGATGAATTGCCTTCCTTTGCAAGTACAAATCTTCCATCAATATTCTCAAAACTCATCTTACAAGTGCTAACGTTTTTTCAGTTT
>NW_028234422.1:34984591-34989591 GCF_977035675.1 Penaeus japonicus | reverse complement strand
ATAATCATTGCCATAATTATCTAATCATTATCATCATCATCATTATCATAACATCATCATCATTATCATTAGCACCATCATTATGATTATAGTTCACGTACACAAAATTTCGAAATCTGACATCAGAGGATATTACATCATCAAAGCTATCATTCCCTTCTTTTGTTTCTTTATTGTTATTCTCTCTCTCTCTTTCTACACACACACATACACACACACACACACACACACACACATATATATATATATATATATATATATATATATATATATATATATATATATATATATATATATAGATATAAATACATATATATATATAATATATAATATATATATAAACATATGTATATATATATATATACATATATATATATATATATATATATATATATATATATATATATATATATATACATATATAAATATATTCTCTCTCTCCCTTTCTTTCTCCCTCCTTCTCGTGCATGGATTCATTGATGTATAGCCATCCTCCAAACACGATGTGTATGTATATATATATTGTTTTTTTTATTTATAAATTTACATAACAGTTACATGAATTTGGTTCTCTTAGGTACAAACACTCATTTAGTTGCTTTGCATTGTTGAAGTCCTGCAACAGGCTTGGTGGTAGAGGGAAGACATGTTCAGTTCTGCTGAGCTGAGGGCCCCGCGAGGAGCTTCCTCACATCCTCGGCGAGTCGCTCGTAAAGCCAGAGGTCGAACGCCTTGCCTTCGTCGTAGTCCTCCTCGCCGTTGAAGCGAGCCAGACCGAAGTCAATGATCGTCGCTCGCACTCGCTCCTTACCGATCCTGACGCACACATTCCTCTGGAAGAGGTCCAAGTGCGTCACGCCGGCCTTGTGCATGCGCTTGAGGGCGCCGTGCACCTACTCGAGCACGTCCTCCAACTGGGCGGGGGAGAGCTGCTTCTTCTCCACGCATTCCATGAGCGTGGCGCCGGCGAAGCGGCTCACGATGCTGCAGTGCTCGTCCTCGAGGACGACGGCTTCGAGCTGCTGCAGCCCCTTCTTCCCCTGGACCTTGCTGAGGGCGCGCGCCTCCCGCTTGAACGACCAATCTTCACAACGTTCCATCTGCTTCACCACGCGCTTGTGGTCTTCGTTGGAGAAGAGCTTGGCGACTCCGTAGGCGCCGCGGCCCAGGAGTTTGGAGTGGCAGTCGTTGGTGTGATTGAGGAAGTCGGCCTTGGTCCACACGGGCACCTGGCGCTCCTTCATCTTCTTCAGGAAAAATTCCATTGCGACAGAGTTTTTCTAAAGAATTGCAACACTCTCGATTGTTCTTGGTCCAGCTGAGTTCAGCTACGCAACTGCTTACAGCGCTTCTAAAGTTTCCAAAGACGTGTCGCAGATGAGCCTTGGACAAACGAGCGAGCACTTCAAAGTCTCTGTCGTATCTTTGCCTGTCAGACGCAGCGTGCGCGGAGGTCTCGTTCTGGTAAAGAGGTTGCCTCTGACTGTAGGCATTCGCGGGTCTACCACTGCCTCTGCGCGGATTCCCTTTTTTGTCACGATGCCATTTTATTTTTCGCATTTTAAACTCAAATGAAACAAAAGATAGATAAAACATCGAAACTTATAATGTTTATAATTGAAAAAAATAAAATATAGAGACCAATAGAAATACATAGTTTTTCTTTTTGGGAAAATTATTGTCAACTTAGAGAGAGAAAAAAAAATGAATCTTTGGGTGACGAGACGCCATTATGTTTTAGAGCGACGAATATCCAAATAAGGCCCCCCCCCCCCAAAAAAAAAAGGAAATAGATCATTAACAACAGCGGAATGCGATAGCGAGAAAACAGAAAAAAAGAAAAGGCGACGATGATGATGCGCGAAAAGGCAAGAGATCGAGCGAGAATTCGATAAAATGTAAGAAAATACAAAATGAATGAAAATACAAAAACACACTTGACTGGCAAATGGGAGACTCAGAAGTCCGAGAATTATGAGAAAAGGGGTAATAGCATAAGAAAGAGAAAGATCATTAACAACGGCGGAATGCGAAAGCGAGAAAACAAAAAAGGCGATGATGATGTGAGAAAAGGCAAGAGATCGAGCGAGAATTCGATAAAATGTAAGAAAATACAAGAAAATGGAAAAAAAAAACCACACACGCTATATTGGCAAATGGGAGACTCAGAAGTCAGAAAGAATCCGAGAATTACGAGAAAAGGGGTAATAGCATAGGGAAGAGAAAATGTACAAAAGAATGAGAGAAAGCGCGGGTCTCTCTCTCTGTGTGTGTGTGTGTGTGTGTGTGTGTGTGTGTGTGTGTGTGTGTGCGTACATATATATATATATATATATATATATATATATATATATATATATATATATATATGTATATACATATATATATATATATATATATATACATATACATATATAAGTAAAGGTATTGAGATCCAACACATCTCCATACAGTGACGAAAATTATATAGTAAAAATCGAAATGTTATCTATGACAAAAACATTATTATTTTTTTTTTTTGTCAAGTAAGAGAGAATTAAACAATGTATTGGAATCTACTAAAAGGGAATCCACTCCAAAGTTACAATAGAAACCAACGAGTCTCTCCGTGAAATGCCTCTGAGATGCGAAGCGACCGAAATCTTGGAAAATACTCTGAAAGTTTATAATCCGCGAACGAGGAGACAACCGATAAATCTATTATGAATGTTGCATAAAGTTGATCAACAAAAAATCGTAACAAACTGCCTTTTCGATTCAAATCAACGCAGGGAACAAGTCGATCAAGGAAAGAAAAGCTTCACGATCAAGGAATAAATCAATTAATTCTGAAACCGACGAATTTCGGAAGATTTTGGAAGATTTCTCATAAGTATAAGGAAAACGACAATATACAACAATTTAATAACAAAACGTAGGTGTTGTGAAGAAAACATTAACATCAAAAAGTCATAGGGACTCTTCACACAAGAAGTATAGTTAACGGCTATTGGATAATAAGACGTAGACGTGCATTATGAAGGAAAATCAATGAAGAGTTAAATAAAACTTTTGAGTGAATATTCATACGGGATATCAGGGTTCATAAGGAATCCCGAGGATGCTGTTGGTCAATATTTCCAGAGGAGGAGAAATAATTTGCAAGGATATATAGAACGAGATTTGATATACATATATATGAGTGAATGAGAGAGAGAGAGAGAGAGAGAGAGAGAGAGAGAGAGAGAGAGAGAGAGAGAGAGAGAGAGAGAGAGAGAGAGAGAGAGAGAGAGAGAGAGAGAGAGAGAGAGAGAGAGAGAGAGAATGAGAGATAGATAGATAGATATATATATAGAGAGAGAATGATAGATAGATAGATAGAGAGAGAGAGAATGAGAGATAGATAGATAGATAGATAGAGAGAGAGAGAATGAGAGATAGATAGATAGATAGATAGATAGATAGATAGAGAGAGAATGAGAGATAGATAGATAGATAGATAGAGAGAGAGAGAATGAGAGATAGATAGATAGAGAGATAGATAGATAGATAGATAGAGAGAGAGACTGAGAGATAGATAGAGAGAGAGAGAATGATTGATAGATATAGAGAGAGAGAAAATGATAGATAGATAGATAGAGAGAGAGAGAAAATGATAGATTGATAGGAAGAGAGAGAGAGAGAGAGAGAGAGAGAGAGAGAGAGAGAGAGAGAGAGAGAGAGAGAGAGAGAGAGAGAGAGAGAGAGAAAGAGAGTAAGAGAATAAGGTACGAATGATATTTTTAGTGGGCGGAGGAATTATCGTAAATCGAACCTCGGGATCGCATGTCCTACACGTGGACAAACAAGCAAGCCTTTGAACCAGGATCACAGAACAAAAACTTAAAAGTTGCAACCGTGAAATTTTCAAAAATGAAGAACAAAGAGGAGGAGATAATGTTCCTGGCGAAGAGGAGAAAACTTGAATGAAAGAATGAAGGATAAAGGGAACTTCACGAGGATTTTAGATACACTTTGAAAGGAAGCAAAGAAGGGAGACATGGAGTTTGGTTTTGGTTTGAATGGGAAGTAAATAACATGATGTTCTACTATAAAAATAAAAGAAAAACAAAAATGGACATAGAACCAATAGGAATGAGATCCATCATGGCTAATGTTCCCCCGGCCAGGAAAAAGAAGAAGGAAGAGATACGAGATACAGGAAACATGCGATTCTGTGATACGTAGGAAAGTGCACGGAGAGTTGAGAGAAAGAAAAAAAAAAACAAGACAAAACAGGAATGTGTATGTAGGAGTAGTGAAAAAAAATGAAACGAATGCATTGCGTGTGAAAGTACTTTTTACAATAATGGATATGCATTATTTGCACTGGACGAGTAAAAGAAATGCACATGGTATAAACGGGAATCAGTTTCAAGTTTGATTCTGAAATGTCGAAAACAAGTGGCTTCAGCTAAAAAGAAAATGTTTTAAAAAATGTAGATGAAAGTTTATGATAAAAAAGAAAATAAATACCTATAAGAGGGCGTGACAGAGGAAAACCAAACGAAGAAATCGAAAAACAAATAAATGGCAAACACCAAATATAATGAAACACCAATCGATATGATCAAATCAATGTGATCAGAGCTCGTGGAATTAAAATAACACCAATAAAACACACAGATTCAGGAAATAGTACCGAAAAAATGGGAAACTGCTATAGTCTACCGCCTCTTCAAGAAAGTGTAAATGCGGAATAACCTAGGGATTATACTGATCACAAGAGGGGAAATTGCACGAGGGAATATTGTAAAGACGATTAGTCAACATCTCTTGAAAAAAATGGGTATTGGTAAATTTTCAACATGGATTAAAACTTGGGAGAAGGACTAAATGGCTTTAGCGCGCGGGAATGAAATAGAATACATGCCAGACATTCCTTGGTTGAGTAAAGGCTTTTGACGAAATAGACAGAACGAAATTATTATGGCAAGTAATGACACAATTATCACTGTGTCTACCTCCTAAATTGATACGAG
>NW_028234422.1:34957091-34959591 GCF_977035675.1 Penaeus japonicus | reverse complement strand
CACTATATTGCCACCAAAAAGAAAAGAAAATAGATAGAACCACCATATCACCATATGTACCAAAATATCACATAATGCCAAAATATTATAACAATATCAGTGCATCATTACGAAGAACCTTACATTTTCATCACATCAATGCCACTCTCGACCACCAAAATGATCAATGTTATAATGATAATGATGATAGTAATGATATTGATGAAAATAATGTTAATGATGATATTTATAATAAAGATAATAATGATGAAAATTATTACAATGATGATGATAAGGATGATTATGAATATGATGAAGTAAAAACAATAATGGTAATAACAATATTGATAGTAATGTTGATGATATTAGCAATAAAAAGTTATATAAAATTTGACATTGCTAATGATGATAATATTCATAAGGATAATAAAAATTATAATGATAATAATAGCAGTAGTAATAATTGTGATAATAATAACACTCATAACAACAGTAATAATAATAGTATAATGATAGTGATGATGATAATGAAAAAGAACATATTGATAACAAAAATAGTAATAACGATAATATTGATGATATAAATGATAATGATGATAATGATACTATTACTACTACTAATAACGATGATGATAATAGTAGCAATAATAACAATGGCAACAAGTGATAAATAGACAATGGTAATAATGATAATGATAACAATAGTCACAATAATCATGATAGAAATAATACTGATAATAATAATAATAATAATGATAATGATGTAAACAATAATGATATCAATAGTACAAATAATGCTAACGATGTTGATGAAAATAAAGCTTATAAGAGATCAAGAAAGAGCCAAAGAGAGATAAGGAAAGCCAGTCCCTCTCCGCCCACACCACACAGGCGTCGACACAACACCCTCACTATAGGAACTCGAATCTAAATAGGATCGGTTGTCAGGCCCACGTCATACGCCCTTTTTTTCTACCTTTATCTTATCTCCCCTGCATTTCCCTGCGCCGCTTCCTTTGTTTCTTCACCCTCCCCTTTCTTTCTCTAATCTTATTGCTCTTCTCTCTTTTCCTCGCACTGTTTCTCCTCTTTCTCTTACCCTTTTTTTTTTTTTTTTTTTTTTTTTTTTTTTTTTTTTTTTTTTTGCCTGACTTTCTCCTCTTTCTTTTTTTTTACTCCTTCTCCCTTCTTTCCCCATCCTCCTTCGTCCTCCCTCATCTCTCCCCCTCCTCCCTTAGGCTCCCCTCCTTCCCCTCTCCCTCATCTCCCCTCCTCCTCCTCCTTCCCTTCCTCCTCCTCCTTCCCTTCCTCCTCTTCCTCCTTCATCCCTTTGTCCTCCCCTCCTCCCTTAGGCTCCCCTCCTTCCCCTCTCCCTCCTCCTCTTCCTCCTCCTCGTCCTCCTTCCCTTCCTCCTCCTCTTCCACCTTCATCCCTTTGTCCTCCCCTCCTCCCTTAGGCTCCCCTCCTTCCCCTCTCCCTCCTCCTCCTCCTCCTCGTCCTCCTTCCCTTCCTCCTCTTCCACCTTCATCCCTTTGTCCTCCCCTCCTCCCTAAACTTTAGAGAGGCTCTCCCCTCCTTCCCCGTTCCCTCCTCCTCCTCAACCGTCAGCCTCAACCACAACCCTCGTCCTCCTTCCCTTCCTCCTCTTCCACCTTCACCCCTTTGTCCTCCCCTCCTCCCTTAGGCTCCCCCCCTTCCCCCCTCCCTCCTCCTCCTCCCCCTCCTCCTCCTCCCTTCCTCCTTCCTTCCTCCTTCATCCCTTTGTCCTCCCCTCCTCCCTTAGGCTCCCCTCCTTCCCCTCTCCCTCCTCCTCCTCCTCCTCGTCCTCCTTCCCTTCCTCCTCCTCTTCCACCTTCACCCCTTTGTCCTCCCCTCCTCCCTTAGCCTCCGCCCCCCCCCCCCTTCTTGGAGCTTCCTGCGGGGATGTTGTCAGTGAATACGAGTCTGATACTTAGGAGCCCTTGATGAGTCTTTGGCGCCCATGCTTCGTGGCCTTCGAGATTTGCTTTGTTGCTTCTCTATCTCTTCTTCGCTTTTTTTTTATTATCTGTTCTATTTACTTTTTTTTTTCTTCTCTCTTTTCCCATTCTTTTGTCTGCTTTGTTTGTTTATCTCCTTGGTCTGTTTTGGTTTGTTTTCTCTCCATCTACCTATCCATCCTTATACCTTAACTTTTTACATATCTGTCTGTCTGTCGATATATCTGTCTCTCTGTTACTCTTTCTCTCTCTCTCTGTTTCTCTCTCTCTCTATCTCCTTCCCCCCCTCTCTCTCTCTTGTATATATATATATATATATATCGTGCCTATATATATAAATATATATATATATATATATAATATATATATATACATATACTATACTCAGTATACACATTTTTTTTTTCTTCTCTCTCTATTATATATATATAATATATATATATATATTAATATATATATATATATATATATATATATATGCATGGTTATATATATATATTATATATATATATTACGGTAATATAATATATATATATATATAT
>NW_028234422.1:34942091-34949591 GCF_977035675.1 Penaeus japonicus | reverse complement strand
GTAAAAGAGATGATCAAAAAAACCAGACGCCTTATGAATGTCATTGACAATACCTATGAAGTTCTTGGAAGAACAGTGAAGCGGAGGTTTCACGAACATCTCCCACGGGCACTCGGCAGCCCCCGGAAATCACAAATTCAAGTCCCAAACCAAAACTCCAAGTTACGCACTGTAATATTGTGTGAGAAATGGTAGAATGCAGTAACGCATTTTAATTAATACCAATATTTACCCTCCCTGACCGGGACTCGAACCCCGCGCCTTAAGAATCGACAGGCACGGGTTGATACGCGTTCAGCTAACCCACCCGTAAAAAGCGGATGTTCAACCAGACGCCATATTAGATGACATGGACATTACCTATGTGTCTTTAAGGAACATTGATAGGCGCTGTTTCACGAACATCTCCTCCTTCCCACGGGCACTTCTGCAGGCCACGTAAATCAACAAATTCAAGTCCCCAATCAAGTACCAAGTTATATGTGTGAGAAGAATGTTAGAATGGCATGTAACGCATTTTAATATATTCAAATATTTACCTCCCTGACCGGGACTCGAACCCGCGCCGAAGATCGACAGGCACGGTTGATATACCGTTCAGCTACAGGCGACGCGTAAAAGATATGTTCAATTCAAAACCCAGACGACTAATTAGATGTCATGGACATTACACCTAAGGTTTCAAGAAAATCATTTATAGCGAGGTTTCACGAACATCTCCCAACCGGGCAAACTCCGGCAGCCACGGAAATACAAATTCAAGTCCCCAAATCAAGTTACCAGGTTCATGTGTGAGAAGAAAGGTAGAATGCAGAAACGCATTATTAATATATACAAAAATTATACCTCCCTTGACCGGGACATTTTTTCGAACCCCCCGTAAAGATCGACAGGCAACGGTAGATAACGTCATCTACCGACCCGTAACAGAGAGGTTCAACCAGACGCCTTATGGAGATTCATGGGACATTACCTATGGTTCTTGAAAGAACAGTGCTAGCGAGGTTTCAACGAACAATCTCCCACGGGCACTCCGGCGATCCCCGGAATCACAATCAAGTCCCAAATCAAAGTTAACCAAGGTTAAATGTGGAAAGATGGTAGAATGCATAAAGCCATTTTATATATACAAATATTTACCACCCCCAGACCGGGAACTTCGAACCCTCGCCGTAAAGATCGACAGTCACGGTTGAATACCGTTCAGCTATACACGACCCTAAAAGAGATGTTCAACCAGAACCCGCCTTAAGAATGTCAAGGACATACCCAATGTGTTCTTGGAAAGAACAGTGATACGAGGATTCACGAACATCCCTCCCACGGGCACTCGGCCGCCACGGAAACACAAAATTCAAGTCCAAATCAAGTTACCCAAGGTAAAAAGTGTGAAAATGGTAGAAAACAGAATGATGTAAATAAATATAATATAATAAAAATGCGTTACTGACATTCTAACCAACTTCTCCACATATAACCATGGTAACTTGCTTTAGGGGACTTGAATGTTGAATCCGCGTGGCTGCCGAGTGCCCGTGGGAGATGTTCGTGTAAACCCTCGCTATCAACGGTTACTTTGTCAAAGACCACATAGGTAATGCCATGACATCTCATAGGGGTCTGGTTTGAACATCTCTTTTTACGTTCTGTATCTTAACTGAATCAACCGAGCCTGTCGCTCTTACTGCGCGGGTTTCTGAGTCCCCGGTCAGGATGAAATATTTGTATATATTAAAATGGCGTTACGCATACAACCATCTTCTCACACCTATAACCTTGTTAACATGATTTGGGACTAGAATTTGTGATCCTTGGCTTCCTAGTGCCCGAGGGAGATGTTCGTGAAACCTCGCTAACACTGTTCTTCAAGAACACATAGGTAATGTCCATGNCATCTCANAAGGCTCTGGTTGAACATCTCATTTTACGGTCGTGTAGCTTTGAACGGTAACACCTGGGCCGGTGTCGATTCTTACGGCGCGGTCGAGTCCCCGGTCAGGGCGGTAAATATATGTATATATTTAAAATGCGTAACTGCATATCTACCATCTTCTCACACATTATAACCTTGGTAACTTGATTTTGGGACTTACTTTGTGATTCCGTGTCTGCCGAGTCCCGTGGTATATGTTTTCGTGAACCTCGCAATATCACTGTTCTTTCAAGAACACAAAGGTTAATGTTCCATGACATCTCATAAGCGTCTGGTTGAAACTCTCTTTTACGGGTCCGTGTAGCTGACGGTATCAACCTTGCCTGTCGATCTTACGGCACGGTTCGAGTCCCGTCAGGGAGGTAAATATTTGTAAATAATAAAATGCGAAGACTGCATTCTACCATCTTCACAGCCACACATAATAATATAAAATAATATAAATAATATATATATATATATAATATATATATATATAATGCATAAGTAATGCATGAAGTGTTTATGTGTACAGACAGACATTAGGTTACGGAGCAACACACCCGCGCACGAGGTGTGTTTATTGCGTGTATGAGAAGGACAGAGAGAAAGAAAGAAGGCCAGGGGATATGCCTCGTGCCATTTGGTAAACCAAGGTCTTTGTTTCCATGAATAATTCATCTTTTGTGTCTAACGTACACGACATGGATGCACCCCGGAATATCCATCGGTAATCAATAGACCATTGTAAACCGCCCTTGTAAAGCGGGGGGAGTTAGGAGAAGCGTTTTTTCATCACACACAACAAAGAATTAGCACAGGCTTTAATACACGAAGGCAACGAAATACCGAGAAGGAACCGAATGAAAAGACCAGCTTCTGGTTTCTCCTCCCACCCCCCCCTCCCTTCCCTCACTCTGCTTGAATCCTCCTTCCCTATAAGACTCACCGCCACAAACCCTTCCTCTTTATTCTATGCATTTCCCCCCCAACAACCCCCTCTCCTAACCCTATCAACCCCCCCCTCGCTCCTCCCCCATTTTCCTTCCCTCTACCCTTCTCCACCTCTCCTGGTTCTTTTCCTCTCTCTCTCTCTATTCCCCCCTACTCCTTCCTTCCTTTCCCCCCCCCCTCCTCCTCTCCCCTCTTCTCCCTCCTCCTCCTCCCCCTTCCTCCTCCTCCCCTCCTCTTTCCCCTTCCCTTCCCCCCACTACCACCCCCCTCCCCCCCACCCCCATCTCCATCAACTCTACCACCAGGAAGAGTTTTGCAAAATCGAGGAGTCCCATGCAGACCGCCTACTCTCTCTCCTGGAGTAAGCGAGGCTTTCAGCCCATCATTCCTGGTCATGGAACTCTATACATTTTACAGCAGTCATGCGCACGTAATTGGGAAGAATGCCCAAGACGGACTCGCTAAAAAAAAATAAGATTAATAAAAAAAAGAAAATAAAAGCAAGAAAGCGGGAGAGGGAGGGGTAGAAGGGAGCACTTTCCTCTTTGGAAAACACGCAAGATACTACTTCGATTATGGTACTGAAAGAGTGAATAAATTGGGAGGTGGGGGGTGGGGGACTTTGGGATAGGGACTGTCTAAGGACTGGAAAGGTATGAGGAGGGAAGTGTGGAATAGTGGGCGGAATAAATGGGGAAAAGGAGGAGTAGGGAATGGAGACTGAATGGAGAGGGGGGAAGAGTAAGGGATAGAAAGGGGATGGAGACGTGCAGGAGTAGGGACTAGAGGAGGGGATGGATGGTTAGGGAAGCATAAGGGGCCCTGGAGAGAGATGGGAAAGGGAGGAACTAGGTTCGGGAAGGAAGGGGAGAGGAGGGGGGCTGTGGCATTGTTATGTAGGGAGGGGCAAGAAAGGAAAAGAATGAGGAAAGAGAAAAAAAGTAACTAAGTATGGGTGAGGATAGGAGTTGGGGCTGGGTGGGAGAGGGATAAGGGGACTAGGGTGGATAGGGGATGGATAGGAGATAAAGGGGGAGGCATTTCTCTTCAGTGAAAGCTATCCGCAGAAGAGTCCATTTTGGTTTTTGCGGGGTCGAGAGTGTGGCATAACTAAGTTGCATATTTCCAGCAAGATTTAACGTAAGCCCCTGTCAATATATGAATCCATGTGAACAATGCAGTGCACATGTTCCATTTCCCGGGAAACACTCATCAAGTTTCAGTAATACCACGTTATCGAAAATGATCAACGCAGCAAAATCATATTGCACAAATCTGCCATCAGGTGGTCTACGGTATCCTGAACCTTTAACAAACAATTATATTTTGTTGCTCTCCTCCGCGGTCACTTGTAATTACCGAAACTTGGTCTCGCTCTCCTCTCCCCTCTCTCTCACCTCATTCTCTCTTTTCCTCTCTTTGCTTTCTCTCTCTTTGCAACCTCCCCCCCTCTCTCTCATATGTTTGCACTTCTCACTCACGCTCCTCACTCACTTGCACCCTTCCCCTTCTCTCTCTCTTGCACCACCTCCATCTCACACTCTTATACCTCTACCCCCACCCCTCAATTCTCTCTCTCTCACTCTCTCTGCTCTCTCCTCACATTCCTCTCTCTCTCTCTCTCGCTCTCCCCTCTCCTCAATCGCTCCCTCTTCTCTTCCTCGCTCTCATGCACTCCTGTTACCTCCTCTCTCTCTCACTCTCTCGTCCCGTTCTCCTCCTCCTCCTACACCTTTCCTCCTCTCTCTCTCTCTCTCCACTCCCGGCACCTCATCTCTCCTCCCACCCTCCTCTCTTCCCCGCCCGCCTACACTCCACACGACCCCTGCCGCCCTCACCTCGCTCCTCCACTCCCCTCTCCTCCTCCGCAACACGTCCCCCTCCCCTGCTGCTCTCTCTCACCTTATGTGTTCTTGAAAGAACAGTGATAGCGAGTTTCACGAACATCTCCCACGGGCACTCGGCAGCCACGGAATCACAAATTCAAGTCCCAAATCAAGTTACCAAGGTTATATGTGTGAGAAGATGGTAGAATGCAGTAACGCATTTTAATATATACAAATATTTACCTCCCTGACCGGGACTCGAACCCGCGCCGTAAGATCGACAGGCACGGTTGATACCGTTCAGCTACACGACCCGTAAAAGAGATGTTCAACCAGACGCCTTATGAGATGTCATGGACATTACCTATGTGTTCTTGAAAGAACAGTGATAGCGAGGTTTCACGAACATCTCCCACGGGCACTCGGCAGCCACGGAATCACAAATTCAAGTCCCAAATCAAGTTACCAGGTTATATGTGTGAGAAGATGGTAGAATGCAGTAACGCATTTTAATATATACAAATATTTACCTCCCTGACCGGGACTCGAACCAGCGCCGTAAGATCGACAGGCACGGTTGATACCGTTCAGCTACACGACCCGTAAAAGAGATGTTCAACCAGACGCCTTATGAGATGTCATGGACATTACCTATGTGTTCTTGAAAGAACAGTGATAGCGAGGTTTCACGAACATCTCCCACGGGCACTCGGCAGCCACGGAATCACAAATTCAAGTCCCAAATCAAGTTACCAAGGTTATATGTGTGAGAAGATGGTAGAATACAGAATGAGGTAAATATTTGTATATATTAAAATGCGTTACTGCATTCTACCATCTTCTCACACATATAACCTTGGTAACTTGATTTGGGACTTGAATTTGTGATTCCGTGGCTGCCGAGTGCCCGTGGGAGATGTTCGTGAAACCTCGCTATCACTGTTCTTTCAAGAACACATAGGTAATGTCCATGACATCTCATAAGGCGTCTGGTTGAACATCTCTTTTACGGGTCGTGTAGCTGAACGGTATCAACGATGCCTGTCGATCTTACGCGCGGGTTCGAGTCCTCAGGGAGGTAAATATTTGTATATATTAAAATGCGTTACTGCATTCTACCATCTTCTCACACATATAACCTTGGTAACTTGATTTGGGACTTGAATTTGTGATTCCGTGGCTGCCGAGTGCCCGTGGGAGATGTTCGTGAAACCTCGCTATCACTGTTCTTTCAAGAACACATAGGTAATGTCCATGACATCTCATAAGGCGTCTGGTTGAACATCTCTTTTACGGGTCGTGTAGCTGAACGGTATCAACCGTGCCTGTCGATCTTACGGCGCGGGTTCGAGTCCCGGTCAGGGAGGTAAATATTTGTATATATTAAAATGCGTTACTGCATTCTACCATCTTCTCACACATATAACCTTGGTAACTTGATTTGGGCCTTGAATTTGTGATTCCGTGGCTGCCGAGTGCCCGTGGGAGATGTTCGTGAAACCTCGCTATCACTGTTCTTTCAAGAACACATAGGTATGTCCATGACATCTCATAAGGCGTCTGGTTTTCTTGAACATCTCTTTTACGGTCGTGTAGCTGAACGTATCAACCGTGCCTGTCGATCTTACGGCGCGGGTTCGAGTCCCGGTCAGGGAGGTAAATATTTGTATATATTAAAATGCGTTACTGCATTCTACCATCTTCTCACACACATATATATATATATATATATATATATATATATATATATATATATATATATATATTTATATGCATATGTATGCATATGTGTTTATGTGTACAGACAGACAATTAGGTTACGAGCAACACACCCGCGCACGAGGTGTGTTTGCGTGTATGAGAGACAGAGAGAAAGAAAGAGGCTGGGGATATGCTCGTGCATTTGTAAACAAGGTCTTTGTTTCATGAATAATCATCTTTTGTGTCTACGTACACCGACATGGATGCACCGGAATATCCATCGGTAATCAATAGACCATTGTAACCGCCCTTGTAAAGCGGGGGGAGTTAGGAGAGCGTTTTTCATCACACACAACAAAGAATTAGCACAGGCTTTATACCGAAGGCAACGAAATACCGAGAGGAACCGAATGGAAGACTCACTTCTTGGTTTCTCCTCCCTCCCCCCCCTCCCTCCCTCACTCTGCTTGAATCCCCTTCCTATAAGACTCACGCCCACACCCTTCACTCTTTATTCTATGCATTCCCCAACACCCCTCTCCTAACCCTATCCCCCTCCTCCCCATTTCCTTCCCCTACCCTTCTCCACCTCTCCTTGTTCTTTCCCTCTCTCTCTATCCCCTACCCTTCTTCCATTCCCCCTCTCCCCTTCTCCCTCCTCCTCCTCCCCTTCTCCCTCCTCTTTCCCTTCCCCACTACCACCCCCTCCCCCCTCTCCCCCTTCTCCCTCAACTCTACCACCTGGGAAGAGTTTGCAAAATGCGAGAGTCATGCAGATCCGCTTACTCTCTCTCCTGGAGTAATGCGAGGCTTTCATGCACCATCAGTCCTGGTAATGGAACTCTATACAGTTTACAGCAGTCATGCACGTAATTGGGAAGAATGCCCAAGACGGACTCGCTAAAAAAAAAATAAGATAAAAAAAAAATAAAATAAAGCAAGAAAGCGGGAGAGGGAGGGGTAGAAGGGAGCACTTTCTTTGTGAAACCGCAAGATACTTCGAGTAGGTAATGAAAGAGGGAATAAATTGGAGGGGGGGGGGTTGGGATAGGGACGGGCTAGGGACTGGAAAGGGGATGAGGAGGGAAGGGAATAGGGGCTGGAGAT
>NW_028234422.1:34932091-34937091 GCF_977035675.1 Penaeus japonicus | reverse complement strand
TGATAACTATGATAAGGAAAATAATGATAAAAAATATCATACCACAACTGCAACTAATAACAATAATGACGATAATGGAAATATCTGTAATAATTATAATACAAATGATAATGATTAATGATAATGATGATGATGATGATAATAATGATGATGATGATAGTAATATCATTAATGATAATGATGATAGAAAGGATATTAATGATAATGATGATAGAAAGGATATTAATGGTAATGATGATGGTAATAATAATGATGATAACAATAATGATGATAACTATAATGAGGATGATAACAACAGCAATAACAATAATGATGATAACGATAATAATGATAATCATAATAATGATAATTATAGTAAGAAGAATAGTGATAATGATAATAGATTATGATAATGATAATAATAATGATGATAACAAAAATAATGATAATGATAAAAATTTAGATAAAATTGATGATAGGGATAATTACAATAATGTCAATAATGATAATACTATTACTATTACTACAGATATCAATGATAATTGTAATAATGTTAGCAATCATAATGATAGCTAGGATAATGATACAAAAACTGATGATGCTGCCGTTGATGATAACAATCATAATAACAATATGAGGATGATAATGATAAAAGTAATAATGATTATGAAAATAATAAAAATGATAATGATTATAACAATAACAGTAATTCTGATAGAAATGATAATTATTATGATGATAATAATGATAATACTAATAACAATAAAGACAATAATATTAATGATAATGATATGGCCATGGTAATGATGATAATGATTATAAAGATGGTAATACAAATGATAATGCTAAAGGTGATAATGATGATAATGATAATGGTGACGAGATTGATGATGACGATTGTTACGATGATATTGATAATTATAATGATGATAGTAATGATAATAATGATAATGGTAATGATGATAGTAATAGTAATCATAACAATAATGATGATTATGATAAGAGTAATGATGATAGTAATGATAACAATCATAATGATAATGAAGATGAAGGTGATATTAGTAATAATGTTTTTTTTTTATAATCTTGACAATGATAATTTTGATAATGATATCAATAATAGTAACAATCATAACAATGATAACAGTAACAGTAGTAAAAAAAAAAAAAAAAAAAATGACAACAGGCATAAGACCATAACACATGTAAACAACAACAGTGCCAAACAAGGGAGGGCCACCACAGGATCTGAGGATATCCTTTAAGAAGCGGCATCCTCTCAGAATTATCCACATCGGATGAGCCCCGAATCCCGGTCTGTCTGGCAGTTCCTATCCACTCGTGAAACGTAGCGGTCGTTCCTAAATGTATCGTAAAATTTAAATTTAAGTTAAGAACGAAAATGGAAAATGGAAATAGGGGGGGGTTGGTTGGAGGTTTTATAGAGATTACGAGATGGAGGGGGAGGGAGGGGGGAGGATACATGGACTCAGATATTATTTTTTTACGAGGTACTATGCCATGTAGGGATTTTAAAAAAATATTTAAAAATAAAATGAATAAAAAAACTGCAATAAAAAAAAAATACTATCAAAATTACCGAAGCTAATGGTGTGCTGTCGAGTGTGTGATTACGAGTAAATGTTTAATTCGCGAAAAAATGTCAGCACCAGTTCTAGTTTATAAACACTCGGGGTCGCCGTAAATTGTATTTGACAGTCGACATTTTAGTTTGATTTACTATAGGAATCTACTTTGATTATATATAATTCATCTGAGTTTTAGTTACGTGTATTTTGAAGAGATATACTAACGAATATTAATCTATCTAACTGTCGATCGATATTAGTTATATATGAGAGTGATGGGAATAAACTACAGTTTGCTATACAGACCGAAAAGCGTCCGGTATTGACATGATGTATACGTTCACAGCAGAATAATGGTAGAATCTATAGTTATGGTAGTTAATGTTCATCAGACACACACACACACACACACACACACACACATATGAATATACATGTACATAAATGTATAAATATTTATATCAATAAAAAAAATCTATTAATATCATGTATCTATCTATCTATCTATTTATGTCAGTCCTATATTCACCTCTCCTACATCACATTTCAAATTCGAAAAGTAAATCAGCAGTTTCGTTTCATCTTCCATTCCTTTAGAAAAAAATCCTTTGAAACTGAATTCATAATGCCGTACGTATATCAGTTCTAAACATCATTAATGATTCCAATGACAAAAAAACACACCATTTCCATATATCGCAAATGACAAACCTACATTAGACTAACAAACAGTATTCATAAATAATGATGCATCCATTTTAGCCCAGCGCGAGAAACTCATCTCCAGAATGAACCAACACGGTACATATCTGTTTTTTTTTTTTTTTTTTTTTTTTTTTCAGTCCAAAAACACTAAATAGAAAATATTAAAAGAACTTTCATATTATTCAATCGGGACTGATTCTATAGCTAAAAGGAATTTGGAATGTATTAGTATGCATCAATATATTTGGAAATTAATTTATCGCCCGTGGAATAATGATCCAGCATAATCCTGGATATTGTTCACATCATGAATTATAAAACGAAGAGTCGAGAAGGATTGATAGATAATGATGATAATGATAATGATGATAATGATAATGATAATAACGATGATGATTATCTTAATTACAATGATTAAAATGATGATAAGAGTGATGACAATAACCATAGTGATGATGATAATCATGATAATTATAATCATAATGATAGTGATAACAACAAAGATAATAATAATGATAAGTATCATAATGATGGTAATAATGATTATGATAATGATAATAATGATGATGATAATGATATTGATAATAATAGTAATGATAACGATAAAAATAATGATAATACATATAGCAATAATAGGATGATGACATGTCCCTAATGATGATAATAAAGATAATAATAGTAGTAAAGATAATGGTAATAATTATGATAATAATAAGAATGATAATATCATCATAATGGTAATGATGCTAGTAATAATAATAGTACTACTACTATTACTACTACTACTAATGATAATAATAATAATAATAATAACAATAATGAAAGTAATTCTGATAACAATAACAATGATAATAGTGATTATGACAACATTAATGATGATGATTATAATGATAATGATGACAGTAATAATGATAATGACAATAATGATTATATTGATAATAACAAGAATCGTAATGATGATAAAAGTGATAATAATGGAAATGAAAATAAATTCACGTTATTGAAATCGTGGGCCTGCATATAAAAAATGAATATTATATACATGGTATCTATTCATCTTTAATAAAATAATATCTTGAACTGAAAAAAAAAAAGATTAAAGTTCAATACAAATAAATTAAGAAATGCATGGCAGAACCGTCAGACATCAAAAGCTAACAGAAAGAAATATTATTTTCATCAGCTTTCACTTAGAGACTGACGGAAAGGAGTGTTATTTCGACTCTCTTCCGCATAGCCGTCGGCGAAGAAGAAGTGTTATTCTCACCGCACTTCCACTCAGACACTGACAGAAAAGAAATGTTATCCTCACCACCATTTCTGATCCACGTTGCGCTCAGATCTTGCCATTTATGTCACCTTTTTTCTATGATAAACAGATAAATTCATAAATAATGGTTGAGCCACGGACATGAACTACTCGTGATGCAAATTAATTTAGGTCTGTAATCTAGTTTGTCAATATTTATTACTTTTTTGACATGTTATTTATGGAAAGAAGTGTGTTGATGTCATAATTTTTTGGCGACGTTTTTTATTCACTTTGACTTCGTAGAACATATTAGCTAATATATTTAACTTATTTACAATTAATGTTTCTTCATTTTCATGTATGTGTATATAAATATATATATATATATATATATATATTTATATATATATATATGTATATATATATATATATATATATATATATATATATATATATATTATATATATATATATTTATATATATATATATGTATATATATATATATATATATATATATATATATATATATATATAAATATACACATCATATTAGACACAAGCACCGATTCATGATTGGAAATGCAAACTAATGGAAATATAACAACGAAATGTAATCACAGAATGCTGCAACTCAGGCATCGACCTGGTTAAAAAAAACAACCAAACTTAAGGATTAGAATTCCCCTCCCTCCTCACCTCTCCCCCCCCCCTCACCCTTATGATATAACCCCCATCCTCTCGCCACTATGCTTTCCATTCTCTTTCCTCTCACACTTACCCAACCCTTAGTCTGGAACCCTCCCCTCATCCTCTCCCCTTACATCCCTCTCTTGCTTTGCCCTTCTCTCTCCCTTTCCCCTCATCCTTCTCATCTCCCTCCCCTCCCTCCCTCTCTCCTCACTCTTCTCATCTCCTTCCTCTACCTCTCTCTCCCCTCATCCTTCTTGCCTCCCTCCTCTCGCTCCCTCTCCTTCTCATCTCCCTCCTTTCACTCCCTGTCCTCTCACCCTCCTTATCTCCCTCCTCTACCTCTCTCTCTCCGCACCTTTCCGATCTCCTACCTCCTTTTCCCCTCACCCTTTTCGCCTCCCTCCTCTACCCCCCCCCCCCACCTTACCCCTCTCCCAAGACTCACTCGAGTCGACACAATGGCTCGCTAAGGCAAACAACTCCCGGTTATTATTTTATCTTCAAAAGGGCTACATGGCACCACAAACAGAGCGCCGAGATTGGTATATATTAAATTCTGGAGTGGGGATTTGCTGCAACAACGCCGAGTCCATGAAGATCATGCTTTTTCTTCTCTCTCTCTCTCTCTCTCTCTCTCTCTCTCTCTCTCTCTCTCTCTCTTTCTTTAACTTATCAAATAAAAAATCAATCTCTTCATCTCTCACTCTCTCTCTCTCTCTCACTCCTTCCCTTATTCCCTCTCTCTCTTTCTCTCTCTCTCTCTCTCTCTCTCTCTCTCTCACTCC
>NW_028234422.1:34889591-34892091 GCF_977035675.1 Penaeus japonicus | reverse complement strand
TTTCTTAGCATATACATTTTCTTTTCTCTCTCAACAGTGTTTCTCAGAATTATACAAATGAATTTGTATGTTATTTATTTTTGCGTTAAGGGTCAATTTCTGCGAATAGATCTTTTAAATAGCCATCGTTGATCAAAATCTGCGGTCCATTTTTCACTGATGTTCTCATTCGCAGTAGACGCATTAATCATTATTCTTACTAAACTCATCGGAATTATCATGAATCGAAAATAAAGAATTGTGTTGTGGTAACTTTAGATTTGAATATTCATATAGAAAACAAATCATTACCCTTTTCAATTCAAAGCGTCGTTGAAAGTTAGTGTTAATGAATCCAACGCAAACACGAGCATTTAAATACCGCCTAACTTTGTAAAGTCATCCTACTTCGTCCATGCATGGCGAAGCATCGTCAGGCAAGCAAGCGCAAGGCAAGACACAAACAGCTGCTGACTAATCCATCCAGTGACACGTGTTCTACTGTGGGCGGTTCTGCAGTTCATCACAGGAGGAACAAGAAATGGCAGAGTTGCCCACCTTCGAAGTGGTGGAAGGACCGCTGCAGGCCAGATTGCGGAGGAGAGTATTCAAGTGATGAAAGGTAGGCTTGCAGACTTCCCAGCGTAGGTGAGGAGTCAAGGAGAAGAGTTGTGGTAGAAGATACAGGCACTACAGTATGAATTAATGGGTACGGGATTATACACACTGTGCACAGGATATATATTACCTATCCACAGATATCATAATATCCATGAATTTTGACCTCTAAACATTACTAACGAGTAATTGAGCATTTGAAAGGTCGAGGTAGAAGGTAAAGCTAACGATGTTAATTCATAGTCACAGAAAGCAGCATAAGGGAAGCCCCTTTGTCCCTACCACACGTGCATTGACCAGTGTCAGGCGCATACTTTTACTTTTATTACTGTAGTAGTAGTAGCTGTAGTATACTACTACTATTACTTCTACTACCGCTACTACTAGTAGTAGTAAAAGTAGTACTGCTTCGAACGTTTCTGTGTATCAAGAATTCAATTTAACCGCGCTCCTCAGTTGAGCTCGCAGTCTGGTGCTATTTTCGCAAAAGAGCCGTGTAGTTCCGGCGCGCTGGAGACCTTAACCACCTTACGGCTACTTAAGTTCCGGCGCTTTTAAGGTGCCCGATCTTACTCTTAACTTCATAAACACAAACTTTTTTTTTTACGGCGCCGTATCCCTGCCGTCGGACCTGCACCGCCGTAAATTTCGAACGACGTCGGAACTTCGGTAACCAAACGCAATTCCAGTCTGAAACGGCTCAGGGAACCTCGACCAATCACGAGTCACAAACACTCATCAGCTGTATTGTTTGTAAACAGCGCTATACCCAGGCCGTGGATGTGCTTCGACTGGCTGATGGCTGATTGAATTAGTAACGGAGAAAAATTAGGTACGTATTGGAATTCATGCGTACCATGAACTTTACGAATGGTGTCTAAAATGCTGTTACTTCAAAGTTTATCAGACTTTGAATTCCAATCCAATTGCCTGCATGACAAAGGCTTGGTTATGTCTCTCAATATATGGTCGATTTGTCCGTCACTCAATCCGTAGCCTTAATGGATTTATCAATTCAACTTGCTGTTTTTTGTCTCTAGTACAGATCTTTTATCAACCTTTGCCATCCAGATTGAGATTGATTGGCATTTGCATCATATGTCTTTCCTTATCGAAAGCCTTTGTTTAGTCCGTGGAATAAATGTATAAATTTCTATGCGCTTTGATTGCCCTTTTCAGCTATTAATCTCTTCGTGGCATTAAAAGGCTCTTTGCCTTTTTTCTATAAAACCATAATGCCCCTCTAAGATATCTGGTCTTGTTTTACTCCTTGCTCTTAACAGAATAATTAAAATTATTTTTTTTGTATTATGACTCACTGGACCAATTGTGTGGTATTAACCCCATTCCGTTTCTCTAATACCTTTGGTAATGTAATAAATATTGTTTTTGGTAACTCATCTGGGAATGTCCCGCTATTATATATTTTATTCGTAAAACCTTTGCAACACCAAAATGTTCGAGTGCAATGATCATTTCAGCAAATATCTCATCAACCCCAGTAGATTTAACTCGTTTCATTCTCTTAATGACATGTTTGATTTCACTTTGTATGATTGGTGGCCCATCTATATATTTTTTTCATTCCTGGTTGCATTTTTAGCTTTATATAAATTCTTTAATTTTCTCATACACGAGCTGTGGATTTTTCTGTGATATTTTTTCTGTATATCTTACTGAATGTTGGCATTGTTTAAAGGTTTGTTCTTTTCAAGATATGATTTTTTTTTCAGATTCCGTTGATGTTTCATTATTTGTTGCTAACAAACATTTACTTCTTCAATTTCTTGCAGTGACAATGGCAACAGATGGAAAGTCAAATCTGTAGTACCAGATGACATCCCAGTGGAGGCCTGGAAAGCGTGTGGCAGAAGTGGAGTCGAATGGCTAATATTAGTCTTTG
>NW_028234422.1:34867091-34872091 GCF_977035675.1 Penaeus japonicus | reverse complement strand
CATCGGTGGCATATCTTGCCTTTGTCTCTAAACCAATCATATTTCGGTATCAAAATCCTGAAATTATATTAACTACTTGCTTATGATTATTCAGAAAATTTTGAATATTAACTTTGAATAGAAAAGCTCCCATTTTTCTTCGATATTCAAGAAGTTTCCACAGTCAGTTGGATACAGAGTGATTAAGAAGAGTATTGCAACATAAGGGAATGATGTGAGGCAGCAAACAATTGCACATGCATATCTGGTTACGGTTGCACAATGAGAAATAGTATAACGTAAAATCGTGATTATCTTAGAAGCTAACAAAGAGCATTAGAAACCTTTGAAATGTTACAAGGTAATCGTCCATCTCATCATCATCTCATCTTTATTGCAGTTTCATTAAAGTAGAGAGACGAAATTGATTTTTTTTTGTCTTGACTATACATATTTTCAAAAGAAAATTTCAAAATACAATATATCAAATGTGCCGGTTGAACCTGGTACTTGTCTGTGCAATATGAGGTGGGGGAAGGGGGAGGGGGATAGGGTGAGGGTGAGGGGAGGACAGACAAAACCCAACAATACCGCGCTCGAATTTAGTGTCTTCGCTCTTTCTTCTTCGTCTTAAGAGATCGTGGGGTGGGGGGAGGGGGGTAGGGGAGGGGGTGAGGGTGAGGGGAGGACAGACAAAACCCAACAATACCGCGCTCGAATTTATTGTCTTCGCTCTTTCTTCTTCGTCTTAAGAGATCGTGAGGTGGGGGGAGGGGAGGGGGGATGGGGCGCGGGTGAGGGTGAGGGGAGGACAGACAAAACCCAACAATACCGCGCTCTAATTTATTATCTTCGTTCTTTCTTCTTCGTCTTAAGAGATCGTGAGGTATGGGGTGGGGAGAGGGGGAGGGGGAGGGGGTGAGGGTGAGGGGAGGACAGACAAAACCCAACAATACCGCGCTCTTATTTATTGTCTTCGCTCTTTCTTCTTCGTCTTAAGAGATCGTGAGGTGGGGGGAGGGGGGTAGGGGATGGGGTGCGGGTGAGGGGAGGTCGGCACTTGACAAAATCATGTTATTCTTCTCCACTGGTTCTTTGTCTGGGAGAACAAGTCCTGAGGAACAGAGGGAGTAGCTTTCCGCCTTCCTCCTCCCATTCGTATCCTTATTTCCTTTCTCTTGTCTCCTCTCCGCTGCTTCCTTCCTCCCTCCTCCCTCCCTGCCCCTTCTCTTCGCCTTTCTACCGTGCCTCCTCTTTTTGTCTTTTCTTCTTTATCTTCTTATTATTCCTCTCTTTCGTCCTGCTCTAATTCTTCTTCTATTCCCTTTTCTTCTTTTTATTCTTATTATTATTCCTCTTCTTCGTTTTCTTCTTCCTCCTCCAATTCTACTTCATCTACTTCTTCTTCCTTTTCTTAATATTTTTCTTCTTCATCTTCTTCCTCCTCCTCCAATTCTTCCTTTTCCTTTTCCACACTATTTTCTAATTCCCATTCTCCAATATCATTATCTTCTTTCTTTTCTTCTCTTTCTCCTCCTCCTGTTGCTGCTCCTCCTCTTCCTCCTCCTCCTCCTCCTCCTCCTCCTCCTCCTCCTCCTCCTCCTTCTCCTCCTTCTCCTCCTCCTCCTCCTCCTCCTCCTCCTCCTCCTCCTCCTCCTCCTCCTCCTCCTCCTCCTCCTCCTCCTTTCCCTTCCTTCACCTTCCTCCTCCTCCCTCCTCCTCCTCCTCCTCCTCCTCCTCCTCCTCCTCCTCCTCCTCCTCCTCCTCCTCCTCCTCCTCCTCCTCCTCCTCCTCCTCCTCCTCCTCCTCCTCCTCCTCCTCCTCCTCCTCCTCCTCCTCCTCCTCCTCTTCCTCCTTCTCCTCTCTCCGCTTCCCTTTACCACGGGGTCTCGGTTGGCAAAAGAGTAGTTTTAGCCAAAGTTTGCGCTGTAGTTCGAAGGGAAGACTCACTTTGACCGCATCGTCTGTAGAATTAGTTCGCAAACTGTGCCCGTATGATGGCGGGCACCGGAACTCGACTGCGAATTTATCTACAGCGCACTGAATTGGATCCCTTGGTGTAATAGAGTTCCCTTGATCAAAAGAAAAGGAAAAAATGGATGAAACGAAAAGGAAAAAGAGAACTAAATACTTTTGCTGGATAAACTGTGTTTGTCTTTAAATGGGACATGTGTCTTTGGGGGGAAAGGTTCCTGAAGAAAGAAGAAGAAATTTCTGTTACAAACAAGAGAATCAGGAGAGTAAATAGCGAGTCACAGAGAGAATAAAAAGTCCTCCCTCTTTTCGAATGCCACAGGAGAGACCGTGAGGAAGCAGAGGGTACACAAGCATCGGCGGGGCGGTGAGATTTTACTAATGCCTTTCATCTGACGCACGTACGCACGCACATACATACCCCTTCAAACAGGCAAACCAACAAACATACACATACGCACGCACAAACACCCACATATACAGGAATTTAAGACTCTTTCATTAGAAAAAGCTATTATAAGAGCTAGAATGAGTGTAATGGAGCAGCATATTGTGTCTCCTTCATGCAATATCCTATTGCATTCTAAATCTGCATGAAGTTGATCATCATTCCTGAATTACAGATAGAGTAATGATTATCATAAGCTTCCAAAGAACCCTCAGAAGAAAAGACAGGCGGTGCATCGATTCTGTTGCAAGCTTTAAGAGAAAAGGGGTCATTCAGTCTAAACCGGCGTAATGGATATTGCACACTTGCTCAGTACTCGAGATATCAACTTGAATCAATTATACAGTGCTATTATGTCATTGAACTTAGAAGAGGTGAGGCATTGCTGATAAAGCTTTCATGAACAGCACGCAATAGTTGATATTACATGATGATAAAAATTGAAACTAGCAATATTATCATTAGCATTACTATTATCATTATCATTAATTATGCCACAACCATGTGACGTATTATCCCTATTGTCATTATCATTATTATCATCATTAGCATTATCAGTTTTATTGTCATTACTATTGCTATTATTATCATTATTATCATAATCATTACTACTATTATCACATTATCATTATCATTCTTATTGTTAGCTCATGATCATCATCATTATCATTATCGTTCTTATCATTATCCCTATTATCATTATTATCAATAATGCTATCATTATCATGATCATTGTTATTATCATCATGGTAATTGCTACAATTACTATCATCATTATTATCATTGCTATTGTTGCCATTATCCTTAGTTTTATTATTATCATTATCATTATTATCATCATTACTATAATCATGATGATTACTAGTATCCTTATTATCATTATCATTGTTGTTGTTATCACTATTGTTGAGTTGCTGTTGATGTTTTATTATAATTATTCCCATTATTAATACAATTATTATTATTATTATCATCATTATTATCATTGCTTTCATTAGCATTGTCATCATACCGATCATCACCATCATTATCATTCTCATGATTGTTGTTCCTGATAATCAACATTGAAAATATCATTGCTGTTTTGTTGCATTGTTCTATTCTTAATATCATTGCTGCTTTGTTGCAATGTTCTATTCCTGATATCATTGCTATATTTATCTTATCTTATTATCAAAGTAAACCTCTTGAGCAACAATAATCATAACACATACTCCGTCACGGGAAGGATAGCAACGAGAAAAGAGAGACAAGATGTTTCGTTATCTTGCAATTGCAGAATGCCAGACACAAGGGAAAAACAATAAAACGTGATCGAAAGGAAGATAAAGAGAGACATAACTGGATCATAAAAGTTTCCTAGTTTTGAGTTTAAGGTGAATGAATGGGAAGCGCACAAGGATGATTTTATTCGCGGTGATCAACATTTAAAGAAGAAAAAGATGTTGAATAAGAACAGAAGAAGAAGAAGATGATGATGATTATGATGAGGATGATGTTGTTGTAGATGATGATGATGATGATGATGATGAAGAAGAAGATGATGATGATGATGATGAAGAAGAAGATGATGATGATGATGAAGATTATAATGATGATGATGCTGATGCTGCTGATGATGGTGATGGTGATGATGATGATTATGATGATGATGAATGTGAAGAAGAAGAAGATGATGTTGATGATGATGATGATGAAAAGAGGAAGAAGAAGAAGAAAAGGCGGGCGAGGAGGTGGAGGAGGAAGAGAAGCAGAAGAAGGAAAAAAAAATGATGACGATGAAAAAGAAGATGAAGATGATGAGAAGAGGAGGAAGAAGATGAAAAGTGAGACGAGGAAAAGGAAAGTGAAGAAGAAGAAGAAGAAGAAGAAGAAGAAAAAAAAAGAAAAAAAGAATAATCATGAAGAAGAAAAAAAGAGGAGGATATAAAAGGAAAAGAAGAAGAAAAAAAAAGTGATGATGACGATACAGAAAAATAACAAGAAAAAAAAAAAGAAGAAGAATCCCATCTGAGCCTCATAATAATCAGCAGTATCAACACGAAAACAGGCACTGAATGAAGCCTACATCATTTTGCTTTTAGGCCTAAGTGTTAACACACGCTTACCTTTCAAGCACACTAATTATGAACCAAAACAAACATAGGTGCTTGCTGTCGGACAAGGTAGAGCGGATGTGCTATTTTAACCCTTTGCTTGGGCTGTCTGCTTTCAGATTTACGAAATAATTAGTGATATTATCCTTATCTTTGTTCTTGTTATCAGTATTGCCTTTATTACTATTATCTTCAATATGATTATTATTGTTAGTATTATAATTACTATTGTTACTATTATTATGATTATTACTGTTATCATTATTATTATCATTACGATTATTATTATTATTATTATCATTATCATTGTTGTTGTTGTTTCTGTTATTATTATTATCATCATTATCGTCATCATTATAATGGTCAATATCATAATCGTTATCATTATTATTAGGATTACTGTTATAATGGTAATGAAAGTTATTATTACTATAATTCTTATTGTTCTGATTATCACTATTATCATTATCATTATTATTGCTATCATTGTTATTATCATTGTT
>NW_028234422.1:34844591-34847091 GCF_977035675.1 Penaeus japonicus | reverse complement strand
TTATCACAATATTGGTATCATTTACTGGTCCTACGTTCGCCCAAATTTCCGTAACTGTCGATGCATTGGCATAGGCTAACAATCCTCTATTTTTGTTTAGTTTAGCGAAATAGGGCTATAGGGGTTTAGATATATAACTGATTTTTTTTTCTGGGAAAGCCGGTAAGAGTGTATTTTTTTTTTTACAGCGTAATTTATCAGCGTTTTAGTTCTAGTCTCAGGAATTTGCGGCAGGGAAGAGCAGTCGCAGAAGGTGCGCCAAATCTGACGTCGGAAGTTGCTTCTTGGAATTTCGCTTCATTTGCGACCAAAAGCCGAGGAGCGACGCGACGGCGCGAAGCGTTTCTTGGATTCGGCCCCTGGTATGTCCTGCAACTGTAGTATATAATATCATTTGTACTGTGTATAAACATTCTTACATATTCATCTATTTATATCTCTTCACACACACACACACACACACACACACACACACACACACACACACACACACACACACACACACACACACACACACACACACACATACGCTCACACTCTAGGATGGAGTCAGTGTACAATGCACTTACAAATCACGCTGTCAGAGCGTAAGCTGTTATCAATGAGTTGAAAAACACTTCATCTAAAAATTCCTTTCATATTCTAATAAAGAATGAGCAAAAATAATCAGAATGCGATTATGCAGTTTACTGAACAAACAACAAATTAAAAGTGATGATATCATCCGGTAAATGTAATTTAAAATGTTTATTAATCTTGTTTTTTTTAAATACACTTATTAATGTCAACATCAACATAAAAGATTTTGCAATCATTATTTCAACATTAAACTTTTCATTTTGCAATTTTTTCCGATCTCCGCCCCCCCCCATGCATCCCCCTTTTTATCCCATTTATGCTGTAGTCAATGACGTATCCCTTTCTTTAGTATATTAGTGATGTGTTTTGAGTTGAAATCATGCTCTATTTATTACATTCAAAATCGGTTTTGACCATAAATTCTGAGATTTCCTCCATCTCTCTCTTTTATTTTCACTTACATTGGTTTACAGTAGAAAAAACTCTCTTCTTATTACAAATGTTTTTCATATCGAGAGCATTCAGAAAATCTTTTTGTCTTAGTATCTCTTTCACTGCTTACAGCCACAAGGGCTTTCTCTGTCAATTTCGCCGTCATCTGCAGGACGAGAAGGACGTCGAGCTCGTCAGCTGACATTTCTAAGGAAGGATCTCGGAGTGGATCAAGACGGACGGCCGCGGTCGTGCCAGCCGTAGCGAGGAGACAACTGACCTTTCGGTGAGAAGGAATGTCCCTGCCAACCCCGCACTTATGCAGAAGGTGGAGTACATCGAATGAACTAAGGTCAAGAAGGAGACCATCACGCCATGGCCATCAGTGGGATCACCTCTTTTGACGTCAAGTTCGACAAGACCTTCGACGTGACAAACAAGCACGGCAGAGGCGGACGATCTAAAAACCGTTTCGCCAAAGTGGCGGACGAGAGCCGCTAGAACCACCTGAGGGCGATTTACGAGCGCTTGGAAAGGTTATTGCTCGCAAAGGATGTCTCCTCTGGTAGAAAGGATTAAAGATTACAGATCCGGAACCCATAACGAAGCAGCTCTTGGAGCGGCTCCCTCGAGTAGAGCTTAGTCGTGGACTAGCAGGTGGTCAGTGCTACACACGGGAGTAGGTAGATAGATAAATAGATAAACACGCACATAGATGGATAAATAAAGATTTATCCCTTTACTGTATATTTATCAAAGACCTGAAGCCACGTTGGTGAGACATCCTAGTTTCAAAATGGTGTTACGGATAACACTGAGTATTTTCTTTGTTGTAGGTTCTTTGGGGACAACCGAATGAAGACGTTCTTGGAGCTAAGTAAACTTAGATTCGTCCTAGAGTTATTTCATTAAGCATCATCAAACCAAGTAATTAATTAGTCTCTTTAATAACTTATGTAAGAAATGCATCATCTATTTAAAAATGCGAATCCTTCAAGAAGCAAAATTGATATTTTATCAACACAAAAAAGTTATTTGCTTTTGACGGCAGAATCTCACGCTGAAATACAGTTTAGAGGTATTATTGCATAAGTTTATTTCTTATTCCCGGTTTCCCATTTACATCTAAGGGAAAGATATGAATATCCATTATTTCGCCGATGCCATATATATCACCCAAGTTGCATAAATATACCATACGCCACTAAGACTACCCATTATTTTGGAAGGCGTATTTCGCTTGTAGTCAATCACCTGTTTTCCCGTCTTCGCTTGTTCCTTTATTTCGTCCCTGTCACTTTTCTCGTATATCTCCTTCCTCTCCAGATTCTGGACTGAAGCCTTGTCTTCCTTGGCGAAGACTTAAAAGCGCGTCATTGTTGCCTACAAAGTTGTGCCGGAGTTGAAATGAACTGTATTGTTGGACGGCGCTAACGAGCACCTTGCTGCTACTTTACGTCCGCGCCTCGCTTATGAATGCCGTTTGTTT
>NW_028234422.1:34819591-34824591 GCF_977035675.1 Penaeus japonicus | reverse complement strand
CCGTTGTGTGTGCGTGTGTGTGCGTGTGTGTGTATATATATGTATGTATGTGTATATATATATACATATATATATATATGTATATGTATAAATAAGTATATATATATATATGTGTATATATGTATATATATATTATTATATATATATATATGTATATATATATATTATATAGTATATATATATATATATATATATATATATATATATATATACATATATATATATATACATATATATATATATACATATATATATATATATATATATATACATATAATATACATATACATATACATATACATACATACATACATATACATAAACATATACACAACAAATATGTGTGTGTGTGTGTGTGTGTGTGTGTGTGTGTGTGTGTGTGGTGTGTGTGTGTGTGTGTGTGTGTGTGTGTGTGTGTGTGTGTGTGTGTGTGTGTGTGTGTGTGTGTGTGTGTGTGTGTGTGTGTGTGTGTGTGTGTGTGTGTGTGTGTGTGTGTGTGGTGTGTGTGTGTGTGTATAATGTTGTATATATATTGTATATATATATATATATATATATATATATATATACATACATATATATATATATATATATATATATATATGTATATGTATATACATATATACATATATATATATATATGTATACATATACATATACATATACATATACATATACATATACATATACGTATGTGTATACGTATACATATACATATACATAGTTCAGTTCGTTTTGACTCATTAATTAGCTTAGGCCATGCAGTTGTGCTTAATGATCTTTAAATTTTTAGTTCCTGAATGAACCTTGAAGCGTGCACTTAACAGATATTTCTTTTTACAGAACATCTATGTAACTTCGCTGATGAGCCGATGTAAGTAGAATGAAGTGGAAGGTGAATGAATGAATGGCTGCGCGTGTGTGCATGCTGGCATATAAATAACTCTTATTTATTCACTAATATTCATTTACATGTTACTGAAGAGGACTGCTTGGTCAACTCACCTGAAGGGACTGATCGTGCGTGGGCGGGCAGAGCGTGAGGGTGGACTGCCTGAGGGCGGGGTCCTGGCCAAGGCTGAGCTCGAGCGTGGGCGGCGGGCGGTGCGTGCTGCCGGTGGAGTCTCCTGTGTTGTATGCTGACGACGAGTCCCTCTCCTCCTGAGGGGCGTCGGCGCGCTTCACCGAGTTCGTGACGGGCGTCGTGGTGGTGGTGGTGGTAGCTGTGGGGGCGGTGTGGGCGTGGGTGTGGGCGGCGGTGGGGGCGGTGTGCGTGGGGGAGCGTGGGTGTGGGTTCTCCCTCACCCATCTCTCCACCGAGTGCTGCTTCTCCACCGTCCTTCGGTCTCGCACGCTGCCCCCGCTGCTGCTGCTCGTCCCGCTGCCTCGCGTTCCCCGCCCGCTGCTCTGCTGCTGTTGCTGTTGCGGCGCCTGCTGCTGCTGAGGCTGCTGAGGCGGGGGCTGCGGGGGCTTCTGGAGCAGCAGCTGCGGCTTGGTGGGTGGCATGAGCGTGGCGGGAGTCTGGCGGCGCCTCGTGCGTCCGGGCTCGTACGGGACGCAGTAAATCGGCTCGTCCGACTCGCTCACGTCGGGAATCGACTCGTAGATGTGTTCCGACTCCGAGCCCGCCGGCAGGGGCGTCCTGGCGGGCGGGCGGCACAATATATTTTTCACAGCCTTACTCTGCTGCTGCAGTTGCGGCTGCAGCTGCTCGAGAGGTAGCTTGTAGGGCGGCTCGGGCGAGCGCGGCCCCGCCTTGTGGCTGGCCTCCAGCTGCTCGCATTGGTGGGCGAGGTCGGCCATCTGCGCGTCGAGGGCGTGCATCTCGCGGTCTACCGTGCACGAGCGCCCCGCCGCCTCTCGGACCTGCGAGCCGCGCGACGACGTGGACGAGGCCGACGAGCACCTCTTGGGCTTCCGCTCGCACGACGACGACGATGACGACGAAGACGACGAGCGGCCGGTGTTCACGCGGACCTCCTCCTTCTTCTCGACGCTGTCGTTGCTCTTCAGGGAGTGAGCGGGGGACCTGCAACATCGCAGCGGGAAGTCAAGATACGAAACTCAAATTGCAAGTAATTGAGAGACAGAAAGAGAGAGAGAAACAAAGAAAAGCTCTGCGGCAAAATGGCAAGATTCACTGAACAAATATACAGTACACTAGCAAAATCAGGTGCAGTGCTCTTAAGAAAAACGAAGAAAAGCGATATTATTCCAACTAAGCAGAATGAACTAAAGGCAATGACTTGAGTCTCATCCCCTATACCTCCCCCCCCAAAAAAAAAAAAAAACCTACCAGAAAACACAAAAAACGAACACAAGAGGAACGCACCGGCCTGTGTGGAATTCAGAATTGGCGTCTAAAAGCTCGACCTCTTCGTCTTCTTCGACAACGTCCTCCAAGACCTCGCCCTCCACTAGGTCATCCTCGTCCTGGGGAAAAAAAAAAACGAAAATGATTAAGAATATATAAAAAAAAAAGAATTTAGGCAAAGGCTTACTACATCACATGAAGATAGTAATTTAAGAACATAAATCGGAATAAAACCGTAGAAACTAACCAAACTAAGGACACAAAAACGTACAAAATAAACAGACAACAAAATAAGGTAATTCAAAAAACATAAAACGGGAACTAAACAACATAAATATCACTTAAATCCTTTCAAAATATAATATAAAATCCAAAACAAGACAAGACAAATATGAAATACTAACAAATAAATCTGAATAAACCAGACAACAAGCACGTACATAATACTGAGTGCGCGAGACGAGGAGCGTCACCTTCGTCCCACAGCCGGCGAAGAGCTCCTCCGTCTGGGCCCGCGTCGTCAGCTCCACGCCGTTGATCTGCAATGTTGACAAACGGGATAAGATCGAAGAAATGGAAGAGTCGTTTTCGCTGTGCGATCGGAATGATTTGATGAGACTATGATTGATATATATATATATATATATATATATATATATATATATATATATATACATATATATATATACATATATATATATACATATATATATATATTTTCTTTCTTTTATTACTTTGATTAATATTGTTGCTTTGAGTAATGGTAATGATTATAAGAGTCTGGATAGGTACTATTACCAAAGCGTTGCCATAACGACCAAAAGAAGAAAAAAAAAAGTGAATGTAAATAACAGCAAAAAAAATGATCATCAAACAAATACTTAAAAAAAAAACACGCGAATCTCACCTGCAGGATCTGATCGCCTATCCTGAGCCGGCCGTCCCGACTGGCAACGGTTCCCTGCTCGATCTGAGACACCAGGACTTCTGTCACTACGCCCTTGTAGTCCTCCACGCCCTCGCCCTCGTCCTCCGCCACTCCGACGCCCTCGTCCTGCTCCGCCATGTGCGTGGGCGGGGGCGCTGGAGCGTTGCTGTAGTATAAGGTGAGTCCCAATTTCTCTTCGGGTGAATCTCGCTCTAGGATGATCTCCTGTGGTGATAAGGGCGATTATTGCGGCCTTTTGTCAAGGACTTTTGTTTGCGAATCTTGGCTTTGATTTTACGCCTTGTGTTTATCATCGTCTTCATTGTCTTAATCGTCATTATTACTATTGTCATCAGCATCACTATCATTAAAAAATATATAAATATTTAACTTTCACTTATGATTTTGCCTACATTTACATACATATGCTTGATTTGTATCTCCATTTGCATTATGCATTTACTCCAACGACCACAGTCGCCATAATCTCCTTTGACCATTGAAACATTAATCCATGTTCTCTTATCATATAAAACAATCATACAAACAAACAAAACATACATACATACACACACACACACACACACACACACACACACACACACACACACACACACACACACACACATATATATATATATATATATATATATATATATATATATATATATATATATATATAATGAAAAGGGAGGGGTCAGTTTGGATCGTGTGCCATCTTCTGAAAAACAACCCACCATCTCCTGCTGTGGGAGGGAAGGAGGGAGGGAGGGAACGAAGGAGATAGATGGAGAGAGAGAGAGAGAGAGAGAGAGAGAGAGAGAGAGAGAGAGAGAGAGAGAGAGAGAGAGAGAGAGAGAGAGAGAGAGAGAGAGAGAGAGAGAGAGAGAGATGTCTTGGGATATCCCGCCATACGTGTATCATCATGGCATTAAGCTACTTACAGTGACAGATGGGACTCCCAGGCAAGGCAAAATAAAAATACACAGGAGATGAAGAAGGCAAGCGAATATAAAAGGGAACGGTCAAGGGTGAACTTTGCAGAGACACTTGGAGGACAAGGAGAGAGATAAGAATGTTCTAGACGCTCCATTTCCCCGCCTCCCCTCCTCCCCCCCCCTCTCCCTGCTTTCCTCTCAGCCCCTCCCCAACCCTTACTCCCTCCCTCTTTCCTACCCCATTACGTTTTATTTATCTTTCTTATAATCTTTTTTTCTTAGGGGGGTGGGGGTGTAATATCACGCAATATCTGCATACATTAAATCGCGTTAGAACAATGTGAACATTTCTCTGGTTCAATCACCTCTAGATGTCAGCGTGGTCGTTATTTTGCATATTAAACGACGTGATTGTGTTACCCCAACGTCCTGAGTGTTGTTATGGTTTAGTGTGAAAATTTAATGACGTCACAAGAAACAAAGGAAATGCGTCATTGCCAATGGGAAGATTTAGAGAAAATTGATTATTTTCGATTTCGCATAGCGCACGCTGGGACGAGGATTTGTGCCAAACACCGGATTTTTTTGGGGAAAAAAAGGAGAGGAATAAAAAGTGTGTTATCTATTTTCGCTACGGTGTGCATCCCTGCTAACGCGTGGGAATCCCTAGCGATCTAGTTATATCACGGCTTCTGATTTATATTCCATCCGCGAACTGTACCGGGCGACAAAAATGAGCGTGAAATTCCTGAATCGTAAGTCTCTCTCTCTCTCTCTCTCTCTCTCTCTCTCTCTCTCTCTCTCTCTCTCTCTCTCTCTC
>NW_028234422.1:34812091-34814591 GCF_977035675.1 Penaeus japonicus | reverse complement strand
CCCCTCCTTCCACTCAGTCCCCAACATTCAATACTTATACCACGGGGGTTACTTAATGCTGATGGTACCTTATATATTTTTTTTTCCTTTCATTTCATTTTTTTAATGAGTTACATATCTTTCCTACCTTATTCTTGTTATCCCGTTTATTTTTTCCCACCTAATGACATATTTATTTACTTTTTGTTACCTTTATTTTCCCTTTCCCCTTCTTATACTCCTCCCTCCCTCCTTCCCACTCTCCCTCCATCCCTTCCTTCTCCCCCATAACCCATTCCTCTCACCCCCACCCCCCTACCACTCCTTGCAGACGCCATGAAATAGGCCTAGTCAAGGCAACAGAGCCGTGATGGCCACCTTCCTTGAGGGACTAAAGGATTTGATGGTGTTTGGATGCGCGGGCTAGAGTTACTGCGCCGGATCGCTTCAGCTGCGCTTCTGTTTTCCCTCTGGTGCGTCTTAATTGTTTTAGGGATGTTCCGCGGGATTACGGACGCTGCCCCGCGGGCCTCTCGGGTTACGGGGACACACGAGGTGACGAGCATGCAGACATCCATCAATGGGCATATGAACACATGGGTATGCATACATAGTTACATGAACACATATACAGATGTATATATTACATAAATACATACATGCATGCCCGCACAATCCCATATACGCGCATGCGCACGTACCAACGCACGCACACACACACACACACACGAAGCGACCCAGTTTACAGTATCGAGTCCTGAGAACGTGATGTCAACCTTTCAACGCCTCCCCCCTCCCTTGCCATCCACCCAACGCCCCCTCCCCCTTCTTCACGTTATAGCACCCCCCCCCTTCCAGACAATGGCCGGAGGTTACGCTTTGTGGCTTCTTTAAGCTATGAATCTTAATTTCCGCGCCGAGGAGGGTCTTTCGGAGGGCTAAGGAAAGGAGGGTCTTTCGCTGTTTGCGTCAGAAGGTTCGAGGCGCTGGAGTCTTCTGACAAAGGGAGCAGGAGGGGAGGGATCGCAAGGGGGGGGGGGGAGACTTTGCAACATGGAGCCAACCCGTCCCCTTTCCCGACCTCTTCGGCATACAAATACGAATCAAAAATGGATATGAGAATCAAAAATGCATATAATGAGAATCAAACATTTATATGAGATTCAAAAAAATATATACCCAAAATTAAAAATGCATATAATGGGAATCAAATATTCATGAGATTCAAAAATGTATATAATGAGAATCGAAAATGTATATGACATACGGAAGTGCGGATCTGCATACACATCCCTGCACTGAGATTGGCACTATGGGAGAGAGGCTTCAGGCTCTATATCTCATACTCTTAATGTATCTCTGTATCTCTGTACATCTCCCTCTCCTTTATATTCCTTACCCTGCCTTTCCTCCTTCCTTCTCTTCGCTTTTCAACCGTCCCTCACATTTATTGGTTTCTTCCCTCTCTCTTTCCCAATTTATTGCATCTTTATATTGCTTCCAATTCTCTCTCTCACTCTCCCTTCCTTCCCTTCCCAATTCTAAAACCATCCATCTTTTTTTCAATCTCTTTATCCCCTAAACTTCTTTCCATTCCCAGTGTTCCTCCTCGCATTCTTCTTCCTCTTCCTTCTGCTACAGTAACCTCTGTGATCCTATGTTCTCGTCCCCAAAGGGTCACGGAAGGGTCGCGCTCTCGAGGTAAACAATGACGACTGATGCAACGCCGAGGAGGGAAGGGGGAGGGAGGGGGGAAGGGAAGGGAAGGAAGGGGAGAGGGGAAAGGGAGGGAAGAAAGGGGAGAGAGAGAATCGGGCGTGGGAGGCACGGGGCGCACGAGGATCTCCCATTGAGCATTTCCCGGTAATCTTTATGAGTTTCCCCTCCCGTCCAGCACGCCGGAAGAGAAAACGGCCGTCACACCCACTTGCGTGCGAGTCTGTGTCTCTTTGAAAGAGGCAGACGAACACAATCGGCTTCAACAATGGCGTTATTACCACTTTTAAAAGGCGAAAGGTTTTTGGAAAGTTGCACGCTCTCTTGTTAGTATTTATTATTTTTTGGGAGAAGATGATAGCTTCCTTGGGAGAGGTCTGGAGAGGGTTAACGCGCCAGGTGGAGCGTGGTCGTCATTGCTGATGGCGCTGGAGAGATCGGTCACCCGCGAGACACGACCATCGCCTCTCCGCTGGTGCTAAAAGCTTTCAACTTCTTTCTTTATCCTTTTCTCTCTTTTTCTCTCTTTTTCGTCTGTTAATCTATTTGTTTCCCTCTGTTTGTGTGTGTCTGTCCGTCTCTCTGTGTGTCTGTCTGTCTCGTTCCCCTCTGCCCGGCCTCCTTCCTTTCCCCTCCTTCGACTGGGAGAAGATCCTGCCGGAAATTAGTCTCTGGCACTCGCATTTCCCTTTCACCTCCTTTCCCCTCTCTCCTCGGCCCTCCTTCCGAAGGCGTTGCATTTTGCAGGGCGAATTGCATGCAACATTAGCGTTCCCTGAAATGCCTCGGGTGATTTGACTCGCTT
>NW_028234422.1:34799591-34802091 GCF_977035675.1 Penaeus japonicus | reverse complement strand
CGTCATCCCTTATTTACTCTCTCTCTCTCTCTCTCTCTCTCTCTCTCTCTCTCTCTCTCTCTCTCTCTCTCTCTCTCTCTCTCTCTCTCTCTCTCTCTCTCTCTTCTTGTCTCAAAACCACAAGTCATCATCCTCTCTCCCCCCCCTCCCACCCCCCTTTCACCCGGGTGATAATTAGCATTCGGGGTAATTAACACGCCCGTGACCAACCACTGTTGTACCTCAACCCCTTCTCATTCCTCGCCTCTTCTCTCTTTTTCCTATCTCCCCTTCTAACTCCCATTTCCCCCACTCTCCCCCCCCTTATTAACTATCATATCGCCTCCCCTCTCCCCCCCTCTCCCCCCCCCCTTTTTAACTATCATATCGCCTCCCCTCTCCCCCCCTCTCCCCCCCCCCCTTTTTAACTATCATATCGCCTCCCCTCTCCCCCACTCTCCCCTCCCCCCTTTTTAACTATCATATCGCCTCCCCTCTCCCCTTCCCCCCTTCTAAGACACGCCTCGCCTTCCTCCTCCCCTTGCCACCCCACTATTAGGCCCGCGGCTCCCCCCACCCCTCCCTCCCCCTCCCCTCCCCCACCTTAGTTCCGGCCCCGAAGTGTGAAGAGTGGAAGGGCGTGACGACTCGAGCGGGTTTGTGACACGGTGCCGCTGACCCCGTTTGCTTTGTCTGTTTGCTTGTTGGTCTGTGGAGACTTTGCGGGCGGGTTTCTGTTTAGATGGAGATATGGATGCTAGTCTGGTATCTCTGTCTTTGGATCTCTCTTTCTCTTTCTTGTTTTCTTTCCTTTTTTCTCTTTTATTTCTTTCTTTCTTCCTCTCTCTCTCCATACAAACAAATAAGAACGTTCATCAATGCACAGACAAACAAACAGACACACACACACACACACACACACACACACACACACACACACACACACACACACACACACAGACGCACACACTACCCCCCCCCCCTCCCAACACATACGATTTATATCATCCGTCGTAAATATCATCAACATCAAACCGGGATCGCCATCAACTCGCGCAACAAGGATGCAAGACGGCAGGTAATTATGCAACATCTTGCCGAGTCATCCTCACTCTCCCTCTTCTTTCCTTTCTTCCAGCTCCTCTCTCTTCTTCTTTTTCATCTTCTTTTTACTTTTATTTGAATGTGCATTGTTTTGAGTCCTCATTGTTGTTATTATTATTCTCATTATTACCATCGATATTATTATTGTCATTATCATTATTATGATCATTAATACTATTATCATTATCATTATCACAATCATCTTCATCATCATTATTATCCTCATCAGTATTATAATAATCATTTTTAATATCATTATCAACAGAATTATCATAACTGAGAGTATCTTTCCAGCATTCCTTATCTCTTCTCTGTGCTTCGTCTTGACTCCTCCCTAATCCCTCCTATCCCTCCCCTTTCTTCTTGTCTCCCCCCTCTCCTGCTCCCACCTCAATCCCCTTCTTCTTTTTTTTTTCTTCTTCTTCTTCTTCTTCTTCTTCTTCTTCTTCTTCTTCTTCTTCTTCTTCTTCTTCTTCTTCTTCTTCTTCTTCTTCTTCTTTTCCTCCTCCTCTTCTTCTTCTTCTTCTTTTCCTCCTCCTCTTCTTCTTCTTCTTCTTTTCCTCCTCCTCTCCTTCCTCCTTCTCCTCCTCCTCTTCTTCCTCCTTCTCCTCCTCCTCTTCTTCCTCCTTCTCCTCCTCCTCTTCTTCCTCCTATCCCCTATCCCCAGCCCTTCCTCCTACCCCCCCTCCTCCTCCCTCTCTTTCAGTTCACTTGCTCAGTTCCGCGACGTTAAGATTACACTAGAGATTTACTAGTGGTTCTTGGGTTATCCTGTGTGTGTAAAGGAGTGTGTGTGTGTGTGTGTGTGTGTGTGTGTGTGTGTGTGTGTGTGTGTGTGTGTGTGTGTGTGTGTGTGTGTGTGTGTGTGTGTGTGTGTGTGTGTGTGTGTGTGTGTGTTTGTGTGTGTGTGTGAGTGAATGAGTGAATGTTAGAGTGTTTGTGAGAACGGGTGAGAGAGCAAGTCTCTGAAGAAAGTGAATGAATCAGTTATTTATGTGAGTAAACGAGTGAGTGAGTGGCTGAGTGAATATGTGAGTGAGTGTCTGTGTTTGTGTGCGTATGTGTTCATCCGCGTTAGTGTCCTGGCAAACCTTCCGAATAGAGAACCAACACAAACATACAACTTCCCTTCCCCCCCATCCCCCATCCCCCACCCCCTCCTCATCACTCCAAGGATTCAGTTTCGTTATCTAAATTAAGCTCCCGCAGTTCGGATGCCTGGACGCTCCTCGGGTAGGGCTTTGGGGGGTGTTAGGGGGTAGGGGGTGGGGGGTCAGGGGAGGAAGGAGGGGTTGTTAGCAAGGTGAGGGGAGGGGGAGTAGAGGGTGTGGGGGACAAAACTTATGGGGAGGGGGTGTAGGGTCCACTAGAAGTTGAGGGAGGGGGAAAGGAGCGAGACAAGGGTAGGGGGAGGGGG
>NW_028234422.1:34794591-34797091 GCF_977035675.1 Penaeus japonicus | reverse complement strand
AGAGAGAGAGAGAGAGAGAGGAGAGAGAGAGAGAATGAGAGAGAGAGAGAGAGAGAGAGAGAGAGAGAGAGAGAGAGAGAGAGAGAGAGAGAGAGAGAGAGAGAGAGAGAGAGAGAGAGAGAGAGAGAGAGAGAGAGAGAGTGAGAGAGAGAGATTGAGAGAGAGAGAGAGAGAGAGGGGGGGGGGTGAATACCCACCATCCTCATTGTTCTAGAAGATTTGATTTGATTTCCATCCGTACTCCCTGAACAAAAGAAATTCGTGGCCCATTAAAAAGGGTTTTAACACTTCTTCACAATGGACTCCCGGTTCCTCATTTACCCGAATATTACCATTGTTTGGCCGGGTCATTACGCATCTTTTAGCGCTATTTTACGGCTCTGTTGCAAATCTTCTGCAGTTTCCGTGCAATGCCAAATGACGAATGAAATCAGCTCGTTTCCCCTTGGCGGCCACGATGGATCTCGACCGTCTAATTTCTTTTTGGTCAACAATAAATAAAGTTATGGATTAAATAATTCAAGTTCTGCATTTTGAATTTTGATTTTGTGTGTGTGTGTCTTTCATACTTTTAGGTAGACAGGGACTACTTCAGCGCGAACTTTGAAAGCGTGGTTAATGAAAGCCCTGTCGATTTTTTTTCTCTTCATTTTTCGTTTTCCCTTTTTTTTTCGAAAACTGGTACATCTCCTTTCTAAATTTCATAAGCGACTTTTTCTTTTTTTTCTTTTCCATCTCTACCGGAAGTTATTTTCGACACAAAAGACAGCGAGGGGAAAATGCCATCCCCGACCTGAGTTTTCCCTTACGAGTTTGAGAAAGGAAAAATAGATAGATAGAGAGAGAGGAAAAAAAAAGACTAAACTCGAAAATAAAAATTCCCCAGTCATTCTGTCCTACATCTTGCATATCAATTCATTTTCCATTTACATCTCCTACAGGGATATACACAGCATCCCCTCCCTCCCTCCCTCCTTATCCCTCCTCCATTTTCCATGCGTTTTATCATTTTTTCCCCATCCTCTTTTCTCCTTTTTTTTCACCTATCTCTTTCTCCTCACTCTCTCCTCCTCTTCTTCCTCCTTACATCTGCATTGTGGCCGTAGAATCACTGCATTACGGGATTATAATACAGCTTTTGTAATCTTATTAAAGCTGCATTTCCATGTCATAATGGCGTCACCGGCCTGGTCCTAATGACGAGGGAGCGAGGCCGTCACGCGGCGCCCCCGGCCTCCCTCGCGAGGGAGAGGGGGCGGGGGAGAGGAGGAGGAGGGGTATGGGAGGGCTATGGGGGGGAGAGAGAGAGAGAGAGAGAGAGAGAGAGAGAGAGAGAGAGAGAGAGAGAGAGAGAGAGAGAGAGAGAGAGAGAGAGAGAGAGAGGGGGGGGGGGGGGCAGCGCACTTCTTCAACCCCAGAAAGAGAAAGGGGAAAAAATCTCAAGAGAAAGTAAGTCTTGTCCGTCTCAAGGAAGGGAAATTTGCTCGAAATCTGCATAATCAAAAATCGTTTTTTGTAGGCATGAATTTAATCCGATTGTATGTGTGTGTGTGTGTGTGTGCGTGTGTGTGTGTGTGTGTGTGTGTGTGTGTGTGTGTGTCTTTACCACTGTCATAAAAAAAGGCCCAATTTCCACCAACCGCTAGGTGGAGGGAGGGAGGAAGGAAGGAAGTTAGAAAGGAAAGAAGGAAGGAAAGAAAAAGGAAGGTAAAAAGGAAGGGGGGCGAGGAGAGGAAATAACCACAACAAATGAGGGTAATAAAGGCACGGAGGAGAGAGAAGAGAGAGAGAGAGAGCGGCCCCTGAAGAGGACGACGGTAAGGGTGGACACGCGTGACCCTTAGGGGAAGGGGAAGGGGATGGGGGAAGGGGGGGGCAAGTAGGGACATTGGAAGAGATGAGACTGGGTAGTCTGAGAAGAAGGAGGCAAGAGATAAGGGAGGGAGGAAGAGGGAGGTGAGGGGGCAAAAGGGAGAAGAGGGAGGGAGGAAGAGGATAGGAAAGGAGTAAGAGGGAGTGGAGGGCGGAAGAAGGAACGAAAGTAACAAGAGGGAGGGGAAGGGATAAAAGGGAAGGGGAATGAGCAGACGCGAGGGGGGGCAGACAAGGGATGGGGGAAGGGCAGGGGGAGGGAAGTGAGCTTGGAGTATGCAAATTCTCCCGAGTAAGATGGATAGCCACAATAATACATTCCGACCCCCGGCTCATGTTTAAAGCAAGGCTGGCAAAGACTTGAACTCGTGTGTGTGTGTTGGTTGTAGAGGAAAAGGAAGAGGAAGAGGAAGAGGAAGAGGAAGAGAGAGAGTAGAGAGACAGAAGATAAAGAAAGTAGAGAGAGACAAGAGAGAGAGAGAGAGAGAGAGAGAGAGAGAGAGAGAGAGAGAGAGAGAGAGAGAGAGAGAGAGAGAGAGAGAGAGAGAGAGAGAGAGAGAAGAGAAAGAAGAGAGAGAGAAAGAAGAGAGAGAAAAAGTAGAGAGAGAAATAGAGAGAGAGAAAAATA
>NW_028234422.1:34762091-34779591 GCF_977035675.1 Penaeus japonicus | reverse complement strand
CGAAAAGTTCTATGCTCAGTCAGAGAAGTCTGGTGGTTTAGCTAAAACCGCTGAATAAACACAAGTTCTAGCGGTCGTTTTCTAGCGTTCTCTACATAAACTTGCAACATCAACAACATTGTTATCGGGAGACTGGCATCAAGGGAAAAAGGCATTCTATGAATTCAGACGGGTAACTGGGCGCAAACCCCTTAGGCCAGAAGTGATTAAGGCAGTAATTGGCAGCGATAAAGGGCATAGGTAGAGTGTTAGTACCTTTCTGGAGATAGGCACAAGTGCAAGAAAACATACGTAATTCATACTCAATTATAAGCTTCTTACGACATCACTGTAGATGCACAATATGAAGAGAAGACAAACGAGGAGGGGGATTACCTGTTAGCAGGAAGAAGAGGAAGTGGACGCAGAACATCGCCAGTAGCAAGAAGAGGAGGTGGAGGAAGAAGATCGCCAGTAGCAAGAAGAGGAGGTGGAGGAAGAAGATCGCCAGTAGCAAGAAGAGGAGGTGGAGGAAGAAGATCGCCAGTAGCAAGAAGAGGAAGAAGAGGAGGATTAACAGCAGCAAAAAGAGGGGGATAGTGGAGTGACAGAGACCACCTCTGTGTCCCTCTCCTTCCACTGCCCCTTCCTTCCGTCAGAATTGCATCAGAATGACCAAAGGAACTCTCCAAAGGAAACAGACGTAATCACTGAGGTAAGCCAAGATTGGGAGTAGGGCGGAGAAGGATGGGAGGAGGGGACAGAAGATTAAAACCGAATCAGACAAAGGTAATAAACAAAAACAAAAAAAAGACTCGTGATTAAAAAAAAAGAAAAAAAGAAAAAAAAAGAGAGAAACACCACAACACAGAAACAGCGAAATGTGAATGAAGAATGAAGAGGAAGCCGAAGAAAAGGCGAGCGAGAGACGAGGACTGAGGTATGCAAAGGCCACAGGGCAGAGCCGGGTAGTGTGTTGGAGGCCAGGGGAGGGAGGGGGGGAGTGTACATACAGAGGGTGCCTGAGCTCCACCCCCCTGGGAACGCCTAATAGCAAAATCACGTGTGTGGAGCCAGACCGCGGCACCTTTGTGCCAGGACCTGCCTTACTACCAGGCCTTGGCAGTGTAAGTTCCTGGCACTCAGTGATGCACTGTAGAACCTTGTCACTAGCGGTTCGCGGCGCACTGAGGGCTCCCTCAAGCTAGTGTCTTCAACAATGTGGGATTTAGACCCTTTGCGGCACTCGGGCTCCCCTTCGCCGCGGGGTTCTGGCACCGGGATTTTCTTGCCACGGACTTCCCTCTCGAAAGGACAAAGAACACTGCCACAGCCCTCCAACCCCACCACCCGACTCCCATACGAGGCCTCGCGAGGGACCGAAACCCCAACTCCATTTTTGAAGCATCGAGTGTCATCGAGTTTGTTCCGGGGTCGATCGAGCGAGCCACCAATTTTCGGGATAATCCAGTTAAATTGGTTAGTTGTCTTTATTGGCAATTAGCGGGCCCGCTTTTGGGTAATTGGATGAGCTTATCAAGGATTTGCAGAATGAACGAGGAGTTGGAGGCGAGGTAATGGCCGCCGGGGAGTGAGGACGGCGACCAGACTATCAAATGATACGCTGTCTATAATTTTCTGACCCTTTAGCCTCGGGGGGAATGGGTGAGGATGGGAGGGAGGGTAAAGGGAGAAGGGAATTAATTGAGATGTTCGAGGCATTTAATTGAAACTGTTTTGTCTTTTATTGTGGTTCCCTCGATACTCTCGGCATCGGCATCCCTCGCCCTACCCTTTTTTCTCTCTATTTTTTTTTTTCTCGCTCTGGCTTTCCGCTTTTTAGATAGAAAAGAAAGTGAGAGAGAGAGAGAGAGAGAGAGAGAGAGAGAGAGAGAGAGAGAGAGAGAGAGAGAGAGAGAGAGAGAGAGAGAGGAGAGAGAAAAGAGAAAAGAGAGAAGAGAGAGAGAGAGAGAGAGAGAGAGAGAGAGAGAGAGAGAGAGAGAGAGAGAGAGAGAGAGAGAGAAAGGAATCGAGAAGAGAAAGAGAGAGAGAGAGAAAGGAATCGAGAAGAGAGAGAGAGAGAGAGAGAGAAAGAGAGAGAGAGAAAGAGAGAGAGAGAGAGAGAGAGAGAGAGAGAGAGAGAGAGAGAGAGAGAGAGAGAGAGAGAGAGACTGTTATTTTCCTTGTAAGGAATTTGAGAGGGATACGATAACCATGATAAGGACGTGAGGCGATCTTAATAATTAGGAGAAATAATGTTCGAATGAATTAAAGACTATAACTACGTACCGCAATTAAATAAGGGGAACGGAGGAAAAGAAAAAGACGAAGAGAAAGAGAGAGAGAGAGAGAAAAGAGAAGGGGGGCAGCTGAAGGAGTAATAGGACATTAAACAAGGAAAAGAAGAAAGAAAACAAGAGAGAAAACAAAAATGATCCGAAAAAGCGAACACATAAAACGAACAGCAAAAGAAGACCCGAGACACAGCAAATAGCAACCGAGGAAACACACACAGCACCGTGGCTTCTCCTTCTTCCCCTCCACCTCCTCCTTTTCTTCTTCTTCTTCTTCTTCTTCTTCTTCTTCTTCTTCTTCTTCTTCTTCTCCTTCTTCTTCTTCTTCTTCTTCTTCTTCTTCTTCTTCTTCTTCTTCTTCTTCTTCTTCTTCTTCTTCTTCTTCTTCTTCTTCTTCTTCTTCTCCTTCTTCTTCTTCTTCTTCTTCTTTCTTCTTCTTCTCTTCTCTTCTCCCTTTCCTTCCCTTCCCTTCCCTCCTCCTCTCCTCTCCTCTCCTCCCCTCTCCTCTTCTCTCCTCCCTTCCCTTCCCTTCCCTTCCTCTCTTTTCCTCTCCTCTCCTCTCCCCTCCTCCTCCTGATATCACATAATCAGACGAGGAGGCTTTTGAACCGACGCAACAAGGACGTCGCGCCGCCACACTCGCGGGTTTTGCCTTGTACTCAGACACCCATGATCACAGATAGACTCTTCACGCCCACGTTCACGCCCACGCCTGTTGTAGGAGGGGTGCGGGGTGAGGGAAGGGGTGTGTGGGCGTTGGGGAGGAGAGGGAGAAGCGTGTTGGGAGGGGTGTGTGGGCGTGGGGAGGAGGAGAGAGAAGGGTATGGAGAGGAGAGGTGTGTGGGCGTGGGGGGAGGCATGAGTGGGAGGGGGAGGAGAGGAAGAAGGGTGTGGGGAGGAGGAGGGAAGAGGTGAGGGGGAGGGTTTGGATTGAGGATGGGTGGGAGGGGGAGAGGGACGGAGGTGAGAGGGACGGAGCATTGGGTGGATGGGTGGTTGGGTGGGGTAAGAGGTAGAGGAGGGGAGGGAGAAAGGGTGATGAGGATGGATGAGGGGGGTGGGGGTGGAAGGGTGGGAATGAAGGAGGAAAGGCTGTTGTTGGAGCTGAGTGTAGCAATGGAGATAGAAGAAGAAAGGGTGATACTGGGAGAGGTAGGAGGGGGAAGGAGGGAGGGAGGGAGGGGGAAGAGAGAGAGAGGAAAGAGAGTCAGAGAGAGAGAGAGAGAGAGAGAGAGAGAGAGAGAGAGAGAGAGAGAGAGAGAGAGAGAGAGAGAGAGAGAGAGAGAGAGAGAGAGAGAGAGAGAGAGAGACGGGGAGGGAGCCTTGGGAATAGGGAAGAGAAAGAGAGAAGCGAGAGAGGAAGTGAAAAGGAAAGGAAGAAGGGGACAGCAGAATGACCAAAAGCGCAAGTGGAAAGTGAATGAAAAGGAAACCGAGAATTCGTTAGAGGAAATTAACGCAACGAGAAGATAAAGAAAATGGACATAGATGATAAACGAATAATAATAAAGAAAAGAAATTCGTAATCATGAAAGACATTATGAGAAAGCCAAGACAAAAACAGAATGAGGGTACAAGGCGACACGCAATAATAGGTACAAAGAGAGTAATAAACGGACACAGAGACGTACAAGAGACATGCCAAATAAAGAAGGGAAAAGGGAAGGGCAAAGACAGAAAAAAATAACGAAACGACAATAAGGGATGGAAAAGGAAGGAAATGGAAGAAGCAAGAGATGGCGATAAAGGAAGGAGTAAGGAGGAAGAAGGGGAGAGGGGGCAGAATATGCTAATCATTTTTTTAAATTTCACATAAAGAACTGGAGAGAGATTTAAAAAAAATGAGGAAAATAAATAGAGAGAAAAAATAGAGGAAAAAAAAGTTCAATAAAAAGTATACCATAACGCATTTACATACATACAACATTCCCATCATCCCCTTCCCACCCCCCGCTTTCCCATCCTCCTCTTCCTCCTCCTCCCTTCCTTCCCCCCTCCCCCCTCCCCCCTCCAACAAACGCAGTCTAAGCGTTTGCATCAAGAGAATAAAACCTATGATTTATACAGCGATTAATTTACAATTCAAAAACTCTCCGCTCCCCCTCCCCCTCCCCCCTCCTGCCCCCAAACGCCGTCTCTATATGTCTCCATGTGACCCTTCAGGGCAAGCAGGGAGGGGGGGGGAGGGGTGTTAAGGGAGCGTCTTGCCTTAAGGAGTGTATGTGGATGGTGTGAGGGAGGGGGAGAGCATGGGGAGGGGAGGGGAGGGGTTAGGTACGTCTGTGTGTGTGCGTGGAATAGAAGGAGGGAAGGAAGGAGGGGAGGGAGAGAGGGTAGGGAGGGAGAGAGAGGGAGCAAGAGTTAAAAACAACAAAAACGAACGAGATAAGAGACTCCAGCGAGCGTATGATCGAGCGCATTACGAGACGAAACGATAAATCATCCGATATCGAACGAGGAATCCGCTGTCCGACCCGCCGCCGCCGCCGCCGCCGCTCCATCTACGGCTCCGCTACAGCCCGCTACGACGACCAGCGAGCGAGACGAGCGGCCGACGCAAAAACACCGCGCGTTTTACCGAAGGCGACGGTATCTTGGTGCCCTTTTCTCGCCTGCCGGATTATCGTTTGATGGAGGTCCTGAGGAGTCGACTGTCTGGAGGCTGGTTATTGAGAGCATCGTGATATGATTGAATATTGCAAAAATAGAGATTGGCAATAAACCATATTATTAATAACGCTGGTAGTCAGGCATAATGAATAATATCAATAATAAAACGGCCACGATATATATATATATATATATATATATATATATATATATATATATATATATATATATATATATATATAACGGGTATAACACAGAACAAAGAGAAGAAGATAAACGAGAACAACATATATATAAATAAATAAATAACAATTCATAACAAAGAACAACAACAAAAGAATTCAACACTAATCACTGTCACCGATAAATGAATAACACAAAACAATAACAAAAAGCTGGACAACAAACTAGGACACTGATAACTGATTCTCACACTCACCATCTGACGCAAATCTGATAGATATGCTGATAAGAAAGTCGCGCCACGTGAGCTTGTGATAAATGACAGGCTAATGTGCTGGTAACAAGCGCCACCATAGCCTTCCGGGAGGGGGTGGGAGGGGAGAGGAGAGAGAGGGGGATGGTGGGGAGGAATGGAGGAAAGGGGGAAGGGGCAGGGGAGTGGGGGTTGGGTGATATAAGAGGGGGGCGAGGTGACACCAAGAGAGGGCGAAGGAAGGTAAGAGGGAAGGAGAGGTGTTAGGGAAGGGGGTGGGGGAGACAGGATAGGGGAAAGGGGTTAGAAAAGAAGGAGAGAGAGAAGATGAGAGAGACAGGAAGGGAGAAAGATCAAAGAGAGAGGACGGGAGGATGACAACCAGAAAGAAAGAAAATAAAACGAGAAAGAGGACAGGACAAAGAGAGGGAAGAAGAGGTAGAAGACCAGGAGGAAGAAGAAGAGGAAGACATACAGAAGGAGGAGGAGGAGGAGGAAAGAAAAGTTTGTGCCTTCCAGGTAAGAACGGTACATGGCAGATCTCCCCCCAGTATAGATCCTATAATCCCATGATCTCGAAGCGAGAACCGCCCTTACGGACTATTTCCCTGTTATAGTCTTGTCTTACCCTTTATCGGATATCTTCTCTGCCGCGGATACGCCGAGATAACAATGGTGACGTGCTGACTGATGGGGAGGACGGCGAGGATGACATTGATGAGGGTCGGAGGAAAGGGGATGGGAAAGGGGAAGAAAGGGTTAAGGAGGAGAGGGAGAGAAAGAGGGAGAGAGGGAGGGAAAGAGAGTGAGAGTGAGAGTGAGAGTGAGAGTGAGAGAGAGAGAGAGAGAGAGAGAGAGAGGGGGGGGACGTTGGGGAGGGAGGAGCGAAAGTGGGACGGGAAGAGTGGGAAGGCAGGGAGGAGAGGTAGGTGAAGGAGGAGAGAGAGAGAGAGAGAGAGAGAGAGAGAGAGAGAGAGAGAGAGAGAGAGAGAGAGAGAGAGAGAGAGAGAGAGAGAGAGAGAGAGAGAGAGAGAGAGAGAGAGAGAGAGAGAGAGAGAGAGAGAGAGAGAGAGAGAGAGAGAGAGAGAGAGAGAGAGAGAGGAATAAGGGGAGGGGAAGTATGATGTAGTGTTGAGGAAGCGTAACACGAGGGCAGGAGTCAACAGGAGGAGAGGAGATGAGGGAAGAGGCAAGGAAGAAAGTGAAATACAACGGTAGGTGATTGGAGCGGAGAGAGAGAGACGGTGGAGGGGAGAGTGAGGGAGAGGAGGGGAGAGGGGAAGTGGAGGGGAGAGAGAGGGATTGGAGGAGAGGGGAGAGAAGGGGAGGGAGTGGAGGGGAGAGAGAGGGAGGGAGTGGAGGGGGAAAGAGGGAGGGAGTGAAGGGGAGAGAAGGGAAGTAGAGGGGAGGAGGAGTGCCACACCTACTCACGACAACGACTTCGCCATGTTGAACGTCTTACCTGAAAGGAGAAAGAGAAAAAAAAAGTTAGTTAAAATGTGTTACATATTTACGCTATCTGTAGGTTTAAACGACTTAATTAAGCACGTGTTTACCTCTCTCATAAACCTTACAACAAAGGAGAAAAAATGACCTCACCCCCAAAAAATCATGCATGTCACCAAACATTACCCAAACAATGAAGTAAAACAAACAAGGAAAAATAAAAAAACACCAACATTCTCCCTAACTAACACCCACACCCCCTCCCCCCATATTTCCCTCACCCATTACACCCCTCTACCCCCCTCACCCGCCCCCACCACACTCCTCCAACCCCTACCTCTCCCCCCCCTACCTGCCCTACAACCCCCCATATCCCTCACCTTCCTTCACCTCCCCCTCCCTCTTGCCTCTTCTCCTCCTACCTGCTTCCCACTACAACCCTCCAACCCCCCTTCCCCTTCCCCCGCCCCCTCCTCCTCCCTTCCTTGCCCTCCAGTGCCATCTACGCATCACGCTAACGGTCCTTGCCTATCGACGGTGACGTCATACCCCGACGCGATGCCTCGGGGCTGATTTAATAAGTGAGATTCGCGGAAGATATTTTTTTTTTCGATTTTCTTATTTTTGTTCTTTCTTTTGTTTTGTTCTTGTTTTTGGTTCTTCCCGTGACCATTATGAATGAGGTGAGAGGAGATGATGATGAAGAAGAAGAAAAAAATAGGGTATCGGAGAAAGAGGTAGAGGTGGAGGAGGTGGAAGATGGAGAAGGAATCTCTCTTCGTCCTCTTCCTATTCCTATTCTTCTCCATCAACACCGCCAACACCATCACAACAACCTCCTCCTTCTCTTTCTCCTTCATCTTATTATCATTATCATTATTATCATCATTATCATTATCATTATTATTATTATTGTTATTATTATTATTATCATTATCATCATCCTCTTCCTCTTATCCTCCTTCCCCTCCTCCTTTCATATCCCGCTCACCTTGGTGGTTGCTCCCCCTCCCCTCCCCCGGGCATTGCGTGGAGTCGTCGCCCTTATCGGGAAGTTGATAGAGGGGGAGGGGGAAGGGGAGGAAAGGGGAGAAGAGGGGGAGGGGAAGGGATGGGTGGGAACAGGGCAGAGGCATCAAGTTGAACAAATGTTTTCGTAAATGATGGTCGCGGGAAATCCCTCATGTTGTCGGGTACTGACGAAGGAGGAGGAGGAGGAGGAGGAGTGGGATAAGGAAGAGAAGAAGAAAAAAAGGAAGATAGAGATGATGATGATGATGATGATGATGATGATGGTGGTGATGATATGATAATGATGATGATAATGGTGGTGGTGGTAATGATGATGATATGATAATGATGATGATGATGAGGATGATGATGACGATGATGATGATGATGGTGGTGATGATGATGATATGATGATGGTGATGATGGTGGTGATGATATGATGATGATGATGATGATGGTGGTGGTGATGATATGATAATGATGATGATGATGGTGGTGGTGGTAATGATGATGATATGATAATGATGATGATGATGAGGATGATGATGACGATGATGATGATGATGATGATGGTGGTGATGATGATGATATGATGATGGTGATGATGGTGGTGATGATATGATGATGATGATGATGATGATGATGGTGGTGATGATGATGATATGATGATGGTGATGATGGTGGTGATGATATGATGATGATGATGATGGTGATGATGAAAGATGACAATAAGGATGACAAAAATAAACGATTTTCAAGAGGAAGAGAAGGAATAGAAGAGGAAGTTACCAAAGAATGGCAAAAAAAAGTACAGAAGAATACCAAGCATTCTTAAGGCGTGTTGTTTGGTGTAACAAAAAGATAAAAAAAGAGTTAAGCGCTGAAAAAAGGAGGACTAATTCAGCCAAAGGGAAAAGGTTAATTAAAATAAATAAAGGCGGCGTGCAGCCAGGTAGTACGTAGTCATGCATGACCACATACAACACAGACAGACATCTGCAGTCACATACGCGCACGCGCACGTACGCACGCGCGCACACACACACACACACACACACACACACACACACACACAAACACACACACGCGCGCACGCGCACACACACACACATACACACACACAAATACACACACACGAACACACACGAACACACACGAACACACACGAACACACACACGAACACACACACACACACACACACACACACACACACACACACACACACACACACACATACACACACACAGACACACGACCTACTCTCGCATGAAAAGAGAAACAGCTCAATAGATATTTTCAAAAGCCGTAAAATTACTAAAGAAGAGAGCCACCAGGTAGGGGCAGGAAGGGGGAGGGAGGCTCTCTTACACGACCCGGAAGAATGCGGATGATAAAACAGCCAACCTTGCAAATAACGCAGTCCCCCCTCTTCCCCTGACGATGACGTCTTTTGGTTAAAACCGTAGTTGGGGAAGGAGAGAGAACAAAGAAACCTCATCAAGGTAGGGAGAAAGTGAAAAAGAAAAGAAAAACGAAGGCGTGGAGAAACATAGACGGATAATAAAGCGATGCGGTAAAAGGGCAAAAAAGTAGAAGTTTGAAACGCGTGCCCTCTCTCGAATGCGGAACTAAGGCATCCATACTCAACAGAAAACGGGACCGTGCCCGTGCCAAAAATGCCCCCGGGCGGAAAGATAACCTCGTCAAGGCCGGTCCACTTAATTAGAATAAATATGTATAATTGCGTTCAAAGGCGATCTTCAGACGGAAGTTATGTAAGCCAAAGAAAGAAAATAGAAAAGATATTCAGTCATTTTGCCTTCTTCCCATATACTGCTTTCTGATTTAGATAATTATTTCTATAAAAAATCTACCCACAACAAGGCGTCGACATACGTGGTTAAACTGGCGACTTTTTATTGTTTCAACTGTAAGCGTAAACAGAGATGATTAAAAGAAGAGAATGAGGAAGAGAGGATATGAAAGACAGATACTGAGAGACAGAGAATGACAGAAAGATGCTGAGAGAGAGAGAGAGAATGACAGACAGAAACTGAGAGAGATAGAATGAGAGACAGATACTGAGAGAGAGAAAGACAAGAGAGACAAGCGAGACACGAGACTCCCAGAAGGTCTCGCTGTTACGATCACCATTAACGATAACACCAATCCGTCGCCATATTGGGCCCAACCGCCTGCCACCCGACCCTTTGTGGCTTACCTGCCGCCTCCCTTATTTTTGTGACGTCATATTTTTGCACGGGCTTGTCCTTTGTCTCTCCCATGTTAATGTCGGGGGACACGGGGCGCTCTGGCATCAGGACTACTGGGGTACCGGGGATTGGGGGGGGGGGCTGGGAGGGGGCACCAATGGGGAAGGACTTGGGTACGGATGGGGAGGGACTGGGGTATGTGTGGGGGGAGGGACTGGGGTATGGGTGGGGGGAGGGACTGGGTAGAACACTTGGGAAGGGTTAAGGAAGCAAGGGTAGAAAGGGAGAGGGGGAGGGGAGGGGAGGGGAGGAGCTGGCAGTAGCAAGGCGGCGGCCCATTGTAGTGTGATCATAATTGCAAATGTACGCGAAGGAAAAAAAAACACATTAATAATGGGATGAATGAGGGAATAGGAGAAGGGGGAAGGAAGATGAAAGAGGGAAAAAGACATCCGACTAGATTATGGAGACGGCTGAAAGAATGATCCACGAAACAGTCTAATAGGAAACCATAAAAAAACGAAAAAGGGAATATAATGCAGATGAAAAGGGGGGGATAAGTCGAAAGGGAATAGTGCAGAGAGAAAAAAAGAGAGAGAAATGAATGAAAAGAAAGGGGAGGAGAGGAAAGACTAAAAGAAAGGAGAAGAAAGAGAACAGAGAATAGAAATGAAAGAAGAGAGCAAGGAGGTTGCAAAAGCTCTAAACTCCGAAAGGGAATCAATAAGGAATGTGCCGCGTGATGAAGGACCGATGTGTCTCTTGTGATTGCATTCCTGGGGCGTGAAGGGGACACTCCACAACGCGTCCTGTCAAAGGCTTGCTTGTCTGTCCGTCGGTCCGTCGGGGCAGACTCCAGAATCTTGGGCTGTTGCTGTTCTTGTTCTTTCCTGTCTTTCTTTGGAGCTAATCCATCGTCGGTCCGTCGTTGGAGATTCAAATCTTTTGGTTCTGATGCTGTTGTTGCTGTTTTTTTTCCTGCCCGTCCGTCCGTCGTTGGAAAAGACTTCGTTCTTCGTTTATCTATTGTTGCCCCTTCTTGCTTTGCTTCATATGTGGATTCTTTCCTCCGAGAAATCTCCCTGATCCTTCTTTATTTCTTGAAGAGGGAAGGAAAGAGATGGCGAGAGAGAGAGAGAGAGAGAGAGAGAGAGAGAGAGAGAGAGAGAGAGAGAGAGAGAGAGAGAGAGAGAGAGAGAGAGAGCGAGAGAGAGAGAAGTGGAGAACGAGAGAGATAAACAGGAGCGCGACACCATCCATAGAGACAGGGAGTGTGTGTATAGGATGGAGAGAGGGGGAGGGGGAGGCACTGTCCCCACGCAACCACAAGGTGTGACTTTAATGAGACGCGTAATGGATGCTGGTGCTGTGGATGCCGCTGGTGCTCGGCCGAGATCCATCTGAGATTGGCCGCGAGATGAGGAGGCTCTCTCGGTCTCCCTCTTACTCTCTTCATGACTCTCTCTCTCTCTATGTCTCTCTATGTCTATGTCTATGTCTATGTCTCTGTCTCTGCCACTGTCTCTGCCACCTGTCTCTGTCATTCTCACTCTCGCACTCTCTCTCTCTCACTCTCTCACTCCTTCTCTCCTTCCCTCCTCTCAGCAAAATGGAACAAACATTTGAATAATAATAAAAAAAAATATTCGCGTTTCTGATCATCTTCCGTCCATCATCTCGCCCACGTGCAGCATCCACAGCCACCAAAGATGCAAACGCGAGGAAAATAAGAATACAAACGACCCTAAACAACGCGTGTCTCAGGGCCTTTCTTTCGACCGCCTCTCCGCCAGAGATGATGCTTCTCCTCCTCTCCTCCTTCCGTTTCGCCCTTTTCTGCGTTTCTTCTCTTTGCTAATGCTCGGTCTGTGTCTCCTTCCTCTTTCGTTCTGTTTTTTTTTCGCTCTTCTCTTCCTTTTTTTTCTCGTTCCTTGTCTTGTTCATTCTTTTTCTTGTTCTTTGTCGTCGTCGTCCTCCACCTCCGACTATTACTATTACTATTACTATTACTATTACTATTACTATTACTATTACTACTACTATCACCACTACCACTACCAGTCTTCCTCCTCCTCTTTCCCCATCTCAATCCTTCGCCAAGGCATAAGGATTCCTCGTCTTGCGTCCCCAGTCTCCTAGTCCTGCTTCCTTGATCCCTTACGTCATAGGGCAAGGAGGCGGGGACAAGGAGGTAGGGTGGGGGGAGTAGGGAGAGGAGTGGGGGATGACCTTTGTCTAATCTTGCTCTGCTGAGAACGGGATTCTGACCTCCTCCTTCTCCCTCCTTTTTCTCCTCCTCCTCTTCTTCTTCTTCTTCTGTTTCTGTTTCTTCTTCTTCTTCTTCTTCTTCTTCTTCTTCTTCTTCTTCTTCTTCTTCTTCTTCTTCTTCTTCTTCTTCTTCTTCTTCTTCATCTTCTTCCTCCTCCTCCTGCCTCCCTCCGTCTTCTTCCACTCCAACATTTTTTCTCTTCTCTTCTATTTGTCCACGCTTTCAATTCCCCATTTTCTTCTCCTTCTCCTTCTCTTCTTCGTCATCGTCAAGAATCAATTGACTTCCTCAAAAGGAATAACAAGAAAGACTAAAAAAAAAATCCACAAAAATAAAACAGAAAAAAGAAAATAATACCGAAGTTAAAAAAAAACAAAGAAAAAAAAGTGAAAAGAGAAGAAGAAAAAAAGGCAAAAAAAGCAAGGAAGAGTACGATAATACAGAACAAAAAAATAACAAATAAAAAATAAGTTTGATAGAAAAAAAAAAAATCCTTGAAGCGAGTGTGAACAACGTCTCCCTTGCTGTGTGATCTTCCGTCATTAGCGAAGGCATTTATGGTCTTCCATCCTCTCAATTAATCCATTTTCAGCGATAATTTACTGCCTTAATAATACCGTCGTCTTGTCCGTGGTCAGTCAGGTAATCCGAAGGGGGAAGGAGGGGGAGGGGGGGGGGTGGCGTCTCGTTCTGGGCTTCTGTGTCTTCTTTGGGATGATTGTATTTTTATTGTATTTTTTTTTTCTCATCTCTCTCTTGAAATTGCAGTTATTTTCCTTCTCGATCGCTACGTTCTTTCTTTTTTTCTTTCCTTCTTTTCTCTATCTGTCCGTTTGTCTCTCCATGTTTGTATGCCTGACTCTCTACTTCCCTCTCCTTCTCCCTCCTTCTCTCACTCTTCCTCCCTCAATCTCTAATATACTTTCCTTCCCTCCCTCCCATCTCCCTTCCTCCTCCTCCTCCTCCTCCTCCTCCTCCTCCTCCTCCTCCTCCTCCTCCTCCTCCTCCTCCTCCTCCTCCTCCTCCTCCTCCTCCTCCCACCCTCCCTCCCCCATTCCCTCCTTTTCTCATATAACCTGCGCACCACCCTAGCTTCCATCGCTATTAATACCAGCTGGACGAAAAAATGGACTTATCGAGGAAGCCACGTGGAAGGCCCGTCTGCTGCAGGCATGTTGTTGTGACGCCCGGCATTCCGCTGCGCTGCTCGAGGGGGAGAGAGGGGGGAGGAGAGGGAGGAGAGGGAGGAGAGGGGGAAGGAGAGGGAGGAGAGGGATGAGAGGGGGAAGGAGAGGGAGGGGAAGTGTGGGGAAGTGTGGGGGGGGAGAGAAAGGGAAGAGAGAGAGGGAAGGGAGTGTGGAAGAGAGGGGTGGGGGAAGGAAAGGGAGGAGGAGAGGGAGGCATGGGGTTGTTCGTGGGAGGAAGAGGAAGAGGAAGAGGAGGAGGAAGAGGGATGGGGAAGTTGGCCCAGGGAAGGGGAGGAGGAGCTTTAGGGAGGAGCAAGAAGGATGGAAAAGGTAAAAAGGGAGAATGGTATACGGAGGAGGGGAGTAGTCTAAGGAGGGTGTAAAATAAGAACAGGAGAACAGAAAAAAAGGAAAAAAGCGTATGGAAACGAGAAGCGTGGCGTGGGGAGCGTTGTCGGAGGGGAAGGAACGAAGGGGTGGGGTATAGGTACGTTTGCGAGGTACGCGTTGGCACGACAGCTTCAGGACTGAGGTGGAGTTGGTGAGGCGAGGGCGAGGGCGAGGGCGGCCGTGCTCTATGGCGCTGTTGCCAGGGTGGCTCGCGGGTGACCACGACACGGCCAGGAGGCGATCAAGGGCGCCTCCGAGTGCATAGAACACACGTTATTCGGCCTCCTACAAACGCGCTTGCATGTCCACGCACGCAAACGCTCTCTCTCTCTCTCTCTCTCTCTCTCTCTCTCTCTCTCTCTCTCTCTCTCTCTCTCTCTCTCTCTCTCTCTCTCTCTCTCTCTCACACACACACACACACGCACACACACGTACACAAACACATTCAAATTCATACCCACAATCAAATTCGCACGCATACACGTCTTCAACCGACCCTAAAAAGTGATTCGACCCCCCCACTCCCCGCGTACTCTAAAATCCTTAAACCCAAAATGGGGGGAGGGGGGGGGGGTCGCCGTGCATTACATCACCGCGCCTAAATGGGAACCAAGACCTGTGAGAGAACCGCCAAGCGTCCCTTGCCTCTCTTGCAGTCACAGCCGGACCCAGAACCTCATTACCCTCCCCCCGCCCTCCCCAACACTTCTTCCTTTCCCCCATCCTTCCTCCCCTCTTCCTCCAAACCCCTTCCCCTCTCCCCCTACTCCTACTCATTATCCGCTTCTTCCTTCTACCCGTTCCCCTCCCCTTCTACATCCAACCCCTTCCCCCCCTCGCATTACCCCTTCCTTCCATCCTCTCTCCTTTCCTCCCTCCCCTCCCCCTCCCTTACTTCCAACCCATCCACCGCCTCCTCATCATAACCCCCTTCGACATTCCCCCTAGCCCTCTCCCCTTCACCCCCCACCCCCAACCCACATTACCTGGCTCCTGTGTTATAATCTCCACAGGGTCTAACAGTTACCACCCCTTTAAGAAACTCGCGTAACCCGAATAATGCCGGACGATCACAGCCTTGTGGAAAACAGCTGGAGCGCGAAAGAGATCAGCCACCACGGAGATGCCTTTAAAATGATAATAATGATAATGATGATAATAATAATAATAATAATAATAATAATAATAATAAGGATAAGTAAATAAAAAAAGTATGATGCTGCTACTCACAAAGCGTAAGCTTCTATGCCTCCCCTTCCCTTCACTCTTTCCCGAACTACCCCCCCCCCTACCCTACACCCCATGTTCAACTTGGGATATTCTGGTCGTTGAAAACTGGTCCAGTATATTGGAGAGAGATGGGGAGAGAGGGAAAGAGGAAGAAAGGGAGAGAGAGGGAAAGATAGAAATAGAGGGATAGAGAGAGAGGAGAGAGAGGAGAGAAAGGAGAGAGAGAGAGAGAGAGAGAGAGAGAGAGAGAGAGAGAGAGAGAGAGAGAGAGAGAGAGAGAGAGAGAGAGAGAGAGAGAGAGAGCAAAATCCAGTTCATGCGCTTAATGACCTGGAAACTGTGCCTGGAAGTACAGTGAAGAAAAATTCGCAAAGTTCTTAAGACGTTATCGCCCATGATCAAGGAGCAGGTAATTAATGTACTTTACGTTACCCCTCGCCTTCTCTCTCTCCCTCTCTCTCTCTCTCTCTCTCTCTCTCTCTCTCTCTCTCTCTCTCTCTCTCTCTCTCTCTCTCTCTCTCTCTCTCTCTTCTAAAATATACATGTCATACACGGAACAAGCAACCCCAGTATACATATAACCTTGCTTTTCTCTTGTAATTAATATTTCTTATCTCTAGCGTTGTTATTATCATATCTATCATATATCATCTATTATTTATCATCTATATGCAACACATATATCCACGTACTACTCCAGTATTACATAATAGAGTTATACACAGAAGGGGTTAGAACAAGAAATGGGATAAAAAAGAAGAGAAGCGGTGACCAGATTCAGACAAGAAGCTGGAATAAAGATACGAGTTGCATAAAGGGGAGAGGAAGCTAGAATTAATCAATGTAGAATGGGCGATTAAGCACGAGAGAGGGGCCGAAGGAAGAAGAAGAAGAAGAAAAAGAAGAAGAAGAAAAAGGAGAGAGAGAGAGAGAGAGAGAGAGAGAGAGAGAGAGAGAGAGAGAGAGAGAGAGAGAGAGAGAGAGAGAGAGAGAGAGAGAGAGAGAGAGAGAGAGAGAGACCGTTTGATCGACTACTTACGAAAATAATCCGTATCACACCTAAACCCAAGCTGGATCCAGAGAATCGCTGAGGCATGAACCAGGGGAGGGGGGGGGGCGGTTCTCCAAAGGGGTGGGGGCAGGAGCAGGGGCAGGAGGTAGGGTAAAGGAGGCTTCTACAGGGGCATGACAAGATGGTGCTTGTAGCTAATTCGGGGGTTGGCAGAGGGGGAAGCTCGGCGGGGTTTGTTTGGCGTTGTTTATGAGAGGGGCAGAGCAGCAAGTTCTCCTGTCGGGGGCGGGAGAGGAGGAAAAGGCGGAGGGCGGTGGAGGGAGCTGGGGGAGAGGGGCAAGGGAGGAGGGAGGAGAGAAGTGAAGGAGAAGAAAGGAGACGGAAGAAGGAGAACGAGTACCAGGAAGAGAAAAAGAAGAAGGAAAAATAGGAGGGAGAGAAGAATAAGAGGGAGGAGGAGGAGGAGGTAAAAAATACGTTGCCAGGTAGGGAGAGCAAGAAGGCAGTGCGTGCGTGCGCGCGCGCGACCCTGTAGAGGGCGTGAGTTACACACACGCTTCCTTATTCCTTATTGGCGGTGCATGGTGCTCCTGATCCCCCCCCCCCTCCTCCGTCATCCTTCTGGTATCGAATTCCACGAGAGACTTAATATTCATGATCATGTTACCCTCCCCGGGCCGCCGCTTCTCCATCACCTAGCTGATGCTCGGGCGGCGGACGGGCGCACACAAATATTATGCTTCACTCTTGTCATTCGCTTCCGCCGCAAACATGCATCAAGTCGAGTGACTCTCGGCCCTGGACGGAGCTACTGCAGTGCCGCGGGTCGTGGCTTAAAGGTACCCACGGAGGGAAATGGGAAATGGGAAATGGCACTACTACTATTACTACTACCATTGTACTATTACAACTACTTCTTGTAATAACTATAAAAAACAACGTCAATAAAGACGATGAAATAAAACGGGGGAACATAGAAGAAGTCGGAAGCCAAATAAGGAGCAAAGAAGTTGAACAGGGCAAGAAAAACGCCCCCACTGTGCGACCTTTTCTGAATGCATTTTACATGGAGAGCAAAGTCTTCAGCGGCACCTCAACGGCACTCGTCCCCCAACAGACTCGCTAGCATTTGCAGCTGAGACACAGTGCCATAAAGTGCCACGATTCCCTGTGGTTATGAGGGCACTCAGGGTACCGATCTGGCGGCACTAGGAGTATGGTGACGTCATACCTGCATTGGATGCCTTAATTATACAGTATGCTTGTGTGTGTGTGTGTGTGTGTGTGTGTGTGTGTGTGTGTGTGTGTGTGTGTGTGTGTGTGTGTGTGTGTGTGTGTGTGTGTGTGTGTGTGTGTGTGTGTGTGTGTGTGCCAAGACTTGTACGTGTCTGTATGTGTGCATGTGTGTGTGCGTGAAAGTGC
>NW_028234422.1:34704591-34747091 GCF_977035675.1 Penaeus japonicus | reverse complement strand
TTGCAATAACTTGCAACTTCACTCGACAAGCTAGGACAGAAGAACTCTGTGTACATACAAGTTTTGCAATATTCATGTGTTATACGTAAAGGGAACGGTGTGTGTGTGTTTATCTAAGTGAGTGAGTGAGTGAGTGAGTGAGTGAGTGAGTGAGTGAGTGAGTGAGAGTGAGAGTGAGAGTGTTTGTGTGTGTCCATGTGCGTGTGCCTGTGAGTGTGAGTGTGTGAGAGTGTGTGAGTGTGAGTGTGGGTGTGAGTGTGAGTGTGAGTGTGAGTGTGAGTGTGGGTGTGAGTGTGAGTGTAAGTGTGAGTGTGAGTGTGAGTGTGAGTGTGAGTGTGTGTGTGTGGGTATGAGTGTAAGTGTGAGTGTGTGCGTGTGAATGTGCGTGTGATTAAGATCCAGAAAAAAACACTAATAAAGCAAATACCTTTATGTCTCTTATATGTGGGCGTCCCGGACATGCTCGCACGCTTACCTGAAACAAGAAAAAATATAGATAAATATATCACAATAACTATTAATGCCATCACAAGTATCACCATCAATATAACCATCACCATCATCATTCTTTATCAAAATGATCATCAATATCATGGCTGCTGCTATAGCTACCGGCTGGTCCCACTCCCTCTACCTCCCTCATTCTGCCTCACTCACTCTCATTCTCTCTCATTCTCTCTCTCTCTCTCTCTCTCTCTCTCTCTCTCTCTCTCTCTCTCTCTCTCTCTCTCTCTCTCTCTCTCTCTCTCTCTTCCTCACCCTCTCCCTCTCCCTCTCCCTCTCTACCTCTTTCAACTCAATAACCCAAATGTAGCACAGAAAGACACAGACACAGACTAATTGGACACGTGTTTGATCCCTGAGAATCAAAGGGGTTGTGGCCAGCCATGTGAGACATGTTGAAGGTGGGGAGAGGGAAGAGGGGGAGGGGAGAGAAAGTGAGAGGGGAGAGAGGGGAGAGAAAGGGAGGAGGGAGAGAGGAGAGGAGGGTAAAGGCAGAAAGGTAAACAGGGCAAGGCAAGGGACAAGGTCGAGAGGGGGGCATGGGGTCTATCGACACTCTATTATAACGTGCTAATACATTTCATTAAGAACAAAGAGAGAGTGAGGAGGGGAGGGGAGGGGAGGGGAGGGGAGAGAAGGAAAAGGGAGGGGAGTAGAGGAGAGGAGAGGAGAGGAGAGGGGAGGGGAGGGGAAGGGAGGGGAGGGAAGGGGATAGAGGGAAGTGAGGGCTGGAGGGAGGGAGAGAAGTCTGGATACATGGAGGAAGGGAGGGAACGTGGGAGGGAGAGATGGATGGGTGGATAGGGTAAGGATGGGAGGGAGGGAGAGAGGGATGCAGCAAGGGAGTAGGGGGGAAGCCTGCCCCTGATGGGCGGGAGTGGGCGGGGAGTGCGAGTTGGGAGTGGGTGGGTAAGTACAGCTGCTCCGTTTGTGCCTCGCCTCGATGGTTCATTTGGAGTCGAGCTCTGTCTATCAAGCGGAATTATAATTATTAATCCGCGTGTGTGAGTTGGATTGACAGAGCGGAGAGCGGAGGGAGGGAATGAGGCGAGTGCGTGATTGACATTATGCAAAGGGTAAGGGAAGAAGGGAAGCAACCCTGCAGTGTGTGTGTGAGGAGCTGCGAGAGGGAACTCGTCATATTTTTGTATCTAATAGAACGGGGAAAATCGTGTAGTTCAAATATGACATTTATGTCAATTGTTATATAGAAAGTTAAGAGGATGAAGAAATAGCGCACTAAACGTGCGTACACATAATTGTCCATACACTTACACTTACACAAACACATACACATAAACACACACACACACACACAACTATACGCACAAACAAACACAAAAAAATATGTATACACAGACACACAAGCACACACAAACAAAACCCAAGAAGCGAAAAGGCTGCAAATGCGAGCGCAAGAGCTGAAGTACGTGCAGTTCTTTCTCTCTGAGTACAAGCACACGAGTGTAGTGTACATGTTCGTCCTCGAAGTGGAAGAAGATGAGGTACTGAGCAGAGCAGCATCCAAATGTCACATCATTAGTTTCTGTCGCTAGTTACCTGTCAGTCAAGTTGTACCAGGAGGAAGAGGACGAGGAGATGGTGGTGGAAGGAAATCAAGAGAGAGAGAGAGAGAGAGAGAGAGGGAGGGAGGGAGGGAGGGAGGGAGGGAGAGAGAGAGAGAGAGAGAGAGAGAGAGAGAGAGAGAGAGAGAGAGAGAGAGAGAGGGAGGGGAGGGGGGAGGGAGAGAGAGAGGAGAGGGAGGGGGGAGGAGAGGGAGGGAGGGAGGGAGGGAGGGGGAGGGGAGGGGGAGAGGGAGGGGGAGAGGGAGGGAGAGGAGGGAGGGAGAGAGAGAGAGAGAGAGAGAGAGAGAGAGAGAGAGAGAGAGAGAGAGAGAGAGAGAGAGAGAGGGGGGGGGAGGGAAAGAGAGAGAAGGGGAGAGGTGGAGGGGGAGGGGGAGAGGGGGGAGGGGGAGGGAGGGGAGGGGAGGGGGAGGGGGAGAGGGAGAGGGAGAGGGAGAGGGAGAGAGAGAGAGAGAGAGAGAGAGAGAGAGAGAGAGAGAGAGAGAGAGAGAGAGAGAAAGAGAGAAAGAGAGAGAGAGAGAGAGAGATTTCCGTAGACAAAACAAGAGCATAAAACAATGCCCCTGCCATCAGCCCCTTAATCCACCCCGTGAATCCCTTATCCACTAACTTCATCCACCTTTATCCCGCCCCCTCCCCATCAGACTCACGCATGGACCATGAATAAATTGTGAGGCTCGTTAGCTTCTGGGAGATGAAGCTTCGAACTCCAGCATCCGACAAGGAGCTTCTGTGGCATCCTCATCTGTTCATCTATTTCAAGAGCATGATATATACATACATGCATCTTCACCCTAAACGAGAATATCTGACGCAGGGCGATTCAGCTCGGGTGTACATAGCTGTATTGTGTATATTGTGAAGTGTATAGTGCACTACACTATCCTACCAATCCTCAAAAAAATACGATTACACAGTCTATGATCTCGGGCATAGGTCACACTGGCGCTAATAGTAGGATGCTGACATTTAACCAAGTGCTCCTCTAATAGCATACAAGCTCTAGCAATAAAGCCTCGCAATACACACACATGTCTCGCAAATCAAAAGCTATTTCGTTCTAATAATAGCCCGAGGGCGAGAGGTGACTTCAGGGTATTCCAGTAAAAACGGTAAACGGATGAAAAGCAGCTTGTAAATCCAAACCAATTAAGTTGAACAACGCCACAACTGATACCATCCCCTCAAGCACCCCTCACTAAACCACGATCATAAAACAATTAACTTAAAGATAATATTGTATTATGGTGCTGTAAAATGCGAGCGTGCCCGTTTTCAGTCAGAACCTGGGAGGGGATACTAAAGAAATCTGTCATCAGGAGCTGTCCACTGTGTCTAGAAGGAAGATTGATGTCCCAAAGGATGTGTTTTCTGTACTTTCTTTATTGGACGACGAGAGGGAGAGGAGGGGACGGAGAGAAAGATAGAATGAGAGGGATTTTCCGCGGCGAAAGAGTAAACAGAATAAACGACACGACGTATACAAAGACAGATGATAAAATGTCCAGCGAAAAAGATGACTGTGAAGAGGAAAATCTCTCTCTCTCTCTCTCTCTCTCTCTCTCTCTCTCTCTCTCTCTCTCTCTCTCTCTCTCTCTCTCTCTCTCTCTCTCTCTCTCTCTCTCTCTCTCTCTCCCCAATCTGACCATCCATCACATCCCAAAGGTCGTTTCATGGTAGCTTTTTTTCCCCCTCCCTCTCTAAAACTTTTCTCTTTTTTCCCCCTCCTTACAGACGAAACAAGTCCCTAATTCCTTCGCGGACGATACACTAGGCGTCTCCACAGCTAGCGGGGGTTTCTCCATTAACGTCTTCATATAATGAATCATTAAACTTCCGTCTTAAGAAGGGGAAGCGACGCACCAACACCGTCGTTTGTTTCGCCTTGATGACCTCGGCCGGGGGGGGGGGGGGTTGGTGTAGTAGGGGCGAAATTCGAGATTCTTTGCGCTGACGGCTTTTACGCGGCGGAAAAGAGGAGAGGTTTTCGGCTTGATGATGATGGCGTAAGACAAGTAAGACGAGAAGGATGACAAAGAAAGAGTAAATAAAATATAGAGTTGGTGGTGGCGGTGGTGGCGGTGATGATGGTGGTGCTGAGGAAAATTATAATATCAAGAAAAGAAAAACATCAAGTAATAGGGGAAAACTTAATGATGATGGTGGGGATGAATTATTATATCAAGACAATAAAAAAATCACGATATTACTACTACTATTGCTACTACTGCTGCTGATGATACTACTTTTACCACTATTACTACTACTAATAATAATAATGTTAAAAATAATAATCAACAACAATAATAATAAGAGTAACAACAACAATAATAAGAATAGAACTAATAAGAATAATAACAACAACAATAATGATAATTATAATGATGATGATGATGATAATAAAAGCAACTTTAACAAAACTAACATCAAATGATAATCTCAATACAAACTCATCACTCCCATCACCACAGTAATGAAAATAGTAACACAAATCGCAAAAAAAGAAACGAGGAAAATAAGAGGAACATCAAAAAGTAACCAAAAAGAATCTCCATTTCTTCAACACGGGAATCCTGTCTTTAATCCCCCCCCACCCCCTCTACTCAACTCTCCTTTCCCCTCCCCTTCCCCACCCCGTTCCCCCTTCCCTGCTCCTTCTTTCACTACAGTGTTTCCTCCTTCCCTCCTCCTCCCCCTATATCCCCTCCACCTTACCCCCCTCCCCCATCTCCCCTTCACCTCCGCTTCATCTCCTCCTTTAAGAAATAATGAGTCGGCCGGAAGTAAACATGGCGCTATCACCTCTATTGCTGGGGTCACGTGACAGAAGGGAGAAGGGAGGAGGAGGAGGAGGAGGAGGAGGAGGAGGAGGAGGAGGAGGAGGAGGAGGAGGAGGAGGAGGAGGAGGAGGAGGAGAGGGGGGAAAGGAGAAGGAGGAGGAAAACGAGGGGGAAAAGGAGGAGGAGGAGGAACGTAATGAAAAAAGCACATCGAATCCCCCCCTACCCCCTCCTTCCTTCCCTCTCCCGCCCTCCCTCAAAAAAACACAACAAGACCAACAATCCACAAAAAGGAACACAGCCTTCCCCCCCCCCAGCCCCATCCCACCCTCCCACCCCCGTATCCAAAATTGATATTCAGAGCCCCACCGAGCGAGCAATAAAGCGTCCCCAAAGACAGCCTCCTCCGCGCCCGTCCACCACCCCGCCCGCACACGTCAGACCTGAATAGCAAAGCAATCGGCAGAAGAGCGACAACGAAGCCGTCGGAGGAGGAGGAGGAGGTAGGCCCATAGATCTAGTCCTGCGAGCCGCCGTGGCCTATTGTCTGGGGCTTTGTTTATGCTCTCGGACCACCCACCGCCGCTATGGCCTGCTGGGATAACTTACTACGCCCACGCGAGGCTTTTGGGTTGTGCGATTCCGATGGTCGTTGCGTTGACTGTAACAACAAATAATCGTTTGGAGGGATTTATTGAGACGACGATAGGGGGAGGGAAATGGTGGAGTGTGAGCGGGGGGAGGAAGAAATAGAAAAGAAAAGAGGAGAGGGAAAAACAGAAAGGATAGATAGATAGAGATAGATAGATAGATAGATAGACAGAGAGAGAGAGAGAGAGAGAGAGAGAGAGAGAGAGAGAGAGAGACACAGACAGAGAGAGAGAGAGAGAGAGAGAGAGAGAGATCTATCAGAATACCGCCGTCTCCCCGCAGCTTCATCTTATGAATGAACATCCCTGAAATCCTACCCCCTCCCCACCCCTTCCCCTCCAGCTCTCGCCTACACCGCAAATTATATACTTTCTGACAGCATCATTTTTCATCTTGCTAATGAATGCAAAACAAAAAATGCATTGCACATACTCTTTTAAAAGAGTAAAAACCGAGATAAGAATATATATTTTCATATGCACATTTAATTTACACACTCACTCACTCATTCTCTCTCTTTCTTTCTTTCTTTCCCCCTCTCTCTCTCCTTTTTCTTCTTCTTCTTCTCCTTTTTCGTTTTTTTTTTCTTTTCTTTTCTTTTCATGTTCTTCTTGTTGTTCTCCTTCTCTCTCTCCCATTCGTTCTCTGCAATCTATGGAAGACAATAAGAAACTCAACAGCTAAATCCTTCTAAAACTCATCCTCTTGGGGCCCTCACCCTACCCCCTTCCCCACCCCGTCCATCTTCAAGATTATCAATCACAACCGCATGGCAGTTCACGGGAACAGCTGATGCGTCAATGTAACACATCGTAATGGTGTCTAATCACATGCCCCCCGCTTGGCTAGAGCGTATTCATGTTTTCTCTCCTCCTTTTACCTCCCATGGATATAGCGTATTCACTTTTAGTGAGCGCGGGTTTAAGGAGAAGGGTGCTTGATTCTTCAGCCAAAGAAACAACAAATACAACCACAAAAACGAAACAAAAAGAAGTATTAAAACCAGTCAGTGGAGTTAATGGTAAAAAGAAAAAAAACGAATATCACATTTAAGATTCCAAAATGCTAAGAGCCTTGACTTAACCTTAAACTGCCCAACGAGGGAGAAGGAAAATGGCTATAGGGTTAAGGGTAGGGGTGGGGGTAGACTGAGGAAGATATCGGCTCAGCTCTCTCTTCTTTCTCTCTCTCTCCCTCTCTCTATCTCTTTTCTTTTCTTTTCACTCTGTTTCTCTTTCTCTCTCTCTTTAGACCATGACCCATTATAGTGTCTCTCTCTCCCATCCGTAAAGGCACCTAGAGCTTAATAGGCGGGGCAGGATCCAAAAACCCACCCACCTGCCCACCGAGCGACCCACCCACTCACCCACCCGCCCCCTCCGTGCGCCAGCGGGGGCATCTCGTGACCGGCGCATATCTCGGCCCGATGGCGGAGTCGTGTCTGCGCGGCGCATCAAACCGGACACTGATAATCCCTTTTATCTTGGCGGCCGATCTGCCGAAGCTCTTGTTGTACCTTGGCCCGGATTTAAGTATCTCGCACGAAAGAAGGAGAGAAGAAAAAAGAAGAGGAGAGACAACGACAAAATAGGTAAAAAGAATCAAAGAAATACTTGAGGGACACCAAATAATTCATTATCATATCACGAAGTAAATCGAAAAAAACTCTAAAAATAGAAAAACATGAAGAAACAAAAGCATTAGATCACAGGAAAGGTCACACATACACACACAAAAAAAGAAAGAACGAAAGAAAAATGAGATAAAAAAAAAAAAAAACAGAAGCGCAACATTCATCTCCATTCCTCGCATTACACGCGAATCACAACAAGGGAAAATAATCTAAAGCTAGAAATAAGCAGGCGATCGCGGGCTAATGACACTTTAAAGGGTCATTAGCGTTTCATCAATCATAATCACAGCGGAATAATCTGTTGAATTCTTCCGTCTGTTTGTACGTTACGGGAAGGGGGAGGGGGTTGGGGGGGACCTGTTCGACGCCGGTGTTCAATTCGGGTCTTAGTGAAGGTTCGTGTGGGATGGTAGTAATGATTGTGAGAGTTATGGTGATGATGATGATGTGATGGGGATGATAATGGTGATGGTGATAGTGGGGACAATGGTAAGGCTAATCATAAGACAGCAGTATGAGTTGAATTAGTTGTAAGCGCTGTTATGGTGATGACGATGACAATGATGATGATGATGATGATGGTGGTGATGGTAATGACGATGACGATTTCAATGATGACAATGGCGACGACGATAAATAAATAAATAAATGATGGAACGCAAGATTTTTTATTCCCTCCGGCTGAAACAGATCATAGTATCAAATATCACCACCTGAAGACTATATGTTATCAACACACGAGTCTGTCTGACCACATCGCCTCGAGCAAGACTAATGAAGTGGTTTTAAAGCAAGATTCCCACGAGCCAGAATTTTTCCCACGCTCCTCATTTTTTTCCCACGCTCGGCTCGGATCCAGCTCACTCCCTTCGGTGGACGGATGCTGCGCTGCTCGCATCCCGAGTGTTCACGGCCGATCGAGTATTTGGGACACACTCGTAGGGTCAGAGAAAAAAAAAACTGAATAATTCAATTCACTGTTGTCTATGTTTGTTTCTAATAGTGTGTGTGTGTGTGTGTGTGTGTGTGTGTGTGTGTGTGTGTGTGTGTGTGTGTGTGTGTGTGTGTGTGTGTGTGTGTGTGTGTGTGTTGTGTGTGTGTGTGTGTGTGTGTGTGTGTGTGTGTGTGTGTGTGTGTGTGTGTGTGTGTGTGTGTGTGTTGTGTGTGTGTGTGTGTGTGTGTGTTGTGTGTGTGCATATATTTTATGTATATACATATATACATACATAATACATACACATACACACAAACATACACAATATATACATACATATATATATAATATATATATATATATATATATATATATATATATACATATGCATACATACATACATATATATATACATATACATACATACATACATATATATATATATATATATATATATATATATATATATATATATATATATATATATATCATACAATATAACATTGCATGTAATATAAACGCTTCCCCATCCACAAGAGCATAAAAAACAATAACCGCACAAAAAACAAAGCAGTCTAACAAAGCTGTAAACAGGCGTTCAATTCACCAGAAAATAACTTGCGAAGACCCACGGTCCATGAACAAAACACATCCAGCCAGATGTTACATGCATGCTAATCAGGTCGTGAGAAGGTAGCCACGGAAGGCAGTAAAGTCGACGTCGAACTCAGCAAAATGTTCCGCCGCGCCATGTCTTATGCCCGGGATAAAACCAAGCCTGTTTACAGAATTGAAAATCCAGGACATTCTCTTCCCATTTTTATCAAACTGGCATTATCCAGAGAGAGAGAAAAAATAAACAATGACCTCAGGTAACAAACAAACAAAAAAATAATATAGAAACATCACAGTATAAAAGTTTTGCCCCTAGGACATACGGCACACATTACTGAGTTTCCCGTCGACTTACGAAAACAAAAACAAGCAGAGGGGCCGTCGGTCGTCCATCATGAACAGAGACAATGGAGGCAGGCAGCGGAGCGAGGCGACTGCCATTATATTCGGTGCAGATTCTAAAAGCTCCACAACTCAGCAGGAAGTCGCCGCACCGGAAATTCACAAGGCAACAGTAAGTGCCCATTAAAAATGATTTGAAGAATACGTCTCTCGGAAGAAGAAAATAGAGGAATTACCAACCCAAAATCGCCCTAAAATATTATTTCCATCTAGGACAGGAAGCTCATAAACGTAATTAAGAGTGAAGGGAAGAAGTGCGCTAACACCTTTCATGATGATATGTCGGCAACAAAAACAAACACATGGGAACTCTAAGTTATGACGTCACTTAATAGCGGCGAAATCGGAAGTCTAAACCATGACGATAATCAAAGAAGTAAATCGAAAACGGACTTGAAGTCTCAGTATTTCGTAAGAAGATGGCGTATAACCATGTGCTAAGTCATTTGTAATTTAAATGAGACAATTTGCTAGTTACATTAGCAAGTTAAAAAGCTAACGCACTAACTAACCATCCCTAAAATAATTCACAAATAAATATTAATAGCCCCCCCCTCTTCCGAAAAAAACGAACATAACTCAGATCAGATAAAAGCCAGTTAATAAACCCGCTCGAAAACGCAAGCCGCGTACAGTTCCCCTCAATACAATTCTTTCTCTGCGAATTCAATGTTCATTTTATATTCTTTCTGCTCTTCGCTGCAGAGGGAAAGCGAAAACCGAGCTTATGCAGGCTGTATCCCGAAGCAGAGATTGTAAACGCAACTTATTTCTAGTGTTATTCGCTGGCTGGGCTCCGGACTCGAATGTTCTGCGCGGGCAATTATGTTCCTTCTTTGGCTCTCCTTCCGACGCCCGTTATTGCTCTACGCCAGTGCCATAGCCTTAGCTTTTCCTCCTATTCCTTGCTTCTTGGTTCCAACATTTTTTTTTTCCTCTCCCCTTCGCTGTCGTCCTGTGCTCACCGATTCCGTTCCACTGATTTTTCTCTTATCATTTACTGACAATGCACTCATCATACCACCTTCACACAAGCCTCCAATCCCTGACAACACCAGGTCTGCATTATGCAACCGAGAGGGAGATCAGCTGTTGATGTGCAATGTGATCATCTGAGGGGGAGGTTCGAGCGGGACGAGGGGAGTGTGGGAAGGAGGAGGAGGGGGGGGGGTGGCATGCTAGCGTTATATACCAAAGGTTGGGGCGCGTCAGGTGGCTGTTAAGGCAATGGTGACACGACATGGAGTGGAATCATTCAGGTGCTTCCTTGGCTGCTGCTGCTGGGTGCTTGCTTGCTTGCTTGCTTGCTTGCCTGCCTGCCTGCCTGTCTGCCTGTCTGCCGTCTCGTACCATGACTGGTGATTACACAGAGCGAGAAACCATATTTTTTTCCCTTTTGTCTTCTTTCTCAATCACTGTCTGCCCCTGCTCTCTCTGGCTCTGTCTACCTACCTCTTTCTCTGTATCTTTATCTGCCTGTGTCTTTTTATTTCCTCTCGCTATCTCCGCCTTTCACATATAAGCAAGGACACCTACATACCAATATACATATTTACATTTATAAATTTATATATATGTAAATGTATGTGTGTGTGTGTGTGTGTGTGTGTGTGTGTGTGTGTGTGTGTGTGTGTGTGTGTGTGTGTGTGTGTGTGTGTGTGTGTGTGTGTGTGTGTGTGTGTGTGTGTGTGTGTGTGTGTGAAAGAGAGAGAGAGAGTATATATATATTTAGAAAGAGAGAGAGAGGGGGAGCGTTTTCTCTATGTTGAGCTCACATACCTTAAGCCTCCAAACCTCCACATAAAAAGCCATGAGATAACCTCCCCTGGGCGCACAAAACAAACCATTGGAACGCTGTAGTGGGCGAGGCGAGATCAAAAAGGACTTTTCATTTAAGCTCAATCCTTTCTGTCCATCAGCGTGCCCTGCCACCAGACAAGGGGAAGGGGGGGAGGGGCCAGAGGGAAGAGGAGGGGGAGGACTCTTGCCGCATGCACCACTCTCTAGCCCCTATTTTTTTCTCTCCTGCTCTTTCCTTATCTCTCTTCGTTGTCTCTGGAGCTAAGGAAAATCCATTTCCGCGATCTCCGGCAGCAAAACCAAACGGACAACATGCAAGGAAAAATGTATATTTCGAAATACGTGAGCGCTACATTAGAAAAAAAAGGGATTATTTCTGGGTGTAGCGAAAAGGCGCTTGTTGGGCAACAGCGCTCGAGATAAGATCAGCCAATCAGGGCGAGAGAGGGTGACCGCGCGTCCCTGTACTACTGTGTGGCACCCTGGTCCCACACAGCCACCACAGGGACCCCGAGGATAAACATTTTCGTTATCCACCAGCAGAGGCTGCTCACACTTAGATTATCCTTGTGTTGTACTAACCCTCAGAGGGGAACCATATCTCAGCATTTATGGTAGACACTAAAAGTGGGAGCGAAAGTGGTTGTCGTTTTTTTTATTTATCATAATGTTACCAGAGGGACCCTGGATATAAATATTTGTGTCGCAGGGGATCCGACCTCTGATTCGCGGATGTAAAGCAGCTTCGGGCAGCTTGCACAAGACATAACCGAAAATGGGACAAATCATCTTTCATAGAGATTATACTCACTCAAGTAAAAACCATCACCCACTGCTACAAAATTAAGATCGACCAACACTGTACGCTTCTTGTCTATACCATGCTTGAAAATATAAGAAAATAAAATCCATTTAAAGTAGGAGGGAGAAAAAAACATTATCCCACACCGACAATAGAGACTATCTTTCAACACATCTGAGGCAACTCCCGTAAGACCCATATTGGCAGACCACAGGCGTCATTCCTCCCCTATCATCTTTTATCTTAATTCACTTGTATGCGATTCCATCAACTTTGCGAAAAAAGGATCACAAATGTATCTGTGTGTGTGTGTGTGTGTGTGTGTGTGTGTGTGTGTGTGTGTGTGTGTGTGTGTGTGTGTGTGTGTGTGTGTGTGTGTGTGTGTGTGTGTGTGTGTGTTTGGTGTATAACTGAGGAGAAAAAATGGCAGTGGAAAATACTGAGAGCAAGAGAGAAAATATAAAACGTCCCGGTGCAGTCAGCGTTCGTCGCTCCGAGAGACACACCGGGAGTTGACTGATTAAAAGCTGTTTTGGACGCTTCCCTCTCTCCTCTCCTCTCTCTTTCTCTCTCTCCCTCTCTCCCTTTCCCTTCTCATTTCCTAACCCCTCTCCTCCTATTCCCTCTCTCCCTATCCATTCCACATAAACTCCTCTCTTCTTCTACTTCTTCCTGTTTCTCCCTTTCTTCCTCTTATTCATCTTCTTCTATTTCTTCTTCTCCTTCCTCCTATTCTTCTTTCTCCTCCTCTTCCCCCAATTCTTCCTTCTCCTCTCTCCCCCTCCCCCTCTCTTCCACTGCCTGAAACTCCCTAGCGAGGGTCGTTGAGTATTGAACTAATGAATGAGACAGTGACAAAGACAAAAGGCGTGACGCGACTGGCTCTCGACTCACACGTGTGCTGTCCCGTTTAGGAGAGAGTGTCTGTATGTATTACGTTGCTCATGCGCTTGGTTGGATGGTGCTGGTCAGATGGTGATGGCGCTAGTGGCACTTAGTAGTCCTCGTGGTTGTGGTTCCTCGTCGTCGCTATCATAATAATAACAATCATGGTAATAATAATAATGATAATGATAACAATAACATCATCAACAACAATAATTATATTAATAACTAATAACAACAACAAACTACACAACATCTATCCAACAGGCAAAGAAAAACCCAATCTTCTTCCTGCTGCTGGTCCGTACATACATACAGCCTTTCCACCGCATAGGCCTAAACAATGCAACCTCCCAACCTCCCCTCCCCTCCCTCCCTTCCCCCCCTCCCCTTTACAAAAAAACAGCTCTCCCCTATACTGATGCCAAAGGACAAAATCGAAAAGACAGCTTAACAATAGCACCTTCCCGCAAGAAGGCCAAAAGAGGGGAAAGGGAGAGGGGAGAGGAAGACTTCGCGATCAAATAATGTCGAGTTTTATTTATGAAGGTAATACTTCGTTATTATATTGAAATTGATTACAATAATAATGGTGGTAGAAAAAAAACAATGGTGGGTGTTGATTTCCATTATTATTATTCCTGTTGCCATTATATCCTTCATGATTAGTGTTATTATTATCATCATTTATATTGTCAATATCATTATCATTCTTTTACCATCATTATAATCATTATTATCATAATTATCATTACTATTAGAAGATGATGATGATGATGATGATGATGACGAGAAATGACTTTAAAGAATGAAGAAGGGAGGAAGAAAAAAAGAGACATAACAGAGGAAGTAGAGAAGAAGCCGGGGAGGAAGAGGAAGAAAGAACTAAGGAGTAAGAATAGAATGGAAGAGGAGGGCGGCCCAGTTTGTCACCGGTCTCGAGAAATCATTATCCGGCAGAATGCATAAAGAGGGGAAGGAAAGAAAAAGAAAGAAAAAGAGAGAAGGGGTATGGAGGGAAGGGAAAGAAGGCAAAGGGGAAGAGAGAAGGGGCAAGCAGGAAGGGGAAGGACGTAAGCTTTCTTCCGCAGACTAGCCCCGAGGCGAAGGATGCGTGGGGGGATGGGAAGGAAGGGAAAGAGAGAAAGAAGAGAAGAGAGAAGGGAGATACGGAAAGAAGGAAAAAAAGAGAGAGAAGAGGAGACACGAGAGTAAAGGAAGAAGGGAGACATAAAAGAAATGAGAGAAGAAAGGCCATACATCGAAAGAAAAAGACAAGAGAAACAACAGAACAGACGAGAATTGAACCGCCTCTCTTCCCACTCCACCTCCCTATTCGCGCGTCCTTCCCTTCCTCCCTCCACTCCACCTCCTTATTCGCGCGTCCCTCCCTTCCTCCCTCCCTTCCACCTCCTTATTCGCGCGTCCCTCCCTTCCTCCCTCCCCTCCACCTCTCTATTCGCGCGCCCCTCCCTTTCTCCCTCCCCTCCATCTCCCTATTCGCGCGTCCCTCCCTTCCTCTCTCCCCTCTTCCACTACCCGCCCCCCTTCACCACTCCACCCCCCTAGAGGGAGAAGCAAACACACCTTTGTGGGGCCGGCAATACAGATCCGGGTGTATGTGTTGAACAGGCATGACCCACAAACATATATATCCCCCACCCCCCGCACCCCCGCCTCCCTCTTCCCCTCTTTCTCAGCTACCCTCTTTCTTTTCTTGTTTCTTCCTCTCTCATTTTTTTTTTGTTTATGAATTTCTTTTCGACTCCATTTAAGGCATTAAAAAAAAAAAAAAATAAATCCCCGTTTTTCCTTCAGTACTTAACCTAGTGACTATCGTTGTTATCACCGTGAATCTCATTGGCATATACTGCAACCATAAGTGCTGTCATTGCTGTATGCTTATTATTATCATTACTTTCATGACCCATAGCTTCATCATTACAAGCTGTAATAGCAGTACTAGTAAGGGGGGCAAAGAGAGAGAGAGAGAGAGAGAGAGAGAGAGAGAGAGAGAGAGAGAGAGAGAGAGAGAGAGAGAGAGAGAGAGAGAGAGAGAGAGAGAGAGAGAGAGAGAGAGAGAAGTAGCGAGAGAGAGAGAGAAAAGTAGCGAGAGAGAGAGAGAGAGAGAGAGAGAGAGAGAGAGAGAGAGAGAGAGAGAGAGAGAGAGAGAGAGAGAGAGAGAGAGAGAGAGAGAGAGAGAGAGAGAGAGAGAGAGAGCGACGGCTCCTCTCCAACAGCACCAAGCACCCCGACCCGACTCACGTGTCAGGCAGTCGTGCCAAAACCACACCTCCATCACTGGTCTTTACGGGTCGCCACCTTTGCAACAAGAGCGACCTTGGCGGATCCCGGCCACTCAGACCCTCCTCGCTCGCTCGCTCGCTCAGTCCTCCCTCGACACTCCCGCTGCTGGGCTGTTGGGGCTGTTGGGGCTGTCTCTCCGCGTGGGGCTCGATCTCTTGTTTTTACTGGCTTATGGTGTTGTTATTTTCTTATTATGATTATTCTTCTCCTCTCAACTTTTCTCTTTCTTTCTCTCGTATCCACTCTCGCTTTTGCTTCTTCTTCTCTTCTCTCCACTCTCCCTCCCTATCTTTCTTTCTATCTTTCTACCTTCCTTCCTTCTCCTTCTCCTCCCTCCCTTCTTCTCTCCTCCCTCCCTCCATCCCTCCCTCCCTCCCTTCCTCCCTCCCTCCCTCCCTCTCTCTCTCCCTCTCTCCCTCCCTCCCTCCCTCCCTCCCTCCTTTCCATACGACTATTTTGGACTCCCTAATTGCGAATGATCAAAGGAAAATATAAGGTTCAAGAAAGAACAAAAGAATGAGGGAAGGGGGGAGAGGGAGAGGGAGGAGGAGAGAGGGGAGAGAGAGTGGGGGGGGGGAGTGAGGGGATGGCAGCTATTCATCCACAAAGACACTTTATATGGCAAGGGGAAAAAATAACACAAGGGTGGACTCATCTCTTGGTATTCTCATTGTCTTTCCTATTCTAACATATTTTTCGTATTGTTGTCGTTGCTGCCTTTATTTATTATCCTTTTCCCCTCGATTACGATGTTCATATTTATTATTATTATTATTGTTATTATTGTCATTATTATCATTATGATCCTTCTATATTTCTTTGATATCTCTTTCTTCTTCTAAAGGGAAAGAAAACGAGAAAAGATGGGGAGGGAATGAAAATGAAAATAAAAGAGGATGGGAAAAACAGAAAAGAGTAAAATAAAAGGAAAGAGATCAAGAGGATAATGGTGTCAATGAAAACGAGGGATTAAAAAAAAAAAAGAGAGAAAAAAAAGAGAAAAAAAAAATAATAATAATACTCAGCTGCAGATGGTGATGGTGATGATGATAATGATGATATTATGACCCGGATCCTATTCCTAAAAGCGCTCGAAGAGATCAAGCATCACCGTGGCGATCGTAGCGGGGAGTCAAGCAGGCAAGCAGGCAAGCAGGCACTTACTCAAGAGACACGCCGGTAAGCCAATCAGACGGCAGCGAAGGAGGGAAGCATGTCAAGAGGGAAGGGCGCTCACGACAAACATCATCTGGCTTTGTAATCAGACCTCCCCCCTCTCTCCCCTACTCCCCACCACCCTATTCGTCCCTACCCATGTCGGGGGTGGGGGTGGGGGGATGGGGAAGGACAGAGGGGTAGGGGGAGAGGGAGAAACGATGGAGGGGTGAGGGAGGTGGGGGGAGGGGCAGTTAGCGAGAGGTTGAGGAGGTGGAGGGAGGTAGAGAAGGGTTGGGGAGGTGGGGGAAACGAGGGTAGGGTGAGGGAGGTGGGAGAAGTCAGGCAGGGGATGGGGAAGGGGGAGTGGTGGCAGGGGTCAGGGAGGGAGAGAGGAAGGGAGTTTAGAGAAGGGAGAGCAGTCTACATTTCCACCCCCCCCCTTATCACCCCTAGGAGGTAAAATTCTCAAACGCCGTCTCCGAATGCGGGTTCATAAGCCGTTAAAGTGCCCTGGAAGTGATTAAGGTGTCACGGCTTGGCACTTCTAGGCACCTTCACATCCGAAGGGGTGAGGAGAACAGCTATTTTTGCCTCCATAAAAGTGGCGTGTTTATTTCAGGGTGAGATATCGAGCTGATATGATATCGTATCACACTTATCACACTCGCTCGACTGGGAAAAGGGTTCGGAACAATTATATGATCGTTGTCAGAAGGGGAGTTAATGATCCTACTTGAGGTCATTACGGTGCTGTCATTAACGCCGATGGTGATTAGAGACACCGTGCTTGCGATAGGCCTCCTGTTCGCTTATGCGCCCTAGTTCCGAAGGGAAAAAAAACAGATCTATCAGTATATCAGAACCATAAAAGAATTTCTGAGAATAATTCTTCCCTAAAAATAACACTTTCCTCCATCCACAAACTCTTAATCCCCCCCCCCCCTCCACACTCCCCCTTAAAAGAAAGAGCGTGAGAGGAGGGAAAGGAGTAAAAAGGAAAAAAAAATGTATATACGTACACGCATATAGTTATTTCCTTCTCCACACCATGAATAGTAACTCCTCACCCCTACCCCCCTACCCTCCCTTTCTACCCCCAACCCCTCCCCTCTTTCACCCTAACCCATGCTTTATGAGGTCCCGCCCAAGGAGAGAGGAGGCGAAGGGGGTTGGGGTGTTCACGGTGACACCCCAACATTCGCGCAGAAAATAGAGGGAGCCCCCCCGGGGGTTATAGCGATTAATTAAGTCAGGAATGTCAAAAATCCTGGCGGTGCATGGCCTGATCTTTCCGTTTTGTTTTCGGTTGGGTATTCCCCTCCGAAGGGAAAAGCGCTTATCTTTATTTCCCCTCGCTTTCCCTCCAGAATACATTGATCATGACAGAAAGGGGAACAGAAGAGAGGGAAAAGATGTTCTCAAATACTTCATACCTTGTGTCCCTCTCGGCCGACAAACCTTCATCTCTCGAGGGGGCTGTGTTAACATCGATAGACATGATACGAAAGAGGGAAGAAAGGAGAGAGAGAGAGAGTGAGTGAGTGAGTGAGTGAGTGAGTGAGTGAGTGAGTGAGTGAGTGAGTGAGTGAGTGAGTGAGTGAGTGAGTGAGTGAGTGAGTGAGTGAGTGAGTGTGTGTGTGTGTGAGTGAGCGAGCGAGTCAGGCGGAACTTGTTAGTAAACGAACGATCGGTTATGAACCGAAGGAAGTGGTAGTCTCTCGTCTCCTGGAGAAAATTAGTCCGGGAGCTCGTTTATCACATGGAGATAACAAGGAGGAAGACGGAAGGAGGGCAAAGAGAAAGGAGGAACGAGGACGACGGAGAGAAAGGGAGAAGGAGGAGGACGGAGAGAAAGGGAGAAGGAGGAGGGCGAAAAGGAAGGGAAAAGGGGGAGGGCGAAGAGGAAAGAAGACAGAAGGAGGAGGGCGAAGAAGAGGGAAGGTGGGTGGAGAACAAGGAGGAAGGAAGAAGGGGGGAGGGCGATGAGGTAGAAGGAAAAAGGAGGAAAGACAAAGAAGTAGAGCAAAGAGGAAGGAAGGAGGAGGATGGCGAAGAGGAAGACGAGAAAGGATGACGGAAAGCAGAGTGGAAGGAGGAAGCTGGAGGGGAAGGAGGAAGGAGGAGGGACCCGCTTCCTCCTGTTGGTAACATGACCTTTTCGGAGCTGCCAATTATGCATAGTAAATTACCCTAATACAAAATGATATAGACATTTAAAGTGACTCCCTCGCGTCAAGAGCCAGCTGGGGGCGAGACGAACGCAGCTGCGGCGCTTGGAGGAGAGCCTTCAAGAAATCCAAGAAGTGGAGGAGGACGAGGAGGGCTGGAGACAGGGTCCTGTGCCTCCTCCTTAAAGGACACTTTCGAATCAAGGATTACTCCCCTCCCGGACCCCTTGACACCCCCCCACCCCCCACTACCAACTTTTTTTCCTCTCTTACCCTTATCTTTTTGATGTCTTATTAAAGGTGGCCTTCAGCTATAAGTCGCCCGAGGCATTAATCCTTACCATCCCCTCGTCCCCTTAACCCCCCACCCCCCCTACATCTCCCCCTCTTCCTTCCTGTGCCTTCATTCAGTCACCCTCCCCTTTATCCCTCTTCTTGTACCCCTCCATTCATTTCCTCTCTCTCTCTCTCTCTCTCTCTCTCTCTCTCTCTCTCTCTCTCTCTCTCTCTCTCTCTCTCTCTCTCTCTCTCTCTCTCTCTCTCTCTTCTCTCTTCTCTCTTTCTCTCTCTTTTCTCTTTCTCTCTCTTTTTCTCTCTCTCTCTCTTTTTCTCTCTCTTTCTCTCTCTTTCTCTTTCTCTCTCTCTCTCTCTCTCTCTCTTTCTCTCTCTCATTCCCTTTCTATTTCTCTCTCTTCCTCCTTCCCTCCTTATCTCCCTCCTACCTTTAACTTCTAACTCTATATTTCTCTCTCCGCCGCTCGCCGCTCACCCCTCTCCTCCCCCTTCCCCCTTCCCCTTCCCCTACCTCTTCCCCTTCCTCTCCCCACTCCACCTCCCCCTCCCCAAATCACGAAAGAGCGGAAACGACTCAAATGGCTGACGAGACGCGACAGGTCCCTCGCCCCTTCGTGCGCTCCTCCCCCTTCTCACCATCGCTCTCGTAGATGTGATGCGATAGTGAGGATGGTGGGTGCCGGTGATGTGACGTTCAATGGAGCCGCGATATCGGTACGAATCACAATCGCGATAAAGAGGAAGATAAAATGCTCTAGGAGACTGCTTTTTACTTACTGGCCTGTGTAGTAGTGGGGCGGGGATGCTTGACTCACCTGGAGAGAAAAGATAAATAGAATTAAAAACACGATAAAATCATCAAAAATAAATATCATTGCAATGACAAAAAATATGTGATCATTATACGAAAATGAAGAAGTATTATTATTATCATTAGAGAGAGAGAGAGGGGGAGAGAGAGAGAGAGAGAGAGAGAGAGAGAGAGAGAGAGAGAGAGAGAGAGAGAGAGAGAGGGAGAGAGAGAGAGAGAGAGAGAGAGAGAGAGAGAGAGAGAGAGAGAGAGAGAGAGAGAGAGAGAAATAAGGACTCCTCATCTCGGCGGTGTTAATCAACCTGTCCAATTAAGGTGTGGAGAGACCTCGACCTTCCGCAAGAGAGCACTGGCATATTCGGAAAATACGATTAAACAATTATATTAAATACAGAATTATATCAATGGAATGATGATCACGACAGATGTAAATACCTAGGTCACAGAATCGATACATGAACAAAAATAATAAAAAGAAACAGAGAGAGTGAGAGAGACAGAGTAAGATAAAAGCCGTAAAGCCGCCACCATATGAAGAGGCCTTGTGACGTCATCATGTAAACACTCGAACACGTTGGATCTTGTCGTGTCCCTACTCCATTTTTCATTTGTTTGTTCCTTTTTTATCTCTTTGTTCTTTAGGGGCGGTCTTATCGTAGAGACTGGCTCGGCTTGCTTCTTATCTCGTGACATGTTGATGCAGGAGAAAGCTGAGGCTGACCCCCCCCACCTTACCTGTGCTGTCGCCATGCGTTTGGGGGAAACAGCTGATAAGCGTGGGAGGTAAACTCTGCGATGACGCCGTTGTGTCGTGCCTCCGTGACGACCTTGCTAGCATTCATCTAAGTTCTGCCCTATTGTCCTTCCTTTTTATTTCTAACTATCCTTTTCTTCAATATTTGTCTCCTTCCTTTTTGTTTTTTTCCATTTCCCCCCTCTCCTCTTCTATGTATTTTCCTTCTGTTTCTCCCTCTCTGTGTCCTCTCCATGGCCATAGCGAAAGGCCAACGTGGGAAGAACAAGACTCAGACTGCAAGGATACCCAGAGGAAAGAACGTAAGGGGCAAGGGAGAGCGAGCGAACACGTGCACAAGAGGGGAGGAAAATTAGAGGGGAGAAGGAGAGAAAGAGAGCTACCTTCCCTTCCCTCCCTCGCCCTCCACCCTAAAAAGGAGATACGAGGGGAGGGGACGGGCGTGGGGGGGGGGGGAGAGCTTAAGAGCGCCTTGGGCCATTCACCATCTCTAGATCGTCGGAAGTATATAGATGGCGTGACCAGGAAAGGGATAGAGGAAAAAAAGGAAAGGAAAAACTGTGAACATCAAAGGGAACCAAAAACAAAAGACACTGAACATCACCAACCAAGCGTATAAAAAGCTGGGTCGACGGGAAGCGAGAGGGAGGGGAGAGAGAGGGGAGAAGGGGAGGAAGAGGGGAGGGTCTGAAGGCAGGTTTAATCCATCCTGGAATATCATTATCGTGTTGATATACACATCTATCTGATTTATGAATAGTTATAAGCTTCCTTTTTTTCTTTTTTTTTTGAAAGTGTGATATATATTTAGCATAAATACAAAAGGCCGTAGTGATAGTTTCCTGAACGGTATGCATAGTAAATATCTTTCATCTTTTTTTTTTCCTCCCTTACTCTACGTTCTATTACTTCTGGGGAACAAAAAGGTTAGGCCTATCCCTCTCTTTTCAAGTCCTGTTCGCCATTGACATCTTCCTCCTGCTTGTTGCCCGTCGATTTGTTGGTAGTGACCTCGTCCGAAAGGGTTGGTCGGGGCTTTTGTGTTCGCCCGCTTTTTGAACTCCTGTTTGAAGACTTCGCTTGAGGGGGGGGGAGGCTAACGGGGTGGGGGGAGTGGGAAGGAAGGAAGGAGAGAAGGCGGGAGAGAGGGAATGAGAGAGAGAATGGGGGTAGGGAGGAGGGGAAAGAGGGAGGGGGGGAGGGAATGAGAGAGAGAATGGGGGTAGAGAGGAGGGGAAAGAGGGAGGGAGGGAGAGAAAGAAAAAAAGAAGGTGAGGGGAGGGGAGAGAATGAGAGGGAATGGGGGTAGGGAGGAGGGGAGGGGAGGGGAGGGAGGAAGGAAGGGAGAGTGAGAGAGTGAGAGAAAGATATATAGATAGATAGATAGATAGAGAGAGAGAGGAGAGAATTACATTCCAGTTAAGTCACTACTCAAACATCGATGGACCATAAACTGTCCGCGCGGCTTACCTAACACACAATGCCAACTCGTGGGATCTGAATAACGAAAAAATCAACCCCTTGCGGATCTGAGCCCTCAAGCCACCCTTATCTCACCCTTCCCTTCCCACCCTTCACTGTACCAAGCCCTACTTTCACCCCGTACCATGTCCTTCCACGACTCCACTGTGTGACCCTATGGTAATCACCCTAATATAAATCCCCTTCGCGAGAGGATTAAATCCGCCCCTTAATCCTCTGAGCAAACAGCTGCCTCTCACCTCCCCGTAAGCACCACACGCCCGAGGATTAGCGGTTTCATCTGTGTCAATAATTACAACAAAAGCACTTCGACAAATTTGAAGGTTGTTTGTTCAAGATGACACGCCATTATTCGGACGGAAAATAGAGGGCGAATAAAGCACTTCTAATAAAATCACTTGAGAAATTCGTGTTTTTTTCTACATTTCTTTCTTCTAAATGGTGGAATTTGTTGAACGAAAAAAGGAAAGAAGTTACGACAATCCTCTCGTTAGGTAGAAATGCAAGAAGATAAGCCTTTCCGATCAGCGTATACAAAAAGATTCGACGAACCCGAACTAACAGCTAATCCGAACCTATGAACGAAACATTTTTTTTTTCTATTTCCTTCAATTCCCCTTTTATTTATGCGCACATGTTCACTTCGATCGGGATAAAGACTTCACGTCGTATAACTGATTAGGATTTAGTCGAGAAGTCTGATAAAAAGAAGAAAAAACAGCTCCAAAATCATATATATGATGGAAGAATGAACAAGAGTCGACTCACATCACGTTCTTGGTATTATTTTCTAGCACATGAATAAATCATTTGATTAAGTCTGAATTATGAGTTTTTTTTATAATGATACAACACATGCCAAAATAGTGAGTAAAAAAAAATAACACTAAGTACGAGGGAAAATCAATATACACAAAGCAGGATTAAACAATGCCACATCAATAAAAAAAAATCATATATGGAAAACTATAAAGACTTAAAAGTAAAAAAGACCTTCAAAAAGAACTGTTGCATCCCCCCCCCCCTGGCCCTCCCCGCCCGCCTGTAACTCGTAGGCCTCACACGTGGCCCGTCGAGAGCCAGCGGGCCACGAGCAACAGCTAAAATAAATGGGGTACTTGGGTCAAGCGATGTAACCTTCCATCCGCCATCGCCCCCTCCGCCCTTCACGCCCATTCCCTTCCGCCCACCCCTCACGCTGCGCCTGGATTGGCTTTCTTGGCGGCTCTTTTGGGTGCGTTGAATTGGTTTTGTTGAATTGATTTTGCTGTCTTTCAGGCCTCTAGATCTTCTGGTCTCTTTTTCTTCCATGCTTCTCTTACTTTTTTTTCTTTCTTTTACCTTCCTTCCATCTATCTTCTCCACCTACTCCTCCTGCACCGCCCCCCCCCCCCTACAAACCACCAGTGCCACCACCACTTCTTTTTCTTCCTCCTCCTACTACTCGTCCCCCTACCACCACCACTACCACCAACAACACCAACAACAACAACAGCAACACCACCACCACCACCACCACCACCACCACCACCACCACCACCTCCACCTCCTCCTCCTCCTCCCCCTTACCCCACGACGTTCCGAGTCAGTCCTCGACCCCTATCCTCTCCCACAGCCTGAGAGCCTCAACGCAAGCCAGACACCGTAATCAAATCTTGAAACCATCGACAGATGTGTAATATGAAAGGAGCATCTCGACCCGCTTACAAAGACCTGCGTATGCAAATTAGGCTATGAACCTTGCGTCGAGAGGTGGTGGTAGTGAGGTGGGGGGCTGAGAAGTAGAGGGGGGAGGAGTAAGAAGGAAGAGAGGGAGGAGGAGGAGGAGGAGGAGGAGGAGGAGGAGGAGGAGGAGGAGGAGGAGGAGGAGGAGGAGGAGGAGGAGAAGAAGAAGAAGAAGAAGAAGGAGGAGTAAAAGAAGAAGAAGAAGAAAAAGAAGGAGGAGAAGGAAAAGAAAAAGGAGGAGGAGGAGGAGAAGAAGAAGAAGGAGGAGGAGGAAGAGAAGAAGAAATAAAAGAAAAAAACGAAGAAACCAGGAGGAGGAAAGAAGAAACTAGGCTTTCGGTGGGTGGTCCCAAGACGCGTGGAGATGAACCTCGTAGGGCCGCGAGAGTGATGCCCGGCATCTTCCTCCCACGCAGATTAATAAAACCTGTTAATTGGAGTTTTTTCTTCCTCCCTGTTCCTTTTTTTTCTTCTTTTTTTTCTCGAAGACTCCATGCGGGTAACTCCTTCACCTGGTCGTCAAGGGGGTTTTAATGAACGAGGGTTTTGGGGCTATTTTCGCCGGGGTTAATTATCATGATTGATGGGATCTCTGAAGTCGTTCTTTATCTGTAGATTTTTTTTTTTTTTTTTTTTTTGCTCTTTCCATTTTATTTTCCCGCCTTTCATCTTTTTTTTTTTGTTTCACTTTCTTTCAATCTCGTTCCGTTTCTGTCTCTGTCTGCCTGCCTGCTTATCTGTCTGTCTGTCTGTCTGTCTGTCTGTCTGTCTGTCTGTCTGACTCTCTCTCTTGAGGGAAGAGTGCATGTGGGTGTGCATGTAGGTGTACGTGTGTAAGTATGTGTGTGTGTGAGCAGTGAAGTCTAGCCAAGGTAAACTCCTAAAAGTTTATTGTAAGAACCGTAATGTCTTCCCGATGCTGTTGCTGCGTCTTCTTATTTTCTCTTCTCTTTCTTGTTTTCTTCGTTCTCGTTATTTCCTGCCTCCCCATCTTTCCTTTCTATCTTCCTTTATTGTATATCACATTCCCTGCTTCTCTTCCTTCTCGTCTGGCCAACCTGACGTGGTCACAAAATCAAAAGCTGTCAATTATAACGTTGCCATGGTTGACAGATAGAGGGACTCAAACGCACACACGCACGCACGCACGCACACACACGCACACACACACACATACACACACACACACCTGCTGCACTGCCTTTCTTGCATCCCCTCTCTCCCTCCACCCCCTACTCCCTTTTCCTCCCCCCCCCCTCCGACCTCCCCCAAGGTCTGGGCTCATATCCTGACCCTGTAACCTAATGAAGACGCGATTGCAAGCCTCGAGGGAGTTGCAAGATCCAGACCGCCAAGTCGACATATTCTATGGCTTTGCAAAGATGGTCGACTTCTCCAGGAGTCCACAGCTCAACAAAATTGCAATGACACAGATGAGAGAGAGAAAAAAAAATCAATAAACTTAATACGAATGCAACAACACAGACACTCAATAAAAGATACACTAACGAACGATCTATTTCCCTCGCCCTTCCTCCCTTCTTCTCTTCCTCCCTGCCTCCCCTTCTCTCTCTCTCTCTCTCTCTCATTCCTCTTCTCTTCTATCTAAACTGCCAATAGAGTGACAGATAAATGCAAAAACTAACGAAGATGGAGTCGAGGAGGATGTTGCTAATAGGGATGGAAGGATAGTGATGGATCGTGGGATGTAGCAGGATTGGGAACTCCACAGACTACAGGCAGAGCTGAGGGAGGGAGGGAGGGAGGGAGGGAGGGAAGGGGAGGGCGAGGTAGCCGTGGCGACGAGAGGGGAACCCGTGGAGAGCAAGAGAGTCCGAGGGGAGGGAGGCAGAACAGATGGCTGAATTTAGAAGAGTGGAGAGATATAGAGGAGCTGGGGGAGGGAGAGGGGGGAGAGGTAGTTGCAACAGAAATTGTAGTGTTATATATATATCTATGTATTTCTTAGTATTTCCGCAACACCTTCGAGTATTTTTAATCACGAAAAATAAATTGTTTTAATAACAACAAACAAAGAAGGAGGCTCCCATCAAACACGATAGACAGAGATAGACAGACAGACAGATAGACAATTAGACAGGGAGAGGGTTAATAACAGTTACTCTGAAAAACAAAAACAAATAAACGATATACAAACTTTATAGATTAGCCACACTCAAAGAAAATATATATAAATTACAAAACAGAAAACGAAAAGGATCGAAAGACACTATTTAATAAAGACATAAAAGGCAAGATTAAAAAAGAAAGAAAGAAAAAAACGCTAATTATCCCCTCTAATCCCACGTCTTCGTTTCTTTCTTAATCTGACCTCGTTTATCATTTCTGTTATCCTAATGTCTTTTTTTTCTTTCTTTATCATCAACCCGAATGGTCTCATTGCTTCGTGTGTTTAAGGGAGGGAGGGAGGGAGAGAGGGACGGAGAGAAGAGAGGAGCAAGAGAGAGAGAGAGGGAGGGAGAGGAGAGGAGAGGAGAGGAGAGGAGAGGAGAGGAGAGGAGAGAGAGAGAGAGAGAGAGTGAGAGAGAGAGAGAGAGAGAGAGAGAGAGAGAGAGAGAGAGAGAGAGAGAGAGAGAGAGAGAGAGAGAGAGGGGGAGAGGTGTGTGTGTGTGAGAGAGAGAGAGAGAGAGGGAGAGAGAGAGAGAGAGAGAGAGAGAGAGAGAGAGAGAGAGAGAGAGAGAGAGAGAGAGAGAGACCGCCCCTCTCCCTTTGAACCGAATCAAACCTCAATGACCACCTACGAAAACAAAGGCAGCCATTGATAAGCCTACCTGGTCACTCTCAAATCTATATTTTAATTAATAAAAAACTAAAACGACTCTCCCCCTCCCTCTCTCTCTCTCTCTCACTCTTTAGACAAAAAAAAAGAAATAAAAGGGAAACTCTGTATCTATCTAGTTTTGAATGTTCTGGTGAGGGAAAAAAAGAGGGGACAGTCACAGTCACACAGAGAGAGACATTAAACTACGGACTTCACGGTTGCGTAAGTGGAGAGGGGAAATTCAGCGTCCCAACTGCTCTCAACTTTAACGTGAAGAAGTGAAGCTTTGAGAACGCAACTCGGGAGGAGAGGAAGAGGGCAGAGGAAGAGGCAATATGATGAGAAAAAAGAGTGGGAGGGAGAGGAAGAAAGGAAAAGGAGAGAGAGAGAGAGAGAGAGAGAGAGAGAGAGAGAGAGAGAGAGAGAGAGAGAGAGAGAGAGAGAGAGAGAGAGAGAGAGGGGGGGGGGAGAGAGAACTGCAGTAAGGCTAATTATCAGCTTAGTAACTTGATCATCACTCAAGCATTCTTTTCACATTCAAATTTCCAACAAGTCTCAGCTAAAGAAAAGTGGCAACAACAACATATAATAATCTTAATGATGGAAATAATAATAGCAAAGTAATATTAATAACAATGAAAAAAAAACATAATAAAACAGCAAATAAAACTTATCAAGAACTAAAACACGAAAATTTCCTTCCACTATCATCTACAATAGTAACATTTCCCTCTCCTAATGCAACATAACCCTCCCCCATCTCTGCTGTCATCACATCGCGGGCATAAATACCCCCTCCCTTCCCCTCCCCTCCCCCCTGGAGAAAGGTCAACAAGGGTCGATCTCAAGGTGTTTGTCCTGGCTCCGTCGCCAAGGCTTTTCGTCTGAGAGTCGCTTCTCACAGATCACTAAAGCCCTCTGACCAGTTCCTGTCTTTTATTCGTGCCTTTTTTTATTAATCTTTATCAATAAATACATTTTTTTGTTTTTTTTTTTTTGTTTTTTTTTTGGGGGGGGAGAGGGTGACTTTTTTTCTTTTTCTTTTTTTTCTCTTTATATTTTTGTTTTGGCTTTAAGAAGAAAATAGATTGATCATCAACAAAGGCCATCATCATATCTATCTTCCCCATTAATATCCCCATCCTCTTCTCCATCATCAACATTAACATCCCCATCACCTTCTCCATTATCCCAATAAACATCCCAATCGTCACCATTAACATCCCCATCCTCATCTCCATTATCACCATTAACATCACCATCACCATCACCATCATCATCATCTCTATCATCGTCACCGGAATTTCACGCACGACGTCGCCTGAATTCACACTAGCCTACTCGTTACCTCGCGCGCTCGACCATGGCTTAGACCTATTTCTCTCTCCCGACGCGCCGATCGCTGGTTCATGCATCGTCGCCCAGGCCGCAATGACAGATCGCGAGAGAGAGAGAGATGGGAGGGAGGGAAGGAGAGATGGGAGGGAGGGAAGGAGAGATGGGAGGGACGGACGGAGAGGAAGATGAGTAAATGAGTGAGTAAATGGATGAACAAGTGAATGCGAATGTGCGTGCCACACACATACAAGCACTCACGCACGCATGTGTATGAGAAAGCGATGCTTTTGTGGTGAAGGTGTCTTATGTATATACGGTGAGGTGAGGGTGTCGGCCTCAACGTAAACACAGGCCTAATGCGTTTCTTGGGGAGGGCCAGGGCGCGCTTTGACAGTGGTGCCAAACCCGTGACCAGACCCTTCGCTTTTCTTTTTGCAAATTCCTAGTCACAAAACTGGGAGTCAAGGAGTTAGGAATTGGAACTATCCATCAGTATCATCTAATAACAACGTTGTCTGTCTCCGCGGAATGAGAGAATAGTTATCGAAGAATGAGATGGAGAAGGGTCAAGCAAAGGAGGTATTGCCCTCCGTGGACGCTGGCAACTGTGGCAAGCGGCGGCGGGTGATCCGGGTTGTATAAACAGCTTGATGTGGAGTGTGGCGCAAGGGAGTAAGGGAGGGGAGGGAGGGAAATGGGGGGGGGGGCACAAAAGAGAGGGGGTGGAAGGAGGGGGGTAAAGTAAAAGGAGGAATGGGGGTTCGACACCAGGGAGGTCTGCACACGAGATTCGAGATTTCGCGAGATTCCGCGGGATTTGGCTGATGCCCGGACGACCCTCCTCCGATAGAGCAATGTTCCGGGGGATTTAACCTCTCCCCCTATCCTTCCTCCCTACCCCCTCTTCCCCTGTCGGTCCCCCAGACAGCCCTTGCCTGAGCCGCCGCCGAATCTTCCAGGACCATTCAACACGAACCGGACGATTAAAGAAACGAAACAATAAAACGAGACTTCGAACGCGGGAATTTCAGGTCGCTCACCCGAGACGAGGAACATGACCTCCCGCCCATTATTTTGGTCGAACAAGAAACAGACGACTTAATCTCCAAGCCTTCGTCTCAGGTGCGAGTGTTGCAGATCAACACGTCACGCACCGTCTTGGCTGCAACCAGGAAGGAGAGGAGGAGAGAGAAACAAATACACGAACGGGTGATAAGCATAGAAGCGAATTGGTGACGTCACAGCGACCAACTGTGGCCGAGTTAGCCTTCGTCGCTTCCTCTTCTTCTCTCCTTTCTTCTCAGCTCTTTCCCCTTCTCTTTAGTTTTCCTTACTTCTTCCTCATTCTCCCGTTCTCTCTTCTATCACTTTCTTCCATTTCTCCTCCGTTTCCTCTTCTCTTAGTTTATTCGTTCTATCTTTCTTTCTTTCTCGCACTTCTTCATTTCCGTCATTCTCTTCTGCTTCTTCCTCTTCCTTTCTCATTTCGCCATAGGAAAAATCAAGCAAAAATACTAAGTTAACGATAAAATTCATTTCTGACTAAAACTCCGGTAAACCGACAGAGCCTGAGTCCATCTGACTGAAACCGCGAATAGATCATATAATTCCCAAGTTCTCGGGAGAGCGAGACCGACCCCCACAAAGCAATCAAAATCACGGTAATTGCTGAGGTTTATTTAGCCCAATTACACCATTTCATGACGAGACGATCATGCGCTCCGAAATGATGATGACGAATGGCGGTCGGTGTGGACGCGCGCGCGCTTCGGGGAAGGGGGAAGAGGGGAAGAGGGGAAGGGGAAGGGGAGGGGGAGGGGGTCACGCTTGGACGGTGATATGGAGTGGAGAGATTGAAGGGGGGAAAGTGGAGGGGAGGAGGGGGGAGAGACCCAGTTTTTTCCCTTTCTCCCTCTCTCTCTCCTTTCCCTCTCTATCGAGAAAGAGAAAGGCAAACAGACTGAATAAATGAAAAAGAGAAAAAAATGAGAGAAAGCGAGTAAAACGAACTGAAGAGAGAAAGAAAAAGAAAAAAATAGAAGAATAACAAAATAAAAACAAAAAAAGAAAGAAAAGGAAAAAAAAGAAAGAAATAAAAAAGAAAGAAAAAGAAAGACAAAAAGGGAGGAAAAGAAAAAGAAAGAGAAATGAAAAGCCAGTGCCTCGGGCGGCGGTGCTTCCCGGTTAGATGAAAAGCACCTCGGCCTTTTAATGGATTCACAGGAATCGTCAATCAAGATAAAACCGAGTGAAGTAATCTCACGGCTATCTTAAGCGTTCGTCTTTCACCCTCCCCCTCCCCTCTCCCTCCTTACCCCTAACTCTCTCACCCCCTTGCCCTACTCTTCCTCATTTCTCTCCCTACCTTTTTCCCTTCCCCCACACTTACTTACTTACTTACTTACTTCCCCCCTCCCTTCCCCCACCCCCACCCCATTTCCCTCCCTCCTTCCTTACACTACAGAATCTTTCTTATTTTATTCTGTACCATACTGGGTTGGATCGGGTTATTGTCTGAGGTGTGGGGGGGAGGGGGAGGAGGAGGAGGAGGAGGAGGAGGAGGAGGAGGAGGAGGAGAAGGAGAAGGAGAAGGAGAAGGAGAAGGAGAAGGAGAAGGAGAAGGAGAAGAAGAAGAAAAAGAAGGAGAAGAATTTTGAATACACTGAACCAGAGGATCTGCTGTAGGATCTCTCTCTCCTCGTCTCTTTGGTGATCTTCCTATGGGCTGAGTCGTCTTCCACTACTTCCTAGTGCTTCTTCCTTCCTTTTCCTCCAATTCTGATTTCTCGTCCTCTGTTCCCCCTCTCCCTTTCTTCCGATCTCGACTCGGTTGTCAGTTCGGTCGGGGTCATGACATTGCTTTCTTTACTTTCTCTTTCTCATCTTCTCTTCTCTTCTCCTATTCTCCGCTCTTCTCGTCTCTTTTCTTTTTCTCTTCTATTCTTTTCTCTTCCATATTGGCATTTTCCTTCAACCTCCTTTGTTCTTTGCATCATTTTTCTCCCATCCCTGTTGCTCATCTGTTATTTTTTGCCTCATTTCTCCCTCATCTCTGTTTCTCCTTCCCGTTCTCTCATCCAACCAAAATCCATAACATTCGAGGGATATCCACTTCCTCACTTCCTTCCCCTCCCCCCCTGGCTAGGCGTGAAAAGAGTCCTTGTACGACACGTTGTCTCTAGGCCTAGGAGCAATTGGCGCCGCCCCAGTTTCATCCCAGCGTGGCGTGGTTGTCTTCTTTATGCATAACAACGACTGGAGATTTTTTTTTATTTTTTTTATTTTTTTAGGCATCCCAACGACTGCCCTTCTTTTTCTCTCTTCTTCTATTTCTTGGGGCATAGCTACGACTTCTTATCGCCACTGCTCTTGAAACAGAGCATGGCATTTAATACGAACCCATCAACTATTTAAAAGGCCTTGGCAATGAGGGTCATCCTCCCCCTTTTCCCCCTCTTCTCCTTCTTCCCCTTCCCCTACCCACTCCTCTCCTCCCCCTTACTCCCTCTTCCCCCTCCTCTCTCCACTCCTCTCCTCCCCTTTCCCACCTCTCTCACACCTCCCCCACCCTCCTCCCTTACCCTCCCCTCCCCCTTCCTCGCAACGACTAAGAAACACTTAAGACGCTGTGGGACAATTAGCCATGATAGCGAGGTGCGGCCGCCGTATTATCATCGCCAAATGCTGCTGGCGAAGATGGCGGTGGCGGGGCAGTGAGTGGCGAGGGTGAGCCAACGGTGAGTCAACAGTGAGAAACAGTGAGTCCCACCTCGCTGGCTGAGTGCGTGGCGAGGCGAGATAAGCCGATAAGGCGATTCAGCAACACAAGAGAGCCGCCGGTATCGTCTCGCTGACACCGTGCCGGTCACTGATGTCGCTTATCACGCTCGCGCTCTTATCTTCTCGCGCGGAGAGAAGGGGAAGGGGGGTAAACGGGGGCAATGGGTCAAAGGGCTATGCTATTCCTAAAAGAAAATGATGATATATATGTATGTATGTATGTATGTATTTATGTATGTATGTATGTATACATATGTGTATATATATATATATATATATATATATATATATATATATATATATATATATATATATATATATATACATACACCATAATCTTCTTAAGGCCTATAAATGTGTCCAAGCAAGGACGAGTAAGATAAGTAGAAGACAGAATGGAGTGCATGTTTTATAGGGCTTTAAAAAGGCTCCTGAAAAGAGGGAGAGAATATTAATTTTTCATGTTCGTTCACGAATACCATTTAAAATATCTCCTTAGGAATATGTCACACACACACACACATACACATACATACACACACACACACACACACACATACATACACACACACACACACACACACACACACACACACACACACACACACACACACACACACACACACACACACACACACACACACACACACACACACACACACACACACACACAAGGTCGCGGCCCTATAGAAGACGCCCCTATAAAAATGACAACCACGTTGACGGAAATATCTGCGTAGAAACAAAAGAGAGAGGAGGGAGGGGAAGGGAGGGAACCACGGGAGAGATGAAGGGGGATGTGCATGGGACTGATAAATTGAGGGAAAGTGGAAGGGACAAAGAGGGGAAGGGAAAGAGGATCGGGAAAAGGGAGGGGAAAGGAAGGGAGATTGCAAAGAGGGAGGGAAAAAGAGGGAGGATGGGGGGAAAGGAAGGAAGATTGCGAACAGGGAGGGACAGAGAGGGAGGATGGGGAAAAGGAAGGAAGATTGCAAAGAGGGAGGATCGAGAAAGGGAAAATGGAAAAGAAGAAAGATTACGAAGAGGAAAGGGAAGGTTTACAACATTTCTTTCTCCGAACTGGATCAAAGAGGGGGAGAGGGATAATGGAAGGGGAGAAGGAGGAGAAATGAAGAGAGAAAAATAGTAGTGAAAAAAGGAAGAGGGGGAGGAGGAGGAGAAAGAGGAGGAAGAGGAAGAGAAGGGGGTGGAGTAGACATCGGAGAAGGAAGAGGGATGGAAGGAGGAAGAGGAAGAGGTGGAATAGGGATCGGAGGAGGAAGAGGGATACGAGGAGGAGGAGGAAGAGGAAGAAAAAAAAATGAGGAAGAAGAAGAGGAAGATAAAGAAGGTGGCGGAGGAGGAGGGAAGAATAAACAAACAAAAAAAAGGAGTAATAGAGACAACGATAAAAAAAGAAGGAAGAAGAGAAACACACAATAAAAGCCCTGAAGCCGAGCGAGATGACAACGACCAGAAACAGACGCGAGAAGCTCAATGGGGGTGAGGGGGAGGGGCAGGGGAGGAGGGTTAGTGGGTAGGGGGGGAGGGGAGGTACGACGCCTGTGCTGGTCCGTCCGTGTTACCGGAGAGGCCCGTATGGTTAATTAAATTATGTTAATGTATTCCTTGACACAACGTCCTGCTAATTACTTTCCGTTACTGTTGATAAATGAAGATGTAATCCGCTCAATAAACACATCGTTCCGTGACGTTAGAAAAAAAAAATAAAAGCATATGCGAGGCGTTAAAGGAGCATGTCTGTATTAGTAAAATATATACACGTAAACAAAACAGTTTTCTTTGTACTGGTATACTAGAAAAAAATGTGAATGTACAGACTCTATTTACAATAGACATTTAAAAAGAAATAGTATCAACATCCAAACAGATAATAAAAAAAATAAAAAAAAACATGACCAATGAATAAATAAAAATGCAAGAGCCTGTACATCTTCACATCATCTTTCAACAAGGAGATGACGTCACGAGATATCAAGAGTACTTTCAGCATCTCACCGACGATCCATCAAATTAAATTCAAATTGGACCGGTAAGTCAGCTGGGATGTGGCCGCAAGCCCCTCCCCACCCTCGCTACCCTATCCCCACCCCCCTTCGGAATCCCCACACCCTCTTCCCTTCCTCCTCCCCCCAAACATCCCCACACCTTACCCCCTCTCACCCCCCTTCCTACAACCTCACACCTCTATCCACCTCCCCCCCTCCCCTTCACGTCCCCACATCTCTCTGCTGCCCTCTCCATTCTCTCGCTCTGCAACATTGCAACACGATGTAATTACACTACTACCGTCTTCCTGCAACGCTCACTCATGTTGCCTATGAAATACAGGGGAAACTTAAGAACGCCAGCGGAAATTAAATCGTGTAAATTACCGGTATCATCTTTATTAAATATTATCAACTCATCTCTCTTCTCCCTCTCCTCCCTCTCTCTCTCTCTCTCTCTCTCTCTCTCTCTCTCTCTCTCTCTCTCTCTCTCTCTCTCTCTCTCTCTCTCTCTCTCTCTCTCTCTCTCTCTCTCTCTCTCTCTCTCTCTCTCTCTCTCTCTCTCTCTCTCTCTCTCTCTCTCTCTCTCTCTCACTAGTGGAGGCGCGTGGACATTACATCAACTGTCTTCTTCGCTCCCGGTCTGCAATTTCCGTCCTGGCATCGTTCTCTCTTGGAGGAGAAGGGGAGGGGGGAGGGGAGTGAGAGAGTCAGAGAAAACGAAAGAAGGATAGGGAGGGAGGGAAGGAGGGAGGGAGGGAAGGGAGGAAGAGAGGGAGGGAGGGAGGGAGGGAGGAGGGAGAGGGAGAGAGAGAGAGAGAGGAGAGAGAGAGAGAGGGAGGGAGGGAAGGAGGGAGGGAGGGAAGGGAGAGAGAGAGAGAGGGAGGGAGGGAAGGGAGGAAGAGAGGGAGGAAGGAGGGAGGGAGGTAGGGAGGGAGGGAGAGAGGGAGGGAGGGAGGGAAGGGAGGAAGGAGGGAGGTAGGGAGGGAGTGAGGGGGGGAGGGAAGGAGGGAGGGAAAGAGGTTGGGGTAGAAGGGATGGAATGGGATTAAGAAGGACAGATAAGAAAGATAAGAGGGAGGGAAGCAGAGAGGGAAGGAGGGAGGATGGGAAGGAAGGAGAGGCCAAGAGAGAGGGGAGGATACAGAAGGGGAAAAGTCCCTTTAGCAAGAAACGAGGCGGAACCTTTTCGACATCTCCGTGTGCTTTCCTGGGTTGTGACTGTGTGCGTGTACGACTGTGTGCGCGTGCGTGTGTGTATGTGACCCGGCCCATATGGCGGCTTCGTGGGAGGGAGAGGGAGGGGAGGGAGGAATAGGATGGGAGTGTCCACTTTCTAGGGTCTAGCCGATGTGAATTTGATATTTTTACTTTATCGTGGTATCATGTATTTCCTGTTTTCTTTCTTTACTATTGCAATTTTTTGGGGGAAGGAGGGAGTGAGGGAAGAAGAGAGTACTAGTTTACGAATCCTACAATCTACTCAGCATACAAACCGAAGAAAACCCATCCATAATATTAGTTTCAAAATTACTCCAAAAGTCCCAGCCCATCCATCTTACACCGACTAAACGCAAACGCCACAAATAAATTCCTCTCGAAAGCCCCAATCCCCGAGCCACGAGACCCTAAAACACGTAACCTTAAGCCCGTGAATCCCCGTGCAGTAACACACTCTGATCGCGGCCCTTGCAAACTCACCGCACACGCCCTCTCTTAATGTGTTCGCGAAAGACAGCGCCAAGCCGATAAGATTCGGCTGTTCGAAAGATCAGCGTAAAGTGCAGTATTGATCAGCTTGACGTTCTGGAAAAAAATCCGGAAGAAAAAAAAAAAATCTCGTAGCGTACCAGCGTGTAAACAGCGACGCCGACGAATCCAAATCATTCACGACACCCAATGCCTAATTTGTACGATCTGACCCCACACTACTTCGCTTCTACAGACTTCATTTCACTCATTAATAGCGAGGAGGGGAGGAGGGAAGATATAAAATCATACAGTTTAGAACAGTCTCTAAAAGTTGAATCTCTGCCGGAACAACAAAAAGTTAAGAAAGGCATTAAAGTAAATATATGAGTACCGAAGAAAAACCCAAGTACGATTTATGTTTTCTCTCGAGGCACGTTAACTTGTCCGTGCGGTACGATACGTTTTCCCAGTCAGCAGGTCGCCTCGAGCCGCGGCCGGACTCACGCTGGTCAGGAGATGCCCTTTCTGACATTTATTCTTCGAGAGGGTGTGTCGCTGTCCCTTAGGCCTGGAGGGTTTTTCTATGTAATCAAACACAGCGCCACTACAGGGTCAGAGGGCTGGGTTCGAAAAGGGACGAAAATCCCGCAGCCAAGACCAGAAAATCCGCGCAGCAAACTACAAAACACGGGGTAAAAAAGGGTATAGAACGTCGGAGCACAAGCCAGGCACACGCCGGGCTGAGCGAGGGTGGTGGGTCTATAAATACTCCCCACTCTGCCCGCATAAAATGAAATCCAAATTGCTTTGTACACATGATTTTGACTACAGCACCAGGCGGACATGGCAAGGGGAACGGGGGAGGAAAGGCGAGGAAAAAAGGAGGAATGAAAGAGAAATTAAAATTGGGGGATATGTGAGAATGCATGAAGGTTTTCTGGATCATTTTCCTTCCCAGTTTGCGGGGATCCAGCTAATGAAAAAAGTTTTAATATTGGTACAATTAACGGTGTGTGTGTGTGTGTGTGTGTGTGTGTGTGTGTGTGTGTGTGTGTGTGTGTGTGTGTGTGTGTGTGTGTGTGTGTGTGTGTGTGTGTGTGTGTGTGTGTGTGTGTGTGTGTGTGTGTGTGTGTGTGTGTGTGTGACTGTTACAAATCAATGACAACACCAATAGACATAAACCACAAAGCCCTTCCCTTGCAGGATAGAGAAAGCGGGAGGGGAGAGGGTGGAGGTGGGGGGGCAATAATTCACAAACAAGAGTCGTTTGTCTTAACAAGACGCCATGACCACGTGCAGAACTGCCCCCCCCCCCTCTCTCTCTCTCTCTCTCTCTCTCTCTCTCTCTCTCTCTCTCTCTCTCCCCCCTCTCTCTCTCTCTCTCTCTCTCTCTCTCTCTCTCTCTCTCTCTCTCTCTCTCTCTTTCTCTCTCTCTCTCTTTCTCTCTCTCTCGCATACATACACAATATCGCACATACACGTCCCCTTCTTTCTGCCTTTTGTGCGAAGCAAATTCTTTACATCTTGTTAGATCCCGTACACGCGTGACACAGGCAAGAGGAGGAGGAGGAGGAGGAGAGAGGCGAGGAGAAGAGAGAAATGAAGTAAGAGTAGTAGGGGCAGAGGTAGGAGAGGAGGTTGGAATAGTAATAGAAATGGTAGTAGTAGTAGTAGCAGTAGTAAAAGTAATGGTAATAGTGGTAGTAGTAGCAGTAGTAGTGGTAGTAGTAGTGGTAGTAGTAATAGTAGTAGTAGTAATAATAGCAGAAGTAATAATAGCAGTAGTAGTAGTAGTAGTAGTAGTAGTAGGAGGAGGAAGAACCGTAACAAGTCGGATTGGCTGTCACGGTCATTAAATCCCTCGTGACCGACAGTGGAAGGGACCCCGCTTCTTATATGCTTTTGTTGTTCTTCCTGGTTATCTTCTTTTCCTCTTCCTCCTTCTAATCCTTGTTCTCTTCAGCTCCTCTCTTCCCTTATTTTCACTCCTTTCTCCCTATCTCAAGATCCTCTCATTCGCCTCTCAATACTTGATCCTCACTTCTGAATCGTAATGCAATGGTGTGAGATCTCAATTCCTTCATTTATTTTATTGTTGTTGCTGTTGTCGTTATTGTCATTATCATTACTATTCATATTACTATCACCACTGCAACTCTACTACTATTATTTTTCTATCATTATTATTATTATTATTATTATTATTATTATCATTATTATTATTATTTTTGTTGCTGATGTTATTATCATTATCATTATTACTATTATCATTTTTTATAATTATCATTATCGTTATTACTATTATCATTCTTATTCTTATTATTCTTATTGTTATCATCATCATTATCATTATTATTATCCTTACCAATACCATTGCTGTTGGAATTATTTCCCCATCATCATTATTTTGCCTGTGCCTTACCTCCTAGAACGAGGAGAGAGGCGTGACTGGGCGTAGGGCGCGAGGTATTACGCCCGACGGCCTTTGTCCAGACACAAATCCTAGAGGCAAAGGATCAATTGGGGAAGAAAGAGCAAAAGGAGACAAGGAAATATACAAAGATGTCCGTCCGTCTCATCTCGTCTCGTTTTATCCTCTTTTATTTTTATTTTTTTCTCTCTCTCTCTCTCGGTCTCCTTTTAAAAACATATAAATCCAAAAAGAAACTCATCCGCGATCTAAATAAATCCTATTAAAAGGACTTTGGGGGGGAATAAGATGGCAATATCAACCAAATAACCTGAAAGGTAGACACGAACTCTTCTATACAACAAATCCCCCCGAGATCCGATACAAACATATCCAACATTAAATGCAGATATAAAATTAGCACGTTTACTCCTTTCAAAAGGATTTTTCTTTAAGACGCACCGCCAACACTTCTCCCTCATTGAAGGAATGTACATGAAGGAATCTTTCTTGTAAACACCGACATTCCATCTATGCCCATAATCGTATTCAAATGTTCCGGATTTGAGATGACCTTCTGTGAAATGTCATTTATCCAACTTAGGCCTACGTAGCGTTGTAGCCCTTCTGCCGATCCATCGTCCTCCGGCCTAATAACCATCCCCCCCCCCTTGATCGGTCATCCAACTAGCCCGTGTGGGTTTCTGGTATTGACATATGCCGATTCATGCCATACATGGGAGGGGGACCTTTCAGGGGTATGGGATATAATCTTGTGCTTTCTAGTTACTGATGTTTCTGTTTGTTCCTATTTTTTTTTTAATTTCTAGTTTTATATCTATTTCTAATTTTATTTCTCACTCTTTCTTTCTCTCACTCTTTCTTTCTCTCTCTCTCTCTCTCTCTCTCTCTCTCTCTCTCTCTCTCTCTCTCTCTCTCTCTCTCTCTCTCTCTCTCTCTCTCTCTCTCTCTCTCTCTCTCTCTCTGTGTATACGAGTCTGCGTTATCTAAGTTACCTTAATTAAACGCCACTTTTTCTCTTCCCGCTATCTTCCTATTACCTCCTCCCCTTCCCTCCTTCATCCCTCTCCCTATCTCCCCTCGCCCTCTATCCGCTCTTCCGAAATTCCGGACATATTCGTGTCTCTTCCCCTCGCGTCCCCGCCCCCCCTCAACGCCGTTCCTATAAAGATGCCGCCTTAATTACATCCTTCGTCTCACGCCTCGTTGTACGCCGGGACGAGGGGAGGGGGAGGGGGAGGGGGAGGGGGAAGGGGGAAGTGGGGAGGGGGGGAATTCATAAGGGGGTGGGGTGGGGGTGGGGGAGGGATAGAGGTGTGCGGGTGGGTGGAGGTATGGGGGGATGGTTGGCCCAAGTCAATTATTTCACGCTTAATCGAGACGAATCTGATTTACATTTGCGAAATCTCGTCGCCGATTTTTGGGGAAGTTTGTTTACGGTTTGGATCCCGCTTCCCCTCTCTATGATTTATTCTTCTATTATATTTTCAAACCGGTGTCAAAGAAAATATCCTTGGGGGAGGATACAAATATTCCCTCATCCTGTCCCCTTATCCTTCCATTCTCCCTCCTTCCCCTCTGGCACTGCCCATAGACACGGCACTGTGCCTTTCTCCAATTCCCTCAGCTCATTCTGCCCTTCCCCCCACCCCCCACATCCTATTAAGCCTTTCCTCCTTCGATTTTCTCATCCTGTTTCTGTTATTTTCCTTATTACATGTCTTCCCTTCCTCCATTCTTTCACCTTTATACTACTCTACTTTCTTCCATCTTTCTTCTTCCTTCCTACTTCCCTTATACCGACCCCCGCGCTCCTCATCCCCCTTCCTCCCTCCCCCTCTCCCTCCGCCCCCTACTGAGCTGCATCGTAGCAACAGGATTTACGAGTAAATAAATCCCTAGACTCGCGAGGGACCCCCGTAGGCAATACCCATTATTTTTGTACCTGCACAGATCGCTGCTTTCCCCATACTTACAAAAGAAATGCTTTAGATGCACAGGCACGCAACGTCCCCATTTTCCCTCCCTCACTCTCCCCTCTACCTCTCGCTTATCTTGTACTTCTTTTTTCCCCTCTACAACGCACCTACCTGCAGTTATAAACACGTACGTACCACTCAGCTTCCGCAGTGTATGTGCCCCCTCGCTCGCTCCTGGGATCCTGGTCCATAAGCCTACATGCATTTGACATATGCAAATGGGGATAACCTCTATTACATGCCTCATCTCGCACCCTATCGCCCTTATGTTTCTTGCTCTCTGTATGTCATTCCGTCTACTATTTACCCTTGTACCCATGTGTCCTTCCCTGCACCCCGTCCTTTGCTATACACGCGCGCCCATAAAACCTCTGCTGTTTCGGACGACCCTCTCTGTACGCCCCTCACTCACCGCCAGCCTGGTTACCTCCCACAGCACATTGTATCTCACTTGCCGTACAAACCCCTTCCTGTTATATCATGGATATCCCCTTTTCCCTATATTTATGACACTCGATCTTTGTTACCTCTCGTTTTATGTCCTTCCCTTCCTCTTTCTTTTATCTTTTTAGCTGTCTTTGTCTGTCTTTGTCTGTCTTTGTCTCTCTCTCTCTCTCTCTCTCTCTCTCTCTCTCTCTCTCTCTCTCTCTCTCTCTCTCCCTCTCTCTCTCTCTCTCTCTCGTTTTCTCTCAGGACTTTATATTCAGCCTTCAAAACTCCCCGTCTAACTGAGCACATTTTATGCTACCCACATCTTGGGCTTCATACCCCTTCAATCTCTGGCTCGCCCTCTCCTGCCATACACGCCCCCGCGGAGGAGGGTCAGAGGCCGCCCTCAGCAGGACGCGGGCGGGAGAGAAACAGGGGAAGCACTGTGTACCCCCCAGCTTCCCCTCCCTTCACATTACCATAATCTTCCACTGCCCCAACCATCTCTATCCCCCCTCCTCCCTCCCAGCCCCCCACCCCCCACCCCGAGCCTTGATCTGTTTTGTCTCGAAGTGTCTGTCTGTGTTGACTGCACTCTTTTCCATCCCTCCTTTCAACACTGCTTTGTCTACAAGGCATATATCTGTTTATATCGATTCCATTTCCCTCGTTGCTTTTGTCTGCTTGTTGCCTTTACGTTTAAGACTCTACCCCCTCCCCCCAGGGTCCAGCTGGATTATGCCTAATTAATAATTCGATCGTACGTATCCATATTTATATCTATTACAATATCAATCCATCACTCCCTTTATCTATCAATCTTCTTTCGATCTGTTTATCTGAATGACCATCTCCGTTATATCGAGAAATATAGTTACATCAAGTTATCAATCTTGAGAGAGAGAGAGAGAGAGAGAGAGAGAGAGAGAGAGAGAGAGAGAGAGAGAGAGAGAGAGAGAGAGAGAGAGAGAGAGAGAGAGAGAGAGAGAGGAGAGGAAGAAGAGGAAGAAGAAAAAATAAAAAAGGAAGAAGAAGAAAAAGAGAAAATCCTGCAAGCGTTTGAGGTTCTCTCGCCCCGCTGTCTCCTTACTACCCTCCTCCCTTGGGCACCGGAGCGAGCATTAGAGCTCCCCTGGCCGTTCATTCCCGAACTATTCTCGACCTTGAGAGACCCTTCTGATGCCCCGCGCAGGACGCCCGGCCACACGCGTCCTTCCACACAGGGTTCCCGATCGCCGAACGTCCTGAAGGAGATCTAGGTCAGCCTCTTCGGTTTCCTCCCGCCACGAGACGCGGAGAACTCACCCAAGACGCGAGGAATCTTCATCCATCGTCTTGGACCTCATCCATCATCTACAGATGGAAGGGCTTGCCCCCCCCCTTCTCCTCCTCCCTCCTTCCTTTGCCTATTCTCTTCACCACCCCCCTCACTCTCTCTCTCTCTCTCTCTCTCTCCCCCCTTCCTTTCCTCCCTCCCTTTCCCCCCTCCCTCTCCTCTCTCCCTCTCCCTCTCCTCTCTCCCTCTCCTCCCCTCTCTCCCTCCCTCTCTCCCTCCCTCTCCTCCCCTCTCTCCCTCCCTCTCCCCCCCTCTCCTCCTCTCCCTCCCTCCCTCTCCTCCCTCTTCTCCCCTCTCTCCCTCTCTCTCCTCCCCTCTCTCCCTCCCCTCTCTCCCTCCCTCTTCTCCCCTCTCTCCCTCCCTCTCCTCCCCTCTCTCCCTCCCTCTCCTCCCCTCTCTCCCTCCCTCCCTCCCTCCCTTCCTCCTTCCCTCCCACCCTCCCTCCCTTCCTCCCTCTCCTCCTCTCCTTCTTTCTACTCTACCCATTAATGCTTAATTCAGACTATACAATCCAGTGTTTCATCTCTATGTGTACTGTTCCAAGGTTTATTGGTTTAGTTCCCTAAGAAACACACTTCAACTTAATCTACAGTGTAGTCCTATTCTCATGTTCTTTCGTAACGGCCTATCTTTCAATAAAAAATAAACATGACGTAATAAAATAAAATGTCGCCGCCCCCCTTATATAAAATAATGAGCAAAGACAGTGATAATAATAATGATAACAATGATAATAATAGTGTAGAAATAGTTGATAAAAGAAAACGTGATCATGGAGCAGGAGAGCGAAGAATAAAACGTGGAAGGAAAACGAAGAAGGATAACAAGAAAAAAAAACGAAAGAAAAAAAGAAAACGAAGAAGGAAAACAAGAAAGAAACCGCAGCAGGCAAACAATAAAGATAACAGAAGAGAAAAACGAAGAAGACACCGAATAAAATCCAGGAAAAGGAGAGTTTGAGGAAGGGGGAGCGGGAGGAGGAGGGGGGGAGCGCAGACGGAGGAAACGGCAGCACAAAGGAGCCCCAAAGGATGCTACTTGAAGAACTCGAGACCACAACAGCCAAGTGGCCCGCCCTCACCCCCTCCCCTCACCCCAAACCACCCATTTGTTTCGGCCGAGTATGAATCGCTTTTTATCGGTCTGTGGGCGTGCGGGCGTGCATTGGTGTCCTGGAGGTGGCTCGACAAGTTGTACGATTCTCGAAAAGTTACGCAAGTCATGTATAATATTCATTTATTTCTATTTCGTTTTTCAATTTGTCATCCCAGTGCAATCCCTTGGCCGCGTCGAGAGCCCGCCGGCCTCAACGTAAACACACTGATCCCCTCGTAATCCCAGCCTAATTTTCCGCGCCAAGGCCTAAAACAGTCTTTACAATAATTAACACGGCCTAAAGAGACCGCCCGATACACAATTAATCGCTATCGAAGCCG
>NW_028234422.1:34684591-34699591 GCF_977035675.1 Penaeus japonicus | reverse complement strand
TCCTCCTCCTCCTCCTCCTCCTCCACCCCCTCCCCCTCCCCCCCCTCCCCCTCCACCCCCACCTCCCCTCTCCTCCTCCTCCCCCCTCCTCCTCCTCCCCCCCTCCTCCTCCTCCTCCTCCTCCTCCTCCTCCTCCTCCTCCTCCTCCTCCTCCTCCTCCTCCACCTCCTCCACCTCCACCTCCACCTCCACCTCCACCTCCACCTCCACCTCCACCTCCACCTCCTCCTCCTCCTCCTCCTCCTCCTCCCCCTCCTTCGCCTCTCACACCTCTCCATCCCGTTGTATTTGCACGCCTTGGCGATGACGTCACAGGGGAAAAAAACACGAAGACCGTTTTCTTTCTCTTTTACCTTTTGTATTTTTTTTTTCCATTTTTTTCGGAAGCAGCTTTCCTCCACGCCGTGCTTGCGCCGTGTGCTTGAGGCGTTAATAAGCGATTTCTTCTGCACACGAACGCGGAGGAAGAGAGAGCACAATAAAAATAAACAGACGAACACGCGGAGAAATCGATGGAACGAAGGAAGAAGACGAAATCCAAGAATCCGAATAGAGGAAGACACACTCGTACCCTCAGACACGGAGTCGGTCCGGCGGATGGCTTGTCTTTGTTTGTTTGTTGATTTGCTTGTTTCTTTTTTGTTCAGTGTTTCCCTCTTTTCCTCCTCCCCCGTTCCCGTCCTCATCCACATCCCACTACATCTCCACTTCCCTATCCCCATCCCCATCCCCATCCCCATCCTCATCCCCATCTCCATCCCCATCCCCATTCCCATCCCCATCCCTATCCCCATCCCCATCCCCATCCTCATCCCCATCCCCATCCCCACTCCCATCTCCATCCCCATCCCCATCCCCATCCCCATCCCCATCCCCATCCCCACCCCCATCCCCATCCCCATCCCCACCCCCACCCCCACCCCCATCCCCATCCCCATCCCCATCCCCATCCTCATCCCCATCCCCATCCCCATCCCCATCCCCATCCCCATCCCCATCTCCATCCCCATCCCTATCCCCATCCTTCCTCTTCTTCCCCCTCCTCTTCCACCTGTTCTCCCGCTTCCTTCAGCTTCTATCTTCCCTTCTATCACGGCTGAGAGTATGAGGCGTCGGCAGCAAGAGCGTCAAAAAAATGTGAAGAGATGCGACCTGTAAGAAACAAGGGGGTGGGTGGGAGGGTGGGAGGGAGGGAGGACGAGGGAAGGTAGGAGGGAGGTCGAGGGAAGAAGGGAGGAAGGGCGAGGGAGGGAGGGAAGGCGAGGGAAGAAGGGAGGGAGGGAGGGAAGGAAGGAAGGAAGGAAGGAGGGAGGGAGGGAGGGAGAGAGGGAGAGAGGGAGGGAGGGAGGGAAGAAAGGAGGGAGGGAAGGAGGGAAGAAGAAGGTCGGCGGGCGGCGAAGGATGAGCAGGAGTAAGGAAGAACACAAACACAGAGAAGCGAGCGCCCGCGTGCGCGCCACGGGCTGTGTTTACCTTCCTCACAACAACACCTTTACAAGGGAGGGGAGGGGAGGGGAGGGGGAGGTGTAGATAGAGAGGGAGGGCAGGGGAGAGTGTGGAAGGTGAGGGGGAGGTGGAAGGGATGAGAAAAGAGATGCAAGGAAGAGAAGGATGAGAAGATATAAAGAAGGGGGAAGTAGGAGATAAGGAGAGAAGGGGTTAAAAAACACGAAAGAGAAACGGACGATAGGGAAGAGAGAGAGAGAGAGAGAGAGAGAGAGAGAGAGAGAGAGAGAGAGAGAGAGAGAGAGAGAGAGAGAGAGAGAGAGAGAGAGACGTGGAATGGCAGGAGAATGGAGACCCAGGCAGGGATTGAGGGAGAGAAAGATAAATTGGAGGAAGTAACGGCTATATAGGAACTAAAAAGAAGAAGAGGAGGAGGAGGAAGAGGGGAAAGGAAGAACGGCAAGACTTTAATTGAAGAAAAGCAATAACCGGTCCAACAAATAGCCATAGATAAAGGCTCAGATGGAGAGAGAGAGAGAGAGAGAGAGAGAGAGAGAGAGAGAGAGAGAGAGAGAGAGAGAGAGAGAGAGAGAGAGAGAGAGAGAGAGAGAGAGAGAGAGAGAGAGAGAGAGAGAGAGAGAGAGAGAGAGAGAGAGAGAGAGAGAACAGAAAACAAGAGAAGTGTCAAAAGTAACACACTAGAAGGGGTGACACGAGCAGAAGTACGGACCGAGTGAGGCCATATCTATCAAGCATATGTGTGCCATCTCCCATATGCTATTAAAAAAAAAAAAAAAAACGAAGAAGAAAAAAAAGTGAGAAACGCGAAAAAATGATAGATGATAAACGGCCGAGGGAGCAAAGCAAGCGATAAATTCAGCGAGAGGGGAAAAAGGGGAACGCATGAAATACATCTTGTAATTCTGTCCATCACTTCCCTTGATAGTGCACGATTAATAATCGCGCTGGCCTTATACCTGTCCGTATAAACCTCCATTCTTTATTTTCTTCTGAGCAGAGCCGTGCCCGTGAAAAAGGGGCCTACTTGTTCAACGCGTTTGTTCTTTGGGATATTCCCCTTCCTCTGCTTGTCTGCCTGCCTGCCTGTCTGTCTGTCTGTCTGTCTGCCTGCCTGCCTGCCTGCCTGCCTGCCTGTCTGTTTGTCTGTCTGTCTGTCTTACTGACTGTCTGCCTGACAGTCTCTGAAGCGAACAATCGATCAATTAATTAATCAATCAATCAATCAGTCAGTCAATCTATCTCTCTCTCTCTCTCTCTCTCTCTCTCTCTCTCTCTCTCTCTCTCTCTCTCTCTCTCTCATTCTCTCTCTCTCCGTAAACTAAAATAATCAAACTTGACACGTCAACTCCGCCGTTCTTATGAAAACGTAAATCACTGGCAGTCCCCTTCGCCACGTCAAACCTCCTCCCCCCAATACCCCCCCCATCCCCCACCCCTTATATCAACTCGTCAAGAGGTCGTGAGTCAACCCTCCTCCACCCACCTCCACTCAACCTCCAACGTGCAAAGTATGGCCAAAACCTCACACTTATGTTACGTGATTTGTACAGTAAGTCTGCCTGCAATATTGCAACACAAGCAATCAGGCCGCACGCAACAGGCGATGCCAACGCAATTAGAAGACACTTGGTGCATACAAACAAACAAACAAACAAACAAACAGAAACACACACACACACACACACACACACACACACACACACACACACACACACACAAACAGACAAACACATGAAATGAAAATGTAAGTGTGAAGGCGAGAGAGACTATAAAAATAAAGATCAGGAGATGAGTTGCGAGTGAGGGGAAACGTGACAGAAAATATAAAGGAGGATAAAAAAGGGGGAAAAGCGAGGAAGGGGAAGGATAAGGAGGAAAGCGAGCCGTTAACGAAATAATAATCATAGTTAAAAAACAATGTCAACAAAAAAGTCAGAGAATGACAGGAGAGACAAGAGGGTCACCCATGCCCCCCCCCCCTCCCCAACCTCATCACCATCTTCCTTACCGCTACCTTACCATGCCCTCTTACCCCAACCCCCTTTACCTGCCCCTTCCCCCTGCCCCTGCCCCTTCCCCCTCCCCCTATCCCCCTCCCTTCTCCCCCAACCTCATCACCATCTTCCTTACCGCTTCCTTACCATGCCCTCTTACCCCAACCCCCTTTACCTGCCCCTTCCCCCTCCCCCTGCCCCTTCCCCCTATCCCCCTCCCTTCTCCCCCCTACCTTCCCTACACCAATCCCCTCAGCAAAAGCACGCGTACAAATTCCCACACTCCCGAGCTATGGCCTCCGCTGGCCCTTCACCATAAAACAAACCACCAGGCCTTCCCTCGCCGACTAGCCTCGTCACGCGTTTCACCTGTGGGGAGGGCGATGAGGTGGGAGGGGGGGGGGAGAGACGAAGAAGGGGAGGGGGTTAGAGAGGGTTTGAGAGGGGGAAGGTGGGGAGAGTAGTCGGTAAAAGGGGGAGAGAGAGGGAGAGAGGGAGGAAGGGGGGAGAGAGAGGGAGGAGGGAGGACGAGGAAGGAAGGATGGGGAGGGGGTTATAGGGGGAGGAAGGGGGGAGGGAGGGAGGACGAGGAAGGAAGGATGGGGAGGGGGTTAGAGAGGGAGGAAGGGGGTGGGAGGACGAGGAAGGAAGGAATGAAGGGGAGGTGATGCGAGGAAGGAGAAGGGACAGAAGTGTCCAGGTGTATTGACGTGAGCATGGAAATCTAGACATACCATAGGCATGTCCTTACTTGTACCAGCTGATCGTGAATGGGTTGAGGGGATGAAGGGATAGATAGATAGAGAGAAATAGAGAGAGAGAGAGAGAGAGAGAGAGAGAGAGAGAGAGAGAGAGAGAGAGAGAGAGAGAGAGAGAGAGAGAGAGAGAGAGAGAGAGAGAGAGAAAGAGAGAAAGAAAGAAAGAAAGAAAGAAAGAGAGAGAGAGAAAGGAAGAGAGAGAGAAAAAAAAGAAAAAGAAAGAGAAAGAGAGAAAGAAAGAAAGAGAAAGAGAAATAGAAAGAGAGAGAGGCAGGCAGGCAGTCAAGTAAAAAGATATAATCACAACATCGCCGCAGACACCAAAAAAAAGGTGTCAGACACAGACGTCAACATCTTTAAAAAGTACCGAGAAAAAATTATCGACAGCCATCTCTTTTGCTTACCTCCCTCCCCCCCCACCTCTCTCTCTCTTTCTCTCACCCTTACCCCTGCCCCCCTTCACCCCTGCACCCCCCATCCCGGCGCCCTTAGCTCGCAAGCATCTTAAACCTGGCCATCAATCTCTTCAAGAAAGCATAAACCGTAAGCCAATGGACAAAACAATAATACCGAGACACCCCGAGCCTCCCTTCACTTCTCTCCTGTCATATTTTCTTAAAAATCTCTTTCCACCCTATACCTTCTCTTTCTTTCTTTCTTTCTTTCTTTTTCACTCATCAATTTATGGATATATTTATTCATTCTCTCTCTCCCTCTTTCTCTTTCTCTCTTCCTCGCTCGTTTTTTTTTCCTTTTCTTTCTTTCTTTCTTTCTTTCTTTTTCTTTCTTTCTTTCTCCCACTCTCCCCTTCTCTACCCCCCCTCCCTCTCTCCCTCTCTCTCTCTCTCTCTCTCTCTCTCTCTCTCTCTCTCTCTCTCTCTCTCTCTCTCTCTCTCTCTCTCTCTCTCTCTCTCTCTCTCTCCCTCTCTCCCTCCATTTTATTTTCGAGAAGCATTCATATCCATAAGCCATCCCCGTCCACGTAGCCCAACTCCTATTTGTTCGCCACGGACTACCACATCTGTGCACTAACGATCCCAAAGACATTTCCAAAGGAATTCCCGCGTGCATATAACCAGGCAGACAGACAGGAAGAAATATGTTGCCAGCCGATAGGTCCATGTATATTCTTTGAACCCTGGTCTTAACTTCACCCCCCCCCCCTGCCTTCACCCACAACCACTTTAATCTTGGGTAACCAACCAGCATTTTTGTCGTCTTTTGCCATCTACCCCCTCCCCCTCCCCCCACCATCCCCACCACCTTCCGTTACGCAACCCCCACCTTCCTTTTCTCCCCCCCTTCCCTCTTTCCCCACCTCCCCGTTACAGCCCTTCGCCCTTCTCCCTTCCCCACCACCCCGTTACGGTTCTACAACCTCCTCCCCCTTTCCCCCCCCCCTCTCCTTCCTTCCTCCCCCCCCTCCTCCTCGCGCCTTGCGTCACCTGCCTGCCGTCAAGATGAAGAATATGTTTGCAGAGGACTCGCGTTCCTCCCGCTACATCGACGTCCGCTTTCTGTGCATTGTGCCGCGCGCCGTACATCGATTTCAAGAAGGTAAACAAACCGCCGGGGCCTATAACGAGTTTTGAAGACATGTGTGTATCCGCTGCGCCTTCTGATAATAAACACTCCAGTCGGCATAAGAATGAAAATGTTTATGGATAATCGAGTCTCTATCATCCAGCCTTCATGATTTGGTAACAGTCGTATTTGTTTACAAGGCTCGGGAGATGAGGTTTATATTTCTCTCGCGCCGGGGGGAGAATCGAGCACCGTGTTTGTGTGCGTCTTCTCTTCTCCTCTCTTCTCTTCTCTTCTCTTCTCTTCTCTTCTCTTCTCTTCTCTTCTCTTCTCTTCTCTTCTCTTCTCTTCTCTTCTCCTCTCTTCTCTTCTCTTCTCTTCTCCTCTCCTTTTCTATTCTCTCTCTCTCTCTCTCTCTCTCTCTCTCTCTCTCTCTCTCTCTCTCTCTCTCTCTCTCTCCTTCGTCCTCGTCTTCTCTTTCTCTCTCTCCTTCGTCCTCGTCTTCTCTTTCTCTCTCTCCTTCGTCCTCGTCTTCTCTTTCTCTCTTTCCTTCGTCCTCGTCTTCCCTTACTCTCTTTTTTTCTCCTTTTCCCTCTCTTTCCCTTTCTCTCTTTTTTCTCCTTCTCCCTCTCTTTCCCTTTCTCTTTCTCCTTCTCCCTCTCCGTGTCTCCTTCCCCTCCCTCCCCTCGCCACGAAGGGTTGGTTGGTCGCCTTGCCACCCAGGTCCATCTGCATATCTCACCACCATAAAACTCCAGCTTAAGGTCATTATTTTACGACATGTATAGAGCCCAGCACATCAGGGCGATATTGTGTATGTTAAGAGACCTCTGAAACTTCTCTTGCTAATCGTGAAGGACGTGGCAAACCCTCGAGCAGAATACTTTTCACAAGATAATTGTTGCAAACGGCTTTTCCAGCTCACGGTGCTCCGGTTAAGAGCAGCCATTCCCATAGAAAGACACTAAAAAGCCGCTTACCTTAGTCGACCTCTATAAGCCAGAGGGTCTGCAATTTTTTATACGGACAAAACTCGCACGCAACATTATATAATGGCGATTCGCGTGTAACATTGCATAAAACTAACATTAAACAACAGAAATGAGCTTTTGCAACATTCTGAAATGGCACTACAAAACAGCGTGTTGGGTCGTATGTTCAAGGGGGCTAATAATGCGTGCAATACAGTCACATGCAATAAACAGAAAAAAAACATTTGAACCATTTGGGAAAACACAGTGTTGCAATATGTATGTCTATATTGCCAGTGTGACAATGACCATCAATGGAAACGCATTATTAGATAAAACCGTGATAGGCCTACGTAATGCCCTGCACTGTCTACTGTATAAGCTGAGCGACTCAAGCCAGATCAACACGTATCATTTGAACAAATATATTACTGGTATCACAAACCTGCGTCTTTTCATAACTGTGTTAACATATGGCAAAATGTTAAGTTTGCAATCACAAGCACATCAGGTAAAAGTTTCTAAAAAGTCTTTCCTACATTTTATCAAGTTCAAAATAATTCAATATCAACAATATTGTGAAAAAATACATATTTCAAGAAATAAACATGAACAGGTAGGTCTAAACTCCAATTTTCCTTCAAGCATTGAGTCTTTATGCCCAAGCATCGAAAATGCAACGGGATTCAAAGGGAAATATTTGGAGGGAGAGAGAGAGAGAGAGAGAGAGAGAGAGAGAGAGAGAGAGAGAGAGAGAGAGAGAGAGAGAGAGAGAGAGAGAGAGAGAGAGAGAGAAAGAGAGACAGAGACAGAGAGAGAGAGAGAGAGAGAGAGAGAGAGAGAGAGAGAGAGAGAGAGAGAGAGAGAGAGAGAGAGAGAGAGAGAGAGAGAGAGAGACGGAGACACAAAAAGAGACAGAGACAGAGAGAGACACAGAGACAGAGACAGAGAGAGACAGATAGAGGCAAAGACAAACAGAGAGACAGAGCCAGAGAGCGAGCGAGCGAGCGAGTGCGAAGTCGTCCGTCCTCTGGTTCCCTCGGCAGCGAGTTGAGTTCCTCGGCTGGAGTCCTGTCACGGGTACAGCCTCGCCACCAAACAGGTTACGGAGATCATCCACAGATACGCCTTATGGGGCGGCGCTGGGCCTCTTTTTCACATGTGCGGAATTTTTCTTCTAGCACAGCGGCTCTCGGCCATTAATGCTGGGACCTCAAATGTACCGACGAAATGCAGTGTGACACGAAAAAGGAGTCGAGGCTGAACTGGTGTGTAAAAGGAGCCCACCGCCGAATGCCATTTAGGGAGTAGTCCTAGACACACAGAAGGAGAGTGGCACAAGAATCTGTCATTGCAAACAAAATGCATGTGTTGGGTGGTGACAGTCGGTCGACCAGGAGATGAAGCGCTCCCTACACAGGTAAAGGAAAAGTTGCGTGAAGTTTTATGAATAAAACTTTGAACGTCTCGTGATGACTCGTAGCTTACCTTTTGAATGATAAAATCCATATTGGTGAAGTCACTGATGTGGACTGCCGATGAATAATTCACTCAACACATGTTGACAGGCGCATTTTATCCACAGGTCAAAGTTGCGAACATGGTGAATTCAGAGATAACTTTCCATTTTTTCCGCCGTTTTCAAAGGGTAATGCCGTTCTCCTTCAGTAAATTCAAAAGTAAAAATCGCAGCCAATGCAACACTTGTTCCCTCCAACGTCAGAACAGACAGCACAAAGAAAACACGAACTTTGTCGCACAGAATGTGTTAAAAACTCCACAAGGGTCGGGGCAGTCAGCCTCAGTTAGGGCTCCCGCGCGGACTGCGGCACACGGGTACTCTCCACTACCGTCAATCTCCAACTGAAAACGGGAATTTCGAGCGAGGTGGAAGGGAGTTGATGGGCCGCGCTTCCAGACGTACGACGCCGTCCACGCTCGATGCCTGACTGTGTCCTGGCGCTTGTCCTGCCACGCCGCGCACGGGTCGCCCTCAGATGAAGCCACGGACCCAGAGGGAGGAGGACGAGGAGGGAAGGGGAAGGGGTCAATTCGCGTTTATTCGTAGTAAAAAGTTCCTTTTATCGCTCTTTCATGACAAGGGAATGATTCTATTATATTAGCAATAGAAGAGTTTCGAATATTTGCATTCATGGCTCTCGCGAGATACTCACGGCTGATTACACGTTTTGATCTGCGGAAATAAATGCCGTTGATTGTGCAGTTATTTCCCGTCTGTTACACGACCCATTTCACTGACTCGAAACGAGATATAACTAGCTAGAAAATGTTCATATTCCCATCTACAAGCATGGGACACATTTTTTTTTTTTTTTTTTTTGTGAGCATTTTCCCCCCAGGCCGTTGATAGGTTTTTACATACCATTTTACACGAGTATTTTCGAGTGTCAATATTCTCCAAGCATGCTCGGGGCTGACCCACACTATCCGCTTCGGCCCCAATATCCGAGCTAATATACAAAGTGCTCAGCTAATTTGAAGCTGTAATCATGAGAATTATGATAATGATTCCGCTGACAATGGCAAATGTGATGATGATGATGATGATGGTGATGACGGTGCTGCTGATGGTGATGGTAAAAAAAAAGAACATATCACTATCTTATATTTGAATAGATGGTTTGAATTGTCCATTTAAGATTGGACAACATGTTGGTCTAATTTTATCCTCATATTGTTGCTGGAATATTTTTAAACCAGGAAAAAAAATATTCTTTACAATATATTGCGAACCCAGAATAGATAAAGACTGTTTGATGTCTCCAATGGGAAATATATGAATTCTATCCCTCTTCTGTGACATTATTTTTCGATTTTTTTATAAGATTTCAATAAAATATATGACTCTTGTCCTTACGACCTTTGGCATCGTCAGTGAAGTTTTACATCGCTAGAAAAGGGAAGGAATTGTCCACTTTCTGTGCTAAGTGGGAAGGTTAATATACTCAGAGGAAAGATAAGTAAATCAGAAGAAATATTTCTGAATTAAATGAAAACAAATGTGCAACAATATCAGGAAAAAAAACAATTTACAACATGAAGCAGTTCCAGAAAATGATATCCAATACTTCTCAAAATAAATAAATGTCAGTCAGTAGTCACTCGCGTAACATTATATTAGTAAACGTGACCTCTGACCTGGAAATCAGGTCACCAACCCCCTGACCCTTCCCCGTCGGTTCCGTTTTGCACATGGAGCGAATACTCGTGCATATATTGTGCTGCATGGTGATGTGTGCATGAGGTTTCTCCTTTGTGATATTTTCATATTTAGATGGATGTCTCTTTTATGCATAAAATCAGATGAAAGGGAGAAATGTACAAATAGATGCGAGGAGAGAAGAGAGAAGAGAGAGAGAATGAAAGAGAGAGAGAGAACGAGAGAGAAGAGAGAACGAGAGAGAGAATGAAAGAGAAAGAGAGGACGAGAGAGAGAGAGAGAGAAGAGAGAGAGAAGAGAGAACGAGAGAGAGAGAGAGGATGAAGGGAGAGAGTAGAATATTTAAACCGCAAGAGAGAAAACGCAACCAACCAGAACGAATTCCTTCAGAAAAAAACAACAACCTAACAACAACAAAATATAAAGGGAAAACATATATACGCATAAAAAAAAAACAAATGAAAAGAGAAATATATACATAGATGCAAGGAGAAAGAGAGAGGGGAAGAAAGATAAAGGGAAAGATAAAAATAACGAAAACCCGAGAGAGAGAGAAAGTAACCAACCAGAACGAAATCCTATATAAACAACAGCAACATCAAAATATAACAAAACACAGACAATAACAATTAAAACAGCCAAAGGGAAAATAGAAAATAACATTCATATATATATATATATATATATATATATATATATATATATACATATATATATTCATATATGTGTATGTATATGCATATATATACATACATGTGTATATATATATATATATATTTACATATGTATACACACACACACACACACACATATATATATATATATATATATATATATATATATATATATATACATATATATATATCTTTCTATATATATATATATAATATATTGTGAGGGCGCAGCGCAAGAGAAACGAATCCATCTACCGCTGGCTCCCCAAAAACCTCTTTCCAGCGCATCCAGCCGTGTTTGTGACTGGTCGGTGTCCATGTTCCTCTTTTAAATCATTTATATATATATTTACATAGGTATAAACACACACACACATCGCCATATATATATATATCTATCTATATATATATACATACATAAATATATATATATATTTATGTATATATATATATATATATTGTGAGGGAGCAGAGCAAGAGAAAGAATCCATTACCGTGGCTCCCCCAAAACCTCTTTCCAGCGCCATCCAGCCGTGTGCCTGGCTCGGAGTCCATGCTTGCCTGCCGTTGCTTCAACTGCCCGGCCGCTCGCTCCTCTCTCTCACCCTCTCTCTCTCTCTCTTTCTCTCTCTCTCTCTCTTCTGTCTCTTTTTCTCTCTCTCTCTCTCTCTCTCTCTCTCTCTCTCTCCCTCTCTATCTCTCTCACTTCTACACTCTCTCTCTCACTTTACCCCTCTCTCTCTTTCTTCTTTCTCTCTCTCTCTCCTTCTTTCTCTCTCTTCTCTTGGCCTCTCTCTCTCTCTCTCTCTCTCTCTTCTCTCTCTCTCTCTCTCTCTCTCTCTCTCTCTCTCTCTCTCTCTCCCTCTCCCTCTCCCTCTCCCTCTCTCTCTCTCTCTCTTTCTCTCTCACTTGGTTTATCACTTGTCTGATGTATGGGCTGTGGCTTCTTATCGCTCATGCTGTTGTTTTATTCTTACGGTTCTTCGTATTGTCATTATATTGTTATTATTATGATTATTATCATTATTATTATTATTATCATTATAATCATCATCATTATTATTATCATTATTATTATTGTTGTTATCATTATTATTATTATTATTATTGTTATCATTATTATTATCATCATAACCATTACCCTTAATAGCAGTAGTAGTAGAAACATTATCTTTATTATCATCAGTATCATTATCGCTATTACCATCATTATCATTATGGTCATTATTATTATTATCATTATCATTATTGTTATCATTATTGTTATTATCATTAATATCATTATGGTCGTTATCATTGTTATTATTATCATTATTATCATTGTTAGCATTATCATTATTGTTATCACTATCATCATTATATCACAATTATCATTATCATCATTGTTATCAATATCATTATCATTATTGTTATTATCGTTATTGTTCTTATTATCATTATCAATATCATCATTATTATCATTACCTTTATTATCGTTATTGCTATCTTTATTAATATCATTATCTCCATCATTGTCAAAATCACTCTTGATATTCTTAATATCATGATTTTTATTATTAGTATGATTACTAGTATTATTGATATTATTAGTACCATTATCAGTATTACTATCATTACTTTTATTTTTATTATAATCATTATCATCGTTATCATCATTATAGTCACGATTATCATTAATCTTATTGCAACTATCATTATTCCCCGCGATCAGCATTAACATCTCCCTCACTATCTTTGTTCTTATACAGGTAATATAGGAAAAAAAAGATAACAAAACACACAATAACAAATAGATCAATTAACTCATAGGTAGATAGATAGGTAATTGCACAGGCAGATAGACACATATACTTCCTAACAAACAAACAAATAGATATATGAATAAAAGGGTTAGAAAATATCTACATTGAAACGCTAACACCACCTAAACACCACAATGCACATCTCATACTCCAGTCTCCTCTTTCTGCAATTGCATCGTCAACCACATCCAAGTCACTTCCAATTTCCTCTTTCTGCAACCGCATCGTCAACCAAATCCAATTTCTCTCTGCAATTGCATCGGCATCCACATCCAAGTCACTTCCAATTTCCTCTTTCTGCAATCGCATCGTCAACCAAATCCAATTTCTTCTTTCTGCAATTGCATTGTCAACCAAATCCAAGCTCCTTTCTCAATCGTTCCGCGCGTTAGAAATCTGCTCGCACTTCCTTCGCAAAGGCTTGTCAACCCAAACCATACGAATGCCAAAACTATACCAACCACCCGACCTGCCAGTGTGTACTTACTTGTCTACTTTTGTGGTTTCATTTACACTATTTTGTGTTTATTTATTTATTCTAATTTTTTATACTTTTTATTTCTCTTTTGGTGGTTATATATGTGTCTTAATTGTCTGTTTTTTTTTCCTATATCCATTGTCGTTATTGTCCTTGGGATGATAAGGATCATAATGATGATAATCTTCATTATCATTATTGTAGTTGTTATTGTTAGTATCATCATTATAAATATATAATCATATTTCCATTACTTTTATCAACCGTGCAAATATCATCATTACAGATCATCATCATCACAATCATTATGGTAACAATGATAATAAACATCATCACCATCAGTAAAAGTAGCGGAACCATCACCACCGTCATCATCACAATCATCATCACCATCAAAGCCGAGTGTGGCTTCTTATCATCATTACTGTTGATACTATTGTTATGGTCATTACAATTGACCTTATCATCATTAATACCATTCTTAATCTCATCACCACCACCATCATCTTCATATCATCATTATCAACATTACTATTATTATCATCATCATCATCATCATCATTACTGTTGATACTATTATTATGGTTATTAACGGTTGACCTTATCATCATTAACACCATTCTTAATCTCATCACCACCATCATCATCTTCATATCATCATTATCAACATTACTATTATCATCATCATCATCATCATCATTATCATCCACGCTGCCAGCTGTGTCCATCCAGTCGCGCCGTACAAGGAGATTAGGGGATTGAATACAGACACATTAAATGCCCCGTCCGGACGACCTGCTGTGTCGTGACCATGTGCGACTGTGTAGTTCTTAGGGGACGACTTCGGTGACGACCTCGAGATAACGAAGGAGGGTGTGCGTGTGTTATCAAAAGTGTTAACAAGGATTCTTTTTTAGTTTTTTTTTTTATGGTGGGGGGTGGGGTAGAGTGTGAGGAAGATGGAGTGATAGATAGATAGATAGATAGATAGATATAGAAAGGGAGGTGATGAGTGTCTGCAAAGAGGAAGGACTTAACTAACCATCCTTCCTTTTTACTCCTTTCTTCCTTCGCCCCCTCCCCCCTATTAGGCCTTCTATTTCCCCCTCCTCTTCCTTCCTTTTAACTTCCACACTTCCCTATTCCACCACTTTACCAAATCTTACCCTCTCCTTCCTTCTAACCCTCCACCTCATATTGTTCCTCCCTTCCTCCTCCTTTCTGCCCCCTATTCCCTTTCCCCTTCTTTAAGCTGCCCCCTCCCCCCACCCACTCCCCCTAAGGGCGACTCATGGCACCTTTCGTCACTTCATTAGGAATCTCGCTAGGTCCGTAATCATGGCCTCGCGCACTCTTGCCTTACATGGCCTCGGTGTGTCAGCGTGGGGGGAGGTGGACGGAGGGATGGGGGGCGCAAGGGAGAGAGGGGGGGAGGTGAGGAGTGGAGGAGGAGGGAAGAGTATGGGGAGGCAGGGTGAGGATGAGGGAGAAGGGTGGAGAACGGAGAAGGGCGTGTGGGAGAGCATAAGATAGGGTGAAGGAAGAAGGGTGTGGAGGGAGAAGGGTAAAGGGATAACGAAGGACAAGGGAGTGTGAAGGGGGAGGAAGGGATTGGAGGTAGTGGATGGGAGGGGAGGGGAGGGGAGGGGTTAGCAACGGGAGTGATAGGAAGTGGAAGACGAGGGAAAGGAGAGGGGGGGGGTGTAGTGGAGGGGGAGGAGCAAGAGAATGGGAGTGAAGGGTACTGGATGAAGAGGGAAGGGAGAGGAGGGAGAAGGGAGTAGAAGGAAGAGATTATAACGAGACAGGAACGAATGGCGGGTGAGTTGAGGCGAAGAAAAGTAGGGCGTAAGAACACACATAAAAACAAACAAAATGAAGCTAAAATGAGACTACACTGAAGGTTATTATAGCTGTTGTTGTTACATATTTCTTGAAATTGTTATCACAATGACCACAAATGTTTAGTTTGTAGTAAAGAACGTATAATGCATACATATTAACACATATTCTCACGCAAGCATGCTTTTGTGTGTGTGTGTGTGTGTGTTTGTGTGCGTGTGTAAGTATGTAGATAGGTGGGTGTCTGATTATGCATGTGTGAATGCACGGATATACTTAGTTAATAATAACAAATCTATTAAATTTCTC
>NW_028234422.1:34674591-34679591 GCF_977035675.1 Penaeus japonicus | reverse complement strand
TCACCCCTCCCCTATACCCCCTATACCCCCTTCCCCCCCTATCCCCCCACCTCTCAGGCTACCCTTCTAGGTCGTACATCATACGGCAAGAAGACCGAGGACGGAGCTGTGTACTGCTCTCTCTGTGGGTACGATGAGAAGCCTGGGTAGAGACTGGGGTACGAAAGTGGAAGGGAAGAGGAGGAGGGATAAGAAGAGGGAGGAGGAGGGAGGAGGAGGGAGGAGGAGGAGGAGGAGGAGGAGGAAGAAGGAAGGGAGAAGGAGGAGGAGGAAGAGGAGGAAGAGGAGGGAGAGGGAGGGGGTAACAGTAGGAGTAGGATTAGGATTAGGAGGGGAGGAGGGAGAAGGAAGGAGGAGGGAAGAGGGTGAAGGAGGGAGGAGGGAGGATGGAGGAAATGATGGAGAAGGAGGAGGAGGAGGAGGAGGAGGAGGAGGAGGAGGAGGAGGAGGAGGAGGAGGAGGAGGAGGAGGAGGAGGATGGAGTATGGAGGATGGAAGAAGGGTGTAGAAAGGAAGATGGGATTAGGAGGAGGAGAAAGAGAGAAGGAAAATGGGGGAGGAGAAAATGGGTGAAAGAAAGAGAAAAAGAAAGAAAGAGAGGAGAAAAAAATAAATGAAGAGGGGTCAGAAAAGGTGCAAAGGTATGCAGACCTTATAAATATTTGTCGCCAGCCTTTTACGGGACCGTCTGTCTGACTCAGTGGGCGAGAGTGAGGGAGGCCTTTTCGATGCCTTTCCCTCGATTCTCTCGCTCACGCCGTCCGAGTTTTGCCTTTATTGCAACAAGAATGATATTGATTTTAACGATGGTAACCGCGGTAATGTTCCTATTATTGATGGTAATAGTTGTAGTAATGGTAACGGTTGTCATGATAAGTGGTAATGATAGTAATGATGGTTATGGTGACAGTAATGAGCAATAATGATGGTGGTGATGAGGATGAGGATGAGGATGAGGATGAAGATGATAACGATAATGATAAAGATAAAGATAAAGATAATGATGATACTGATGCCGATGATGATGATGATAATAATAACAATAATAACAATAATGATAACAATGAAAGAAAAATAAACAAAGAAACACGAAACCCGCAAACGCAAACAAAGCAACAGCCAAACAGAAGAGAGACGACCAGCCCGGCGTAGAAATGTAGAGCCAGACACCGTGTCTACGGAAGAACGACAAATGAGGCCAGATCATCTCGGGGTAGAAGTAGAAGTAGACAAATGACCCGAGATCAAGGCGAAAGCAGACGGAAGACAAATGAAACGTCTCACAGCGCAATAACCAAGAAATGGGAGCTACAAGAAGGAGAAGATAGCATGGAGGCTTGGCGGTCCGTTGGGGTATTGCGATGTAAGGGAAGGGAAAGACGAGAGGGGGAAGAGAGAGAAAGAGAGACAGATATGGATACATTTATAGATAGAGAGAGAGAGAATGGTCAGAGAGAGAGAGAGATACGGAGAAAGCGAGAGAGAGAGAGAGAGAGAGAGAGAGAGAGAGAAGAGAGAGAGAAGAGAGAGAGAGAGAGAGAGAGAGAGAGAGAATAGAGATAGATAGATAGAGAGAGAAAGAGAGAGAAAGGGCGAAAGAGACGAAGAAAGCGAAAGAGATAGAGAGAAAAAGATATAAAGGAGGTAAGGAGTAGGGATGGGAGAGGCTTTCATATGTAATGTGATGTGGGATTTTCTCTTACTCTCACTCTCTCTCTCTCTCTCTCTCTCTCTCTCTCTCTCTCTCTCTCTCTCACTCGTACAATGGTTAAGAAAAACAATAAGCAACTACAGTCATACACACACGGTCGCACACACACACGAAACAATAACAATAAGAAATAAATAGATAAAACAGAAATAAAGGTAAATGAATAAATGTAAAACAAGTAAATAAATGAATAACCAACTAAATAAATAAACAAACAAACAGATGAATAAGTAAATGCTCAAATAAACAAACAAACAAACAAGAAACTAAACAAATACAGTAACAAATGAATGAAAACATAAAAAAGAAAAGGGTAGACCAAAACACACACACACCAGCCCCTCAGTAGCCCGTGAGAGTAACTTGGAGAGATAAAACCCCGTAATTTTCACTTAACTCGCAGGGCGTTGTATGTCTCACAGGAACAGCATTGGCAGAGGAGGGGGGGGGGAAGAGAGGGAGGGTGTGATTTCCGTAGAATATGTTTTTTTTATCGTGTTGAGAAAGGAGATGGGTGTATAGGGTGAGAGAGGAGTGGAAGAGGGGGAGGGAGAGGGAGAGGGAGAGGGAGAGGGAGAGGGAGAGGGAGAGGGAGAGGGAGAGGGAAAGGGAGAGGGAGAGGGAAGGAAGGGAGTAGGAAGGAAGAGAGAGGGAAAGAAGGGAGAGGGAGAGAGTGAAAGACTGATAGTGAGTAAGAGAGAGAGAGAGAGAGAGAGAGAGAGAGAGAGAGAGAGAGAGAGAGAGAGAGAGAGAGAGAGAGAATAATACAGAGCATGACAGACAGCGATGTGAGGGGAGGGTTAAGGAAGCAAGTCACGGTCCGTCACCCCTCACTACCCTCGTTTTAAACCCCCCATTGTCTGCCCTAACACAACCGTAAGGGCTCTCTAATTGGCCCCTACCCCGAGGTCCCTACCACCCCTCCTCTCATCCCTTAATAGACCGTCACAGCCACTACCAGACCCCTAGCCCCTACCAGAAGACTCCCCTAGCCCCTGAAAGACCACTCCCCTATCCCTTACTAGATACTCCCCCCCATCCCCCCATCCTTCCGACAACCCCAACCAGAATCCCCCCTCCCATCCCACCTCCCCTCTACCCTACCCATACCCAACCCCTACCCCCATCCTCGCATTACCTGTAACAAGCAATGACACCCACAATCTAAACGACACACCGTAATTCAAGCCAAAAAAACGAGACTCGGGAGGACAAAAATAGGTGTGAAGGAACGAAGGGAACCTCACCACGAACCCCAATGGCAGCTTCGGAGGGAAACCCATACGTTGGATAATCGGGATAAACTCCTAGTAGTGCCACGGGATGCAGGGAAGCGGCGGCCTGAATTGACTTGATTAGCGAGAAACTTGGTCTGTCGTCCTGTGCCCAGCGTTTGAGAGAAGGAGGGAGGGAGGGAGGGAAGGTGGGAAGGGAGGGAGGGAGGGTGGGAAGGATGGGAGGGTGGGAGGGAGGGAGGGAGGGAAGGGAGGGAAAGGAGGGAGGGGAGGGAGGGGAGGGAAGGGAGAGCGAGAGCGAGAAAGAGAGAGAGAGAGAGAGAGAGAGAGAGAGAGAGAGAGAGAGAGAGAGAGAGAGAGAGAGAGAGAATAGGAAATAAAACGTTAATTATGTAGTAGTAACATGGCTTCTGTCAATAACTGAAGGAGTTATAGAAAGACCCTGATGTACAAACTTCCGACAGCGACATAAGAAAACATAAATAAAAAGTGAAAAAAATGGTATATCCAATATAAACAAAGGGATCTAACGAGACGATCAGAAGAAAATGAATGAAATGGAAAGAAAACATGTTGAAAATACAACGGAAGTCCAAGAAACTAGGTTGGCAAAGGGTTAAACGTGAAGGCACGTGGAGTGTCCACTTCCTCAAAGAAAATGAGAAAGACGAAATGGGGATGGGGGGGTTATGTTCAAGGAAACTGTTTGGTAAATCACAAATAGAAAATATTCGCGACGTCTGTTGTTAAGAATAAATGTTTAAGTTTAACACACGTTTAAGTAAGGCCACAGAGGTCGCCCTCGCGAGGTAGAGTTCCGCCAACCTCCCCGAGGGCGCAAAAAGGGCGGCATTCCCGTCCAGACTCAGTCCCGCTTGAACGCGTGCATCTCCACACACAAAAACTGGATGGCGCTTCCGACGTCAACACAACTTCCGCCATACGAGGTGCATACGCGGGAGGGCTCGCTCGCACACATAAGCATCGGCAAAAAGGTGCACGCGTGAAGACAAAGGATTATAAAAGATAAATAAGGGCACATATAAACAGTTGCGGTATATATGCACACTGCGCAGGCAAATGCACGCACACAGACACATGCATAAACAAATGAGAGAGAGTGAGAGAGAAAGAAAGGGATAGAGAGATAGATAGATAGAGAGAGAGAGAGAGAGAGAGAAAGAGAGAGAGAGAGAGAGAGAGAGAGAGAGAGAGAGAGAGAGAGAGAGAGAGAGAGAGAGAGAGAGAGAGACTGCGCCTCACCGATGGTAAAACTCACACCCCAATCCCAATACACAAACACAGCCGGAAAACGCGATTGGCAAAGTCAGCTATGTCTATCCCTTCCTTTGTGGGTCGGGCTGAGTGTATTAATAATCGATGGCCGGGGATCCATCTCATCTTGAGTTCCATCCCTTTTGGATTCTGGGACTCACAATGGAACAATCTTTAGAAAAAGCCATCGTTGATATTGATATGCCGAATAGAAACAAAAAAACTACAATATATATATATATAAATATATATATATATATATATATATCGAATGTTTAGAAACAAAGAATAAGGGAGAATATACGAAAAGGTAAAAACAACAACAACAAACAAAGAAAAAAATATGTTTAATTCAGTTCTTGTTATTCTTACATTTTTTTGCTCTCGTTTCTGTTGTTGTTCGTCTTTTGTTTTGTTTTTGTTGTGCTTCTGTCAAACCCTTTCAGCTATTCGAGCAGAAGTTTAAGTTTTTTTAATTATTGTTTTTTTGACATAGCAGTGTTTGTTGCCAAGAATAAAGCTTAACCAAAATGCGTTATTTTTAGAGGAGCTTTTTTCTTTAATACTTCATCTTATCTCAGATTACTGCTCATGATGGAGGTAGTGATGCTGGCGTTGGTGGTGATGGTGGCGGTGGTGATGGTGGTAGTGGTGTTGATGGGATTGGTGGTGGTGCTTTTGGTGTTGATGGTGATAGTGGAAGTGATAGTGTTGCTTTTGGTGTTGATGGTGAAGGTTGTGGTGATGGTGATAGTGATGATGATAATGTTGCTTTTGGT
>NW_028234422.1:34652091-34657091 GCF_977035675.1 Penaeus japonicus | reverse complement strand
AAGGAAAGATAAAGGAAAATATAACAGAGGAGAGATATTCAAAGAAATTACAGCATCAACCGTCATTGCTGCCGTAATGATAATAATGATGATAATGATGATGATGATGCTGTCGACAAGCGCACAAAGAAGCATCACTATCTTTCACGTTTTCTCTCCTTTAGCGTGTTATGTGATGGTAATGACATGGAGGGGAAGCTGAGATAATTATGATAGATAGGAGAGAGGATAACAAAAGGTAGGCCTATTTCGGGAAGCTCTGTCAACACTTCCGGTAACCGTGAAACATTTTCCTGGCGTTTACATAGGCCTTTTTCCGTCTAGAGGCGTTCGAGTTATGGACAAAAATGCGGTAACGAGTTTAAGAAAGACTTCAGCTGGTATGTATTCACGTTTCAGAGAGAGAGAGAGAGAGAGAGAGAGAGAGAGAGAGAGAGAGAGAGAGAGAGAGAGAGAGAGAGAGAGAGAGAGAGAGAGAGAGAGAGAGAGAGAGAGAGAGAGAGATTGAGAGAGAGAGAGAGAGAGAGAGAGAGAGAGAGAGAGAGAGAGAGAGAGAGAGAGAGAGAGAGAGAGAGAGAGAGAGAGAGAGAGAGAGAGAGAGAGAGAGAGAGAGAGAGAGAGAGAGAGAGAAGGAGAGGGAGAGAGGGAGAGAGAGAGAGAGAGAGAGAGAGAGAGAGAGAGAGAGAGAGAGAGAGAGAGAGAGAGAGAGAGAGATTGATTTGATTTGATATAGTTTATTTGCAGAACAATTTACATGCCCTGCAAAAAGCCAGGGTAAGATGTCAAGCATCTATCCAAACTGGCTAAGCTTCTATTGCGTAAAGGGCTTAGTCAAGCACAAATATTACATACCTGAGGGGCTGCATTATACTGGTTAACATATTTTGCATGTTTTACCTAGTCGGTAAAAAAAACTTTTATGTCACTGATCATGTCAAAGACAAGATCAGTGTCTATAATAAGATTAATATAATCTACAAGTGATGTTCTTTGTACAGTGCTGTTCGATCGATAGGATGCAGTTTCCGTACAGCAAAGCAAGTAGTGGTTGAGACTATGTGATTTAGCTTTTTTGCACAATTTACAGTGGTGATATGTAACTGGTTTTGTATCCAAAACTGCATCCTGCACATAATGTATAGTATAGTGATAGCCTATGCGTAGCCTGGTTAGTATATAGAGAGAGAGAGCGACAAGAGAAATAGATAGATAAATAGATAGAGAGAAAGAGAGAGAGAGAGATAATCGGGCAGAGAGACAGATAACGAAAATCAAATCTGACATTGCACCCCCCCCCCTCCCCCAAGCCTCCAATGTTGCTCAACCTGAGTACCTTCACCCCCCATCCCCCCTCCCCCCCCCCCCCCATCCCCCAAATCTAGACACTCCCTCCCAACCGAGGCAGCAGGCGCAGTCCCCGCCCATCGAAGTCCATCCACGCCATTCATCCCGTGAGATCAACCGACGCGACGCTCCGTTGTTGAGCCATCCTTCCAGCGGATTAATCAGGGCCTTCTGCGGATTAATTTCGGCGGCGTCCGTGTCGGGAACGGAGCCTCCGACGCGAACGAAAGCCACGGTTCCGCTGTTTGTCCGTAATGCGTCGCGAAGATGGGGCTTTCGGCGGCTGGTTCGGCATCTACCTGGCGTTGGGTGTTATTAAGGAGCATTAAGGTAAAATAGGAGATTAATTACGATTGTTGATCGTTTCATCATCCTAAACGTCATTATCATTCTCATTAATGTTGTTGGTGTTAGCTTTATTATTGCTGTGGTTGTTGCTGTTGTTATCATTATTATCATTATCATTGTTATCATAATTACCACTGTTGATGATAATGAGAATGATGAAAATAATGATAGCAATTTGGATATATTCTAGTCATGAGTACCGACATTACTACTGCCGTATTGCCGAAATTAAATTTGTGATTAATGTATGTTAGCAATTAATTAAAACTTTCGGTTCACCAGTCAACTATCTCAACAACAACACCATTTTACAAACACCATTCTCGTCACTAAACAACTTTATCACTTCATAAAACCAGCTATTTTTAGAAAATAAATCACCCACGCTTCAATTTATGCGCCGAGAGACTTTCCAAAACACGCTTATCCCCCCCCACCCCCACCCCACCCCCCGCGCTGTAATATCCTATCAACTCCGAGTAATATCAATATTCCGGTATATTTGATATAACCTTGTAGTATATCGGGATCCCACTCTTTCATCTGCCGCTTGATATGCCAGTCTCGCCAAGAGTCCTCGCAGGAATCCCCAAGAGCAGGTAGGATGGCATTTTTGGCATTGCTTGGCTAATTAATCTGCTCGTATGTGTACTAGCGGGGCTTGCTAGTTTTGCACGTTTTGCATTATCACAAAACGAGGGAAAAATCTGCCTCTCTTTCTTTATGTATATATATATGTATATATATATATATATATACAAATATTTAGCTATATATATGTATATGTATATATATGTATATATATATGTATATATATATATATATACATATACATATATATGTATATATATATGTATATATATATATACATATATATATATATATTATATATATATATATGTATATATATATATATATATACAAATATTTAGCTATATATATGTATATGTATATATATGTATATATATATGTATATATATATATATATACATATACATATTTATCTATGTATATGTATATATATATATACTTATACATATTTATCTATGTATATATATACATATACATATTTATATATGTATATATATATATATATATATATATATATATATATATATATATATATATATATGTGTGTGTGTTTGTGTGTGTGTTTGTATGTATGTGTGTGTCTATAGAAGCTAATGAGGGAAAAGTCCAAACAGCCGCCCCCCCCCCCCCCCCCTTCCTTCATGCTGCGCAGCGGTGCCAAGTAGAATGTAGAATAAGTGTGATTAATGGTATCAAGCGAGTGCTCTACCCCATACCGCGCATTCCACCGCTATCCGCCTTCCTTCCTTAAAAATATAAAATCTTTTAAAACATAAAGACAACTACATAACGCATACTCCATTCCCTCCAAAAAATCAAACATCAAAACCACACATTTTTTTTTTCTTTTTATAGAAACAAAACGAAAGGAAATAAAAACCTACCTCAGCCATGTCCCTTCCCCCCCCCCCTCCCCCCACCTCTCTCCACAACATCCAGAATCATCACACAAAATAAATAGTTGACCCAACCTCCTGTACCCAACAAGATCCCCCCCCCCCACCCCCTCGACCTTGGCAGCAGGTCTCGAGTCTCACGACAAAAGGCAGAATATCTTGACCTCCGAGACACCACCCTTGGCCTCGAACCAAGATACTGAGGACGACGTGTCTCTTCGACCTGAGACTCGATCATGAATATTTCTTGTCTTGTGTGGACATCCTGCTCGTTTTTTTTTTTTTTTTTTTTTTTTTTTTTTTTTTTTTTTTTTGAAAAGTCTTATCTTATTTGATCCTATTTGTTTACTTGTTTGTTTTGTTGCTTAACTATTCACTCTATATTTTGTTATTTGTTTATTTATTTATATGTTAGATATATTAGATTGGCTATACTTATGGAATGAAAAAATGCTAATGATATTGCTATAACTATTACTAATGATAATGATGATGATAATAATAGTAGGATAATGATAATAATAGTAGTAATAATAACAATAATGATGAAGATAACAATAATATTAATAATGAGAATGATAATAGTGATAGTAATATGATAATAATAATGATAATAATAATAATAATGATAACAAAAATGACAATAATAATAATGATAACAATAATAATAAAATAATGATAATAATAATACCGATCCTAATAATACTAATATTAATAACAACAATGATAATAACAATTATATTGATTATTATTTTACAAAGGTATAAGAGAGAGAGAGAGAGAGAGAGAGAGAGAGAGAGAGAGAGAGAGAGAGAGAGAGAGAGAGAGAGAGAGAGAGAGAGAGAGAGAGAGAGAGAGAGAGAAAGAGAGAGAGAGAAAAAAAGAAAGAGAAAGATAGAGATAAATAGATAAATAGAGAGAGGGAGAGAAAGAGAGAGAGAGAGAGAGAGAGAGAGAGAGAGAGAGAGAGAGAGAGAGAGAGAGAGAGAGAGAGAGAGAGAATTATTACTTTAACTATATGAAACTAAGAGTGAAATATTACATTAAGTATTTCCATAAAAAGTCAATCATAAAAGACATTGATTCGTATCTAACATGTAAAATTCTTGCATGACTTTGATGTTCATGAGATTATAAGTACCGATATATCATTTCTCAACGAGGTTATTATCTTAATTAGATGAGTAATTAATATAGCTAATGACACTGATTAATTTCAGTGACAGTGTTATGATTATCGTTAATCGTCTGCATATATAATCTTTTTCGTCACCAGCATCGCTCTCATTACAAGTGAAATATGTTGTCATGCATATGATTATCAATATTTTAAGTGCGATGCTTTTTCACGTGACTAATGCTTGTTTTGTCTTCACGAAGCGCGTAGCAAAAGAACGCTTTGTTGAGTGATGAAGATGTTTTGAAAGATGGTGAGTTCCGCCCATTTTGCCCCCCGCCGCTCATGGACTAGTGAGCGACGTCATCGTGGGCGGTGATAAACGCATCGGAACGACCCCTCACGTGAGGACGGGCGGCGCCCCGCTCAGACACAGTAGTTAACGCGTCTTTCGCAGGCCGGATCGTGGGCGTGAGCGTGGGCGTCTCGTTAATGTGTTCACGCCCGCGCGATCTGATTCACCCGTCGACAGCTTCCAGGTGCGGGTGGATGATTAGTGGGCGGGGGAGAAGGGAGGGGAGGGGGAGGGGGAAGAGGAGGGGGCGAAGGACCTCGGAGCGTGCCCGTAGGCCTACAAACACGGGCTTATGATCGCCGTAATTATGGAAAGATCTCGCGTTCACTTCCTGGCCCGCACGTGGACG
>NW_028234422.1:34637091-34642091 GCF_977035675.1 Penaeus japonicus | reverse complement strand
CACACACACACACACACACACACACACACACACACACACACACACACACACACACACAAAACAGATAAATAGATAGACAGCTATGACTATATAGATACACAACCGTACACAACCATACACACTAAACAAGAAGCAAAAAACACACACAAGAAACACACACAAGCTAAGTAAGTAAGTAACAGGAACACGCAGCACCCTGTCCGTCCAGACGATCCTCATACCAACAGGTGACCTTTTCTGGCGACGCAACATGATGCCGCCGAGAAAGGGTGGCGCGTCTGCAACCCCGTCTTCAAGATGTGGGTCTGAATGTCTGAATGTCTGTCTGTCTGTCTGTCTGTCTGTCCTGTCTGCCGGGTTGAGTCTGAAGTCAGCTTAATCGGATGTCGGATTCACAATCAAGGGAATCGCAATGAGATCATAGGAATCCTTTCACAGAACTGATTGTGCACACGATAAGAAAGAAGGGGCGTTTAAAAAAAAAAAAAAAAAAAGAAAGAAAAAAAAAAAATGTTCCCGGCCCACTCACAACACCAAAGAAATAAAAACTGAAAAGGTTATTAATCCGTTAATTACACGTTGTTGCTCAGATAGAATCGGCAGTCAGGTGGACTAACAGTGCCTATCCTTCTCCGGAGATTGCTTATCGGTATTAATCAATGTTAAACGTCCCGACGCGATAGTGTCTGGAGGCGAGCCGTCGGTTGGCTCTCTCTCTCTCTCTCTCTCTCTCTCTCTCTCTCTCTCTCTCTCTCTCTCTCTCTCTCTCTCTCTCTCTCTCCCCCTCTCTCTCTCTCTCTCTCTCTCTCCCTCTCCCTCTCTCCCTCTCTCTCCCCCTCTCTCTCTCTCTCTCCTCTCTCTCTCTCTCTCTCCCTCTCTCTCTCTCTCTCTCTCCCCCCCCTCTCTCTCTCTCCCCCCCCCCTCTCTCTCTCTCTCTCTCTCTCTCTCTCTCTCTCTCTCTCTCTCTCTCTCTCTCCCCCCCCTCTCTCTCTCTCTCTTTCTTTTTCTCTCCCTCGCCTTCTCTGTTTTTCTCGGTTACAGAGTATAGACCCGGGGCTATTCTCAAGAGCTTGATCCTTGCTTGTGAAAATATATATTTTGTTTATTGATTTTGTATTTCAACCCAAACTTTGAAAGCTGAAATCAACACACGCACACACACACACACACACACACACACACACATACAACACAACACAAAGGTATTCATATACCATATGTACAACAGAAATATGGATTATCAAGTAGTCATCTGAATTATCTCACATATGTGTACTCTTAGTGATCTACAATTACTTTTATATCTTAATAGATCTTAACATCTGTATACGAATGTGTATAAACATACGCACACACACATACCCTCTCCACGCCACTTGGTAAAACCTGTTTAACAGACCATTCACATTCAGTACTTCTAGATTTAGATTAATGCAATATATGTCGGGTATTCTGACCAGTTATCTGTTCACGGATACATAGTATGTCACTGGCTAACTTTACATGTCTGTGAGTGTGTTTATGTGTTTGTGTGTGTGTGTGTGTTTATGTGTTTGTGTGTGTGTGTTTATGTGTTTGTGTGTGTGTGTTTATGTGTTTGTGTGTGTGTGTGTGTTTATGTGTGTGTGTTTATGTGTTTGTGTGTGTGTGTGTGTGTTTATGTCTTTATGTTTATGTGTGTATGTGTATATACGTGTGTGTGTGCGTGCGTGCGAGAGCGTATGAAATAGAGAGAGAGAGAGAGAGAGAGAGAGAGAGAGAGAGAGAGAGAGAGAGAGAGAGAGAGAGAGAGAGAGAGAGAGAGAGAGAGAGAGAGAGAGAGAGAGAGAAACAAAAGAAAGAAAGAGATAAAGAGGGAAAGAGACCGAGGTGGCTGACAAGGCAAGATCGATGGCAAAAGGAACGCAAGATACACCTAAAATACATCTAATAGACAGATAGATGACCTTACTGAATGACAGACAGACGGGCAAATGAAGTGATAGATAACTGATAAGGGAGACACGTACCGTCACTCCCTTATAAATCACATGGGCCATATCTGACAGCGGTGGCTATCTCTCTCTGTGCCCATATCGCTCCGCACTAAACCTGATCCGTTGCATAATATGTTTTTTTTCTATTTTATCTCTTTATGAAATCATTTTGATTTTGTTGTTTTTATTTTTCTTTACTTTCTCCTTTCTTTCATCAGCTCTGATTATTACTTTTCTCAGTATTTATTTTTTTTCTCATATCTCCTCATTTTTGCTTCTTCAGTCTCATCCTCGTGATTCGTGTGCTTCTACTTTTATCTCTTGTTTTCCCTTGCTTCTTACATCTCCTTTATCTCTGTTATTTTATCATATCTCCATCTACCTCCCTCCCCCCCTCCCCCCCTCCCCTCCTACTTCACGAGTGTCACCGTCGAGCAACTTTCTCCTCACTTCAGCTCTGGGCCGTGTCCCTTATCGCATCTCTCCGGTATGCAAAGCGAGCCACCACGGCCATGAGCGGAAGCACAGAGAGCAAGCAGAAAGTTGCAAGTTTCACTCCCGAGCTCGCACAGCTGGGTCAAATACTCTCATTATCTCCTCCGCGTGCAGTTTTCTTATCGCTAAAGATAAGGAAGGTGCCGTTTTTTTTTTTGTTTTTGTTTTTTATCCTCCTCCTTCCGAGTTTGCACAAGGATTTAAGTGATTCCTGATGTGGGTTTGCGTCTCCTGTATCCGTTCATGCCTCGTTATCAATGTATATCTTTTTTTTCTTATCTATTTCCCTATAAATACCGAGTGACTAACATACTGAACACCCCGCCGGCGTCCATGCTGATTGCTGGTAAGGACATTAGTTTGTTTATGAGGTTAGTGTGCGGCGAGTGCACTGACTCTACACTTCTGCGGTGACATTTAATTCAGACTTTCGTATCAACTCATCGGTGTGTGTGTGTGGGTGTGGGTGGGTGGGTGGATATATGACATCAGCTCTGCGTCATTAACTAAGAATCCGACTAAAATTTATTCGTGATACTTAATGATGCGATGAGATGGGACCCCTGCTTTCTCCATGCTGTGCGATTCTTGACGCTCTCGGGCCGAGGGGCTGGCATTCTTTCGCTCTCTCACTCTCTCTCTCTCATTCTGTGTGTCTCTGACTCTTCGTTGGCTCCCTTCTTGGTTTGTTTGTCTATTTGTATGTCTGTCTCTATCTCTCTGTCTCTAACTCTGTCTGTCTGTCTGCCTCTAACTCTCTCTCTCTCTCTGTCTCTAACTCTCTCTCTCTCTCTCTCTCTATCTATCTATCTCTGCGTGTCTATCTCTAACTTTGTCTCTCTGCCTCTCTGCTTCTCTGCCTCTCCTCTCTCCTCTCTCTCTCTCTCTCTCTCTCTCTCTCTCTCTCTCTCTCTCTCTCTCTCTCTTCTTTTCTTTTGCACGATGTGTAATCAAAGCCAGATCACCACAGCAGCAAAGAGGCTACAACCATCACTTTTTGTTTAGATTGTTTAAGATTCCAATCCGAGAGATACAAGACTAAACACATTGATAAATCAATCTCTACTTGTCAGTTAGATTTCCACATCGCCCTATCCACCTCCATCGATCGCCGAGATGAAAAAGGAGATTGATAGGCATTACGAATGAGATGAAATGCGAGAAAGGGCGGAAGGATGGCGAAGAGTGACGAGTGATAGTCATCAGAGGGTTCACTGAGGATGGGGAGTAGGGGTGAGGGAGGGAGGAGTGTGTGAGTGTGAGGGCGGGGGAAGGGGGGGGTGAGTGAGAGTAGGGGGGTAGGGTGAGTGAGTGAGTGAGAGTAGGGTGGAGGAGGGGAGATGGTTATTCTGGAAAGAGGAAGTCCCTGTTTTGTGAATGGTGAAGGTCAGAGAGAGGGTTAGGGAGAGACAACGCATGGTGATGGGGACAGGTCTGGTAATGGGACGGAGAGTTGTGATCGCTTTAGTGCATGGCAGGGCAGTCTCGTGAAGACAGGAAGGCTCAGAGGAAAAGTAGGAGAAGGGGGAAGGGAGAGAGAGAGAGAGAGAGAGAGAGAGAGAGACACACAAAGAGAGAGACACAAAGAGAGAGAGAGAGAGAGAGAGAGAGAGAGAGAGAGAGAGAGAGAGAGAGAGAGAGAGAGAGATTTAGAGAGAGAGAGAGATTTAGAGAGAGAGAGAGAGAGAGAGAGAGAGAGACAAAGAGAGAGAGAGACAGAGAGAGAGAGAAAGAGAGAGAGAGAGAGAGAGAGAGAGAGAGAGAGAGAGAGAGAGAGAGAGAGAGAGAGAGAGAGAGAGAGAGAGAGAGAGAGAGGCAGGCAGACGGACAGATAGACAGATGGACATACATACAGACAGACAGACAAACAGACAGACAGACAGACAGAGAGAAGGAGGAAAAGGAAGCTTAGGAGCTAAGCACTGGCTCAATTGGAAAATAGCAATGGTGGCCGCGCGCCGTGAGTGATGGTAGCAACGGCTTGCCTCAAGCGTGGCCTCAGCTTCTTTTCCTCTCCGAGCCATTAGTCCCTGACACGGCGTGCTCGCCCTCAGGGGGTGAGGGGGGTGAGGGGAAGAGAGGAAGAAAAGAGGGAAGAAAGCATGCCCTTCCTCCCGACGGAACGAAGGAAACACAGGCCGCATTCACGCACGACAGACAGTATTTGTACCAATTCGTCGGGTCGCCGCCTCACAAATTAACTTCAAGCTAAGCCAGACTAATGTGAATGACTCGGGGTGGCGTGGGGGTTATGATGATGGGGGGGGGGGAGGTAATGGGGGGGATGGAGAGTTGGCGTATCATCTGACTTCATAAATCTGACGGTCACCATCATTCTTCTCAGTGGTGCCACCCTCTCACCTTCTTCCCCTCCCCTCTCCTCTCCTCCCCTGACCCCCGAGGCAAGCGTCAGTGTCGGTCGTGCCTGACTCTGACTGGCACTGCATGGCACACCCCCCGCCTCGCCATGTTTTGTCGCCCCGGGATTCGCACACATCTGCTTAAACTATCGCTTTTGGCACTCTGGGT
>NW_028234422.1:34622091-34624591 GCF_977035675.1 Penaeus japonicus | reverse complement strand
AGAGAGAGAGGGAGATAGATATTTTTGTTTTCATCAATTTATTACGCTCATAGAGCGACAGGCCTTATACATTAATTAGTACATTATCATATACATAGTACTCGTGTCACGCATGACACGTTGGTATGTGCAGTGAGGCTGTACATGAAGGTAAAATAAATAATAAATAAACTGAAAATACAAAGATGAGTGTTTCTAGAGTCAAACTTTAGCACCCACCAAAGTGAGGGTGTTGGGCCAAAACAATGTCCAAATTACTATCAGCTAGCAGGAATTGGCATACATGTATTAAATCCTGGCTCCGGGGCAGCAAGCCTCTCACCGAGGGGCACTCGAGGCAGTAGTGGTGGAGGCTGTTAGCGTTGGGACGGTCACACAGCTTGCAGGTGGAGTAGTGGAGTACGTCTCCCGCCCCCGAGACCTGCCACAGTGGCCTGTACCCCAGTCGAAGCCGGGCAGATACAATATTGTGTCTGCGAACCATGAGTCCGTGTCGGCGATACCTCGGAGGAGTGAGACGGAAGTGGTCGAAATGTTGTATTGATACGCTCTGGGCGCGCTCAGCATCCATGCGGTGGAGAGTAGGGAGAAGAGCGGCAGAGTGTATGATCCGCTTGTAGCAAGGAAGGGAGGGTGTGGCATAGTGAGGCAGCGGCAATTCGCAGGCACTTTTAGCGAGGAGGTCCACCCTGTCGTTGGCAGCTATGCCCACATGGGAGGGAATCCATAAAAATATAATGCGGAGGTAGTGTTCCTGGGCTGTAACTAACTGCTGAAGGATCTGGTGGATGATTGAGCGATGTGGGGAGATAGATAGGTAGATAGAGAGAGAAAGACTGACTAAGAGACCCGAAAATAAAATGAAAAAGTAATAAAACGTCAGAAAGGCCAGTAGCAATATACCGAGAGAAATAGACCCAAAGTAAAGGCGTAGGAAGCGAAAGAGGACAGCAGAGAGGGGAGGGGTAGAGGGAGGGGGAGGGGAGTGTGGTCAGGCAGGCGGGCAGTGTTGACAGCTCACAAGGACTTGACCGCGTCGAGGAGTGTGTGTCTGGGGATGTGGTCAGGAAGGGAGGAAGAGAGAGAGAGAAAGAGAGAGAGAGAGAGAGAGAGAGAGAGAGAGAGAGAGAGAGAGAGAGAGAGAGAGAGAGAGAGAGAGAGAGAGAGAGAGAGAGAGAGAGAGAGAGAGAGAGAGAGAGAGAGAGAGAGAAACAGAGAGAGAGAGAGAGAAGGGGAGAGAGAGACAGAGAGAGAGAGAGAGAGAAGGGAGAAAGAGAAGAGAGAGAGAGAGAGAGAGAGAGAGAGAGAGAGAGAGAGAGAGAGAGAGAGAGAGAGAGAGAGAGAGAGAGAGAGAGAGAGGGGGAGAGAGAGAGAGAGAGAGAGAGAGAGAGAGAGAGAGAGAGAGAGAGAGAGAGAGAGAGAGAGAGAGAGAGAGAGAGAAGGGGGGAGAGGAAGGGAGGGAGGGAGAGAGATAAACTCATAGATAGATAGATCGATAGATAAAGAGAGAGAAGGTGAGAGAGAGAAAGTGAGAGAGAGAGGAAGGGTGACGAAATGGTAGGGAGAAGAGAGGGAAGTGGAAACGAAAGCGTTGGGAAGGAAACAGGAAAAGGGGAAGAGAGAAAAAAAAGGAGAGAAGGAGGGAGAGAATAAACGAGTTGGAGAAACTGAAAAAAACGACGAGGGAGAGATGACTGAAATTAATTGTCATCTTCCTAATTTAAATAATATTTAGAAATGAAACAACAATATTAAACATGCCTAGTAAAAAAACAACAACTGACTAAAACAACAAAGCCATAAATAAAGAAAATAACCTTGAACTTAAATGAATAAAAGCAAATGATTCTATACATAGTCGTACTATATCTTATTCGCAACTTGAAAAAATATTTTTGTTGAAGAAAAAAATATAAAAATGATCACATTACAAACATGCCAACATTTAGCCTCGAAAATAAGGAGCTCCATGAACCTTTTGCATTAGCCAATCAGCAAACCGTTGGGGAAAGGGGCGTGGCTACTGCGCCAGGTTAGAGTAAAGGAAGGAAAAGGAAGGGAAAGGAAGAAGTCGATCAGGAAAAAAAAGGTAAATAGGAAGAAACGATGGATGAAAGAGAACCAAAATAAGTAGTCAAGTAGAAAGCATGGACGAAAGTGATAGAAAAAAGGAAAAGAAAAGAAAGAATGAAAGGAGGATCACACAGAATAAGGACGAAGAGAAACAAGAAGAAAGAAAGAAAGAAATAGAAAAGAGAAAATAAGAAAGGAAGAGGCGAGAAGATGATGCCGTTCAAGTCCCTCACGTCATCGGCCTATGACAAAATTTTAATGATGTTTGTAGGCCTAACGACTGAGGTAGGAAGGGCGAAGGGTGGGGTGGGGTGGGGTGGGGAGGGGGACTTATTGCAAATGCAGGAGAGAGAACCCGTAGAGTCTGATATCAACTTCGAGCAACGGCTTTGTAATACGTCTTCCCTATGATAACTATAATTTATTT
>NW_028234422.1:34550657-34553157 GCF_977035675.1 Penaeus japonicus | reverse complement strand
AGGAGGGGGGGGGGAGAAGGGAAGGAGAAGGGGAGAGGAAGGGGTAGGGAAAGGGGAGGGGAAGGGGAACGAGAGGGGGATAAGGGGGAGGGAGTGGGAAGGGAGGGGAAAGGGAAGGGAGGGGAAAGGGAAGGGAGGGGAAGGGGAAGGGAAGGGTAAAGGGGAGGGAAGGGATAAGGGAGAGGGAAGGGAAAGGGGAGGGAGGGGAGAGGGAAGGGAGGGGAAAGGGAAGGTGAGAGGGAAGGGAGGGGAAGGGGAAGGGAAGGGTAAAGGGGAGGGAAGGAATAAGGGAGAGGGAAGGGAAGGAAAGAGGGAAGGGAAGGGGAAGGGAAAGGGAAGGGGAGAGGGAAGGGAAGGAAAGAGGAGGGGAGGGGAGGGGAGGTATGAGAAGTAAGGGTAAGGGAAGGGAAGGGATGAGGGTGGAGGGAAAGGGAAAGGGGGAGGGGGGAGGGGAGGTTCAAATACAGCATCAAAGGCTCGTCCGAATCTCCAGGGAAATTAACCGAATCACTGACCTCCTTCAGATGGTGGTAAGCGGTGGGATGGCGGGGGGAGGGGGAGGGGGAAGAGGGAGGTAGTAAGAGGGTTAGGGGGAGGGTAAGAGGGTAGACACTGTCTTGGCTGGACTGGGCTTTCCTTCCCTTCCCTACTCTCTTATATTCTCTCGCGGTCTCTCCTCTCTCTTTTCTCTTTAATTCTCATTCTCGTTCTCGTTCTCGCTCTTATTCTCATTCTCACTCTCACTCTCTCTCACCCTCTCTCACGCTCACCATCTCCCCCTCTCCCCCTCTCACCTGCTCACTCTCTCTTTCTCTCTCAACTTTTTTCTCTGTCTCACACTCACTATAACATTATCCATTCAACACAATTTCTTTTTCTTTAATATCGGTTCTCAATAAAAAAAAAGATTTTTTTTATTTTTTATTTCCCTCATTTCTTATTTCTATTTTTGTTTGTCAGTATTCATATGATTTCTTCTCTCCATCTTCTTATCATTCATTTTCCTTATCGTTTTGATTATTATTCGTTTCTTTATCTATTTCTTTCTGATAATATTAACGTTGATAATAATGATATAGATAACAGTCACACATTTTATATTTTTGTTACTGATATTATTTGCATAATCTTCATAATTATCAGGATAATTTTCTTCCCCATTATATATAGTCATCACTATTACATTTCTTATAATTAGTTTTCTTGAAATTATTATTATTTTTACTAATAGTGATAATGCTAAAAGCAAAAAACAGTAAAGATGGATTATGATGATGGCGATGATAGCAATGATGATCTCAACATTAGTAGCAAACAATAATAACAATGATGATAATATTCAGGATAATGATAAGCACAACAATAATGACAAAAATATAAACAATAACAATAATAACAACTATAATAACTATAATAGTAATAATGATAACAATAATAAAGTGATGACAAACACGACAATGAAAACAATAAAAAATACCACAATTATTACAAAAAACAGCAACTATACTATACATAAACAAATACACAAATCATCAAACAAAAAGCGTTACAAACAAAACACATTATCAACAAACGATAACAAGAACAGAAAACAAAAACAAAAAACAAAAACAAGAAACAGCCCTTTAAATTCCAGATCCTTATTGTGTCCTGGAAAGAAAGCGAAGGACACGCGGCCTCCTCCAAGCAATCTTGTGATAACATACCGGACAATCTTGAGAGAAATAAATCAGCATTATATTGCTTGAAGAAAAAAAAGGTCCTTTAAGGCTTAACTTTGATCAGGAGGGAAGGATTGAGGGAGGGAGGGAGGGAAGGAGAGGGTGTCTTAACATCTGATGATCCTGAGTCATGGTGGAGGTAGAGATGGTGGGGGGTGGAGGGGGGAGAGGTGGTGGTGGGGGAAGTATAGTAGTTGAAGGGGGGATAATGGTGGTGGTGGTGGGGGGGGAGGGGGGAGGCAGAGGGTGGAGGAGGTGGTGGAAATAGTGGAGTTGAAGATTGAGGTGGAGGCAGAGGGGGAGATGAGAGGGGTGGTGGCGATAGAGGCAGTAGCATTGGGGGAGATGGGGAAGGGAAAGGTGGAAGTGGAAGAGGAGGTTAGGAAGATGAAGGTGGAAGAGAAGGAGGAGAAAGGGAAGGTGAAACTAAAAGTGGAAGAGGAGAAGAAGGGGGAGGTGGAGAAGAAGGGGTGGTGGGGGGTAGAAGCCGAAAAAAAAAATAAAACGGCGAACAAGAAGTTATAGTAAGCAGTGGGGTAGATAAAAGAAAAAAAAAAACAGTAAAAAATATATATATATTAAGATTCCTCAAAGTGAAACGTAACCCCAAACATACATTTGATCTCTCAACACAACCCACTCCAACATACTGCGAGTCAAACATATGGCAACATACAACCCACCTACCTACCTTACTGATCTTCAAAACTCCTTTTATGTAGCAGGGCGGTTAGACTCTGACCCCCAAATGATAACATCAAGAAAAATGAGAGAGAGAA
>NW_028234422.1:34545657-34548157 GCF_977035675.1 Penaeus japonicus | reverse complement strand
GTGGAAAATGGCGGGAGGGAGAAGAGAGAAGAAAAGAAAAGGTAAGAGGAAGGAGAAATTAGGGTAGGAGGAAGGAGGAGTAAAGAAGGGTGAAGGGTAAGGAGATTAGGAAAAAGGGGGAAGAGGAGGAAGGAGGTAAAATAAGCGGGGAAAAGGGAGGGGGGGGGGGAGGTTAAAGAGAAGAGAGGGGAAAGGGGGGAGGGGAGGGGTGGCACTTGCGGTGTGTGACGTCGGCGACCTGTGAGCGCAGAAGGACGTGGTGACAGCCAGCACCCTAAGGGAGCCCCTTAAGCGTAACCCAACACGGACAAGGGCGGAGGGAGACGATACAGGATAGGGGAGACGGGGAGGGGGAGGCGAGACGGAGGATAGACGGAGGGGGGGAGGGGAGACGAGGAGGAGAGACGAAGGAGGGGAGGAGGGGAGGGGCGAGACGAGGAGGAGAGACGAAGGAGGGGGGGGGGAGAGAAAGGAGGAGGGGATACGAGGAGGAAAAGAAAGAAAAGGGGGTGGAAAGAGGGGATACAAGGAGGAGAGACGAAAGGAGGGGGGAAAGTGGGAAGGGAGAGAGGGAGGAAAAGAAGGAATGAAAGGTAAAAATACAAGGAAGAGAGACGAAGAGATGGGGGAAAGGGAGGGGGAAGACAAGGAGGAGGAGAAAGAAGGGGGGGGGGGCTGGGGGAGAGACTAATAGAAGGGAGAAATGAAGGAGGGAAGGGAGTGGGGAGACATGAAGAAAGAAGAAAAAAAGGGGAGACAAAGAGGAGGTAGAAAGGAAGCGAGGAGAAAAGAAGGAGAGACTAGTAGAGGGGAGAAAGGGGGAAGAAATCGAGAGGGGTGACAAGGAAGAGGAAAAAAGGGGAGAAAGGGAGAGGGGAGAAAAGGGGCAGAGGGGTGAGTGAGAGGAGAGAAAAGGGGGCAGAGAGCGAGAGGGGAGGAAAGGAGGAGAAAGGGGAAGTGAGAAAAAGTCATGAGGCAGAGAGGGGAAACAGGGCAAGAGAGGAGACGAGGAGAGAAGGACAGGAAGAGGGGAAAGTGACGAGAAGATTACACATTGTACATGAAAGAGAAAATTATAGAGAGTAGAAACAGGAAAAAAGAAAGAAGAGATGAAGAAGATGAGGAAAACAAAACAAAAGAATGAAAAGGATAAAAAAATGAAAGAAACCAAAAAATAGGAGATGAGGAAGAAAAAAAAAGAAAAAAGAAAACCAAGAACAGAAAAAAGAAAAGAAAAGAAGAAAATGAAAGAAAAAAAAACTATAAAAAAAATAAAAAAAATAAAAATATAAGAAAACACCTGACTTGAGACATCGTGAATCAAAAGATGCATTTAATGACATGAGAGCAAGCGAGTGTAAGAAGGAAGGGTGGGGGTTTACGAGACGAAATGCCATCGCGGTATAAAATGATCAACTTAATTCGCAAAGTAATTATTGTGTTAATTTTGATTCCGAAGATGCCACAAGGAGAGAGAGAGAGAGAGAGAGAGAGAGAGAGAAAGAGAGAGAGAGAGAGAGAGAGAGAGAGAGAGAGAGAGAGAGAGAGAGAGAAGGAGATGGAGAGGGGGAGGAAGAGGGAAAGGGAGAGGGAGAATGAGGGGGGTAGGGATAGGGAGCGGGGGAGAGGGAATAGAGGAGAGAGGGAGAGAGGGAGAAGGGAATGGAGAGGGAGAGGAGGAGGGAGAGGGTATGGGGTTGAGGGAGTGGGAGTGGGAGTGGGGGAGAGGGACAGGGAGTGGGAATGGGGGAGAGGGAGTGGGAGTGGGGGAGAGGGAGTGGGAGTGGGGGAGAGGGAGTGGGAGTGGGAGTGTGGGAAAGGGACTGAGAGATAGGGAGTGGGAGTGGGGATAGGGAGTGGGGGAGAGGGAGAGGGAGTGGGAGTGGGGGAGAGGGAGTTGTAGAGGGTGCGAGGGTGTTGGAGTGAGGGAGAGGGAGTGGGAGAGAAAGAAAGAGAGAGAGAGAGAGAGGGAGAGATTTCCGAGGGAGATACTTTTTCTCGACCGGAAAAATGATTTCGTGAATATAATGGGGGAGAGGGAGTGGGAGTGGGGGAGAGGGAGTGGGAGTGGGGGAGAGGGAGTGGGATTAGGGGAGAGGGAGTGGGAGTGGGAGAGAGGGAGATTTCCGAGGGAGATACTTTTTCTCGAGCGGAAAAATGATTTCGTGAATATAATCAGCTGTTTAAAAAGGACATAATGTTTGTGTTCCGGGAATTCTCTCCTTCTGTTAGGTACATCTGCTTTTTACTCCTTGCGCAAGCACGAGAGAGGGAGAGGGAGAGAGGAGATGGATAGATAGAGAGATAGAGAAATAGCAAGAGGGAGAGGGAGAGGGAGAGAGGAGATGGATAGATAGAGAGATAGAGAAATAGCAAGAGGGAGAGGGAGAGGGAGAGAGGAGAGGGAGAGAGGGAGAGGGAGAGGGAGAGAGGGAGAGGGAGAGAGGGAGAGGGAGAGGGAGAGAGGGAGAGAAGGAGAGAGAGAGAGGGAGAGAGGAGA
>NW_028234422.1:34525657-34535657 GCF_977035675.1 Penaeus japonicus | reverse complement strand
TCGAGGCCAATATTTGGGTATGCCGGAGAGAGGAGAGAGAGAGAGAGAGAGGGGGAGAGAGAGAGGGAGAGAGAGAGAGAGAGAGAGAGAGAGAGAGGAGAGAGAGAGAGAGAGGGGAGAGAGAGGGGGGAGGGGAGAGGGAGGAGGAGGAGAGGAGAAGAGGAGGGAGAGGGAGAGGAGACGGAGGAGAGAGGGGAGGGGGAGATGGAGAAGAGAGAAGGGAGGGAGAGAGGAGAGGGGAGGAGGAGGAGAGAGGAGAGAAGGAGGGAGAGGGACAGAGGGAGAGGAGAGAGAGAAGAGAGAGAGAGAGAGAGAGAGAGGGAGAGAGAGAGGAAGACGAAGAGAGAGGGAGATAGAGAGGAAGAGAGAGAGAGAGAGAGAGGAGAGAGGGAGAGAGAGAGAGAGAGAGAGAGAGAAGAGAGAGAGAGAGAGAGAGAGAGAGAGAGAGAGAGAGAGAGAGAGAGGAGAGAGAGAGAGAGAGAGAGAGAGAGAGAGAAGGGGAGGAAGGAGGGAGGAGGGAGAGGGAGTAGGGAAGAAGGTGGAGAAGGGGGAAGGTAGAGGAGGGAGAGAGGAAAAGAGGGAGAAAGAGAGGGGGAGAAAGAGAGAGAGAGTAGGAGAAATAGAGAGAGAGAGGGAGAGGGAGAGAAAGAGGGAGAGGGAGAGTTAGGGAGAGGTTGAGGGAGAGGGAGGAGAGAGAGAGGGAGAGGGAGAGGGAGGAGAGAGAGAGGGAGAGGGAGAGAGATACAAACAAAGACACATGCAAAAACACAAATAAACACAAACAAACACACACACACTCACAATGAAGCAAAGAAACAAACAAACACGCACACAAACACACACAAACATAAATATACACAATCCCCAAAAAACAAGCAAACTCCAACAACACTTCGATAACCACAAACACAAAACAGAAAGTAAATCACACACACTTGGGGGAAAACACACACTCAAAATAGAAGAGAAAAGAAGAGAAAAAAAAGGCCAGACACTAACCTGGGCAACCATCAGTCCAACAAGAGTCAAAACACTTAAAATCCAAGAGATATTTCAACCACATATATATTTTTCTTGACTTTTTTCCGAAGGCCACTTTGAGACCGTGGTTCGCCTATATATCATTCCTTCCCCTCTCCCTCTCCCTCTCCTCCTCCTCTCCCCTTTCTCTTGCCTCCCTCCTTGTCTTCTCTTCCTCCCTCTCGTTCCCGCTCCGTTCCCCCCTTCTCTGCTTTCTCCTCTTCCCTCACCTTCCTCTTCCCGTTTTCCTCTCTCACTCCCCTTCTTCTTCCCCCCTCTCTCTCCTCTTTCTCCTTTTCCTCTCATTCCCCCCTTCCTCTTCTTCCGTCACCCTCCTCTTCACCTTTTCCTCTCACTCCTTCCTCTTCTCCTGTCACCCTCTTCTTCTCCTATTCCTCTCACTCTCTCCTTCCTCTTCTCCCTTTTACTAAACTTCAATGCTTCCCTTCTCCTTCTCCTCCATCCCCTTCCTCCTTTCCGCTCCCCCTACTTTCCTCTTCTCCTCCGCCACTTCCCTCCTCCTCTCCCCTCACCCTCCCTTCCTCTTCTCCCCCATCACGTCTGTTCTTAACTTTACTTCTCTTCTCCCCTTTCGCCTTTCTCTCATCTCCCTCTCCCTTTCTTCTTTTTTTCCTTATTCTCCCTCTGCTCTTCTCCCTTTCATCTGCTCCTCCTCTCCTAGTCCACTTTCCTTCCTCATCTCTCCATCTCCCCATCATCCTCTCTTCTCTATTTCCCCATCCTCATCCCACTCTACTCCCCACCCCTTCCTCTTCTCCCTATCTCACCACCCCTTCCCCATCTTCTCCCCCTTCCTCTTCTCCCTCTCCACTCCCCTTTCTCCTCTCTCTTTCCACTCCCCCTCCTCTTCTCCCTATCTCAACATCCTTTCCCCATCTTCTCCCCTTCTATCCCCCTTTCTCTTCTACCCATCTCCCCACTTTCTATTTATCCTCTCCCACTCATCCCCCTACCTTTTCCCAATCCTCTTGTCTCGTTCTATTCCTCTTCCTCTTCCCCCCCATCCACCACTCCCCTCATCCCTCCTATATTCCCTTTTCCTCTTCTCCCCATCACCCCCCTTTCTCCCTATCTCCCCTATTTAGCTCCGAGTTTGGTCTACTTTGTTCCCAGTTCACACACAAAAAAAGGACATCATGGTTTCCATTTGTCTTCCTCGGGAACGCGCCACGTAGATGGCCCCGATGGCAGAGATTACGTGTGTGTGTGTGTGTGTGTGTGTGTGTGTGTGTGTGTGTGTGTGTGTGTGTGTGTGTGTGTGTGTATGTGTTTGTGTGTGTGTGTGCGTGCGCGCGCGTGTGTGTGTCATACAAATAAACAAATAGTGTACATATACATGTGTCCTTATGTACATCCTATGCTCGCACACACATACATACGTGTATGCGTTTGTGCGTGCGAGTGCGGAGGCGCACGATCAAAGCGAGCAACGAGACAACCCGACACGCAGCGCGGTGGATGGACATGTTCATAAAACGCCAAAGAAAATCTATAAATCTAACAAGGCACGAAAAACTGTTAAGTGATACAGGTAAGGTAAACCAGCTCTTAAAGAAAACTATAAACGCGTCTGATAAAATCTGTAAAGTGCTGTTTTTATATCAAATAGAAAATTTAGTTTAACGCTCACCAATCTGGAAATAAAAACAAAGGATGTGATTTTCTGCAAATTTGTAATCATATATTATGCATGTTCGAGGGATAATCTGACGCATGTGATATCTTAATATTGTATAAGTGAATTGTTTACGCTGAAAACTTAGTTCCTATGTATGTATGTATAGTATATATGATATATATATATATTTATATATATATATATATACATATATATATATTTATCTATCTATTTATATATATGTTCATATATATATATATATATATATATATATATATATATATATATATATATATATATATATATATATATATGTGTGAGTGTGTGAGTGTGTGTGTGTGTGTGTGTGTGTGTGTGTGTGTTTGTTTGTGTGTGCGTGTGTGTGTCTGTGTGCGCGTGCGCGTGTGTGTGCGCGCGTGTGTACGTGAATAGCAGCTGCAGTGACACAAGCAGCATAAACTCCCTTTATACACTTGTATGTGATTAAATGCATTCTTGTGTGTTTATTCAGTATGCAAATATTTAACACAATCTCGCTCCACTTTACACGAGAGAGGCGACACCTGGGACCAAAAAGCAACAAGAGTGTTATGAAATGTTAACACACTTTTCGTTCCTCCTTTTTGGATAAATTTCCCAGTGAATGCCAGGTAACGCAGGTATTAAAAGATCTTAAGGATTTACTCTCCCTTTGTCACGCTCACTAGAAGAGGCTTATGTAAACAGCTTAACCATTTGACTACCATGCTTGGCTGTTAGAGTCTGTAGGGTGGGTGGGGGGCGGGGGGCGGGGGGAGGGAGGGAGGGAGGGGGGGTCGTTTTCAGCATACGGGTGTTTGTTGACAATGGCACAGGAAAAGGGGTTGCATGCTTTATGGGATTGAGGGGCTGTTTGCATGCAAGATACCAATGGAATGGTATTGAAAGGAAGCACTGAGGTTTTATCTGGTATCCGCTTGTATCATGCTGTTCGCTCTATCGAATTTGATTAAGAAAACAGATGATAGAAGGCTACGTTGTGCAGTTTACAGAGTCGGTGTAATAAGGGGGACTCTTAGCCCTGAGATTCATGGCTTCCGGAATGTACTTGATTGCATGCAACAGATGAAAGCTTTCTTATTGCAGAGGAATTTGGTCGTAATTACAGATACCTCTCTTGGCAGTGCTTTTATACCAAGAGAGTTAATCACTAGGGTGTGCAAAGAGGGAGAGTTAGCGTTTGATTTCGAAGTAATGCTTAAATATAAGAAATTTTGGCCTAACATACACGCCCCCCCCCACACACACACCGAACCTTAATGCAACCAAGAGGCAAAACCACACCCATACCCACACCCACCCACCCACACACACAGGAATCACCTCACCTCACGTACCCACACCAGTTACATCCGGACGCCCTAAGTCACCGACATACATAAATCCGACTTGTATATACCCTTTTTGTTATGCCCTACGCCCATACTACCTCCACCCCCTCCTCCTCCTCCTCTTCCTCTACGTCCACACCCACTCCCCCCCATCTCCTCCTCTACGTCCACACCCACTCCCTCCTCCCCTCCTCTCCTTCCCTCCCCTCCCCTCCCCTCCGCCCCTGAACCCACGATAGTCATCGGTGACGCCCTCGAACAACCATCGCCCAAGTGAGCAGAAACGGTTCCGCTTCGGCTATAAAGGCGGTCGAAAAAGTATCGGATCCCAAGTAATCGGGTATTTTATGAGGCGTCTCCATTAACTAGACAACCGATGGGGGTTCCGAGCCTCTTGGGCGGAGCGGCGGCGGCGGCGGCGGCGGCGGCGGCGGCGGAAAATAAAGGAAAGGGGTAGAGGGGGGAGGGGGGGAGGGGAGATTTTGTTTTATCTTTTTTTTTTCTCTCGTCGACGCAGACGGCCGGATTCTGCCGGCTGTCGAGATGCGATCGGTTCCTTGGTGTGAATGACTTCCTTTTCTCCCTTTCTTTGTTTTTTTATATACATTCTGTACTGGACTAAAACACTCGGCAAAAAAATACGTGTATAGACCAAGAAATATATATATATATATGTATATATATATATGTTTATATATATATATATATATATATGTATGTATATTATATGTATATATATAATATATACATATATATGTATATATATATATATATATATATATATATATATATATATGTATGTATGTATGTATGTATGTATATGTGTATATAAATATATGTATATATATGTATATATATACAGTATATATACAGTTATATATATATATATATATAATATATATATATATATATATATATATTATATATATATATACACACACTATATAATATATATATATATAATAGATAGATATATATATATATATATATAGAGATATATATATTTAGAGATATATAGACAGACACACAGACACATTGATATATATGGAGAGAGAGAGAGAGAGAGAGAGAGAAAGAGAGAGAGAGAGAGAGAGAGAGAGAGAGAGAGAGAGAGAAAGAGAGAGAGAGAGATAGAGAGGGAGAGAGAGATTGAGATTGAAAGAGAGAAAGATAGAAAGAGAGAAAGATCGAGATGCAAATTCTTCGGGAGCGTCAGGAAACAAAACCAAGGGAGATGCGTTACGATTACAGAACAATCTCTGCTTTGTGTTACGCCGAAAAGACCACACCGGTGTCGAGACGAATAAAAAAAAGGACCGCTATAGATAAAAAGGAAGAACATAAGAGAAAGAAAAAAGGGAAAGACTGTCTTTAAAAAAAGGGGGAAAACGCTATAGATAAAAAAGAAGAACAAAAAAAAAAAAAAAAAATAAAAAAATAAAATCTTAAGACAGAAAGTATACAATCTTGCATAGTGACAGACACAAAAGGTACGTCAGGGAAGTGTGAGCTAACTGAATCGTCCAGTGTTTTCGTGTATTTTCCGAGTCTATTTCCTGTGTTACGTGTTTCAGCAAAAGGGGAAAGCAATAACGCGGTTCTAAAAGCTGGGAGAACACTCTTGTTAATTCTAACATTTTCGTGACTGCCTTTTCCAGAATGATTTTGGGGTTAACTATGTGCTTATTCATTCATGGCATCTAATTGCTAATTATCTAATGTTCGATTTATTTACGACATTATCAAATTGAGTTATGTCACCCTTGCGAATACGAGATAACTATGAACATTGTTATATGGTACTTTAACCATAATCGCTGTTGATATTTTTTCCATAATAATTTTCGACATGTAGAATCATATAAAACTGGTCAATTTATTGAAGCTTAATTACTTCCCATCAATAAAAGTACCTTTATCAAGATCGGTCATGTTCACCGTTTACGCTTCATTATCATCATTATCATTATAATAATTCACATCACCATTATCATTATTATTATTATTATCATTATCATTATTATTATTATTATTATTATTATTATTATTATTATCATCATCATTATCATATTATTATTATTATTATCATTATTATTATTATTATTATCATTATTATTATTATTATTATTATCATTATTATTATTATTACCACTGTTATTACTATTATCCTTATCATTAGTCATTATGATCATTATTATTACGATCATTATCATTATTACTATCATTTTTACTATTATCATCATTGTTATTATTATCAACATTGCTATCATTATTATTATTATCCTTCTCACTGTCAAAATTATCATCAATATTGTTGTTCTCATTATTATCATAATAATTATCATTATTGTTATCATGATCATCATCTTTAGTATTATATTTATCATCATTTTCATTATCGTTATCATTGTTATTATAATCATCATTATCGTTCTGATTGTTTTAATTAATGATCATTATTACTGCTATTATTAATATCCTTATCCTTGATATTATTATTACCATTATTATTGATATTACTAGTGTCATTATTGTCATTACTCTTGTTATCATCATTATTTTTGTAATTAGTACTATCATCCTCATTAGTATTAGTATCATTATTTTTGCCTAATATATATTTTTTTGTTATCATCATCATTATTACTATGGTTATTATTACTATTACCATTATCATTATAATGATTATTATCCTCATTATCATTATAATCATCACTATCATTATCATCATCATTATCATTATAATCATCACTATCATTATCATTATCATTATTGTTATTATCATTACTATCATCATTATCATAATCATGATTATTATTGCTGTTACTAACATTCTTGTTAATACCATTATTTCTATCATCATTATCACTTTTTATATTAATTAGCATTTCAATATAGTTTTCTAATCTATTAGAAATTACGTTAGAAGTGTGGGAATTCGCTATTTCATGTTCTAGTACCGATAATGAATGATAGAAATTAACTATATACATTTTCAAAGATATGCATTTACATGAACAGGTAGAAAAAGGATATCTACATATAATCACAAAAAATGAATACATGTAAACTTACATAGATATCTGCATACATACTTACATACATACATACATACATGCATACATACATACATACATACATACATACATAAATACTTATATACATACATACATACATACATACATACATACATCACACACACACACACAGTCATATCCACAATTTCAACTTGAATTATAAAAAAAGAAAGAAAGAAAGAAAGAAAAAAAAAGAAGAAAAAGAAGAGAAGAGAAAAGAAAAAGGGAAAAGATAATGGTTCTGCAAGAAAAGGAACAGCAGAGATAAAAGGTAACAAATGGTGCCCTTATCTTCGTCAGGAGGGGGAAGGGGAGGGGGTGACAGAAGAGAGGGAGAGGGAGAGGGAGAGGGAGAAGGAGATAGGGAGGAGGGTGGAGGGAGGAGGAGGAGGAGGGGGAGGAAGAGGAGGAGGAGGAAGAGGAGGAGGAGGGAGAGGAGGAGGAGGAGGAGGAAGAGGAGGAGGAGGAGGCAGGGGGCCAAGGAGGATGTGACGCTGATGTATCCAAAAGGAGATGGTGTTGGCGACGCTGAAATATGGTGACGATGGTAAACGACAAAGAAAACGAATGGGAACTGTAACCCAATCACATAAAAAAGGAAGAGAAGAAAAGGAAAAGAAGACGGATGGGGGAACCTGAACAGCGGCGCCATTTGATACCTCGAAATGGGAATCAAAACATTTGTAATTGCGTGCTTAATTGATTTGCTGCTTTCGCCTGGCGGTGCCCTTCACCCTTAAACGCAGCCTCACCCGTTAATCTCCTCACCCTAGGTTGATGGAGCCTCAGGGAGCGCGCCCTCATCACTCTCCTCCCTGTCAGCGGCGTGAGGAGTGAGGGTGTGAGGAAGATGAGACGCGAACGTAAATTGGGAATAGAGCGTCATCTCGCATAATTTGGGTAATTGGTGTAAAATTGGGCAGATCTCGGAGTGTGCCTGAGTGACGCGCCGCGGACGGTGGTGAGGCCGAGAAATCTAATGATTGCCATCGGAGGAAAGTGCGCGAGAACAAGAAGGGACCGAGAGGGCGGGCGGGGAGGGAATTTTCGCGCCAAATTACTTTTCGGGTTTGATCCTATGTCAACGCTTGCGGGCGCCATCTTGAATCCTCTTCGATCGCACCTTCTTTTGTTTTCGTTGCATTATAAGGACCGCCGGAAACTAAAACCTCCTGATCTGAATATATATGAGAAAGGAAGCTGCGGAGACTCTCTCGTGATGAAGTTTATAATCTGTGGTTATAGAGTTCATCAACTTTTTCCCTCTTTTTTTTTTTTTTATATACGTCATTTTTATGAACACTCCCAACCGCGTCTGCTATGCTCGCCTCCCGCAGCTCTCGCAGTTATTAAATCCGGAATCAACGGCTGTAATCTCGCTTTCGATTATCCCACTTGGCGTAAAATATGCAATAAAAAGCGCTCTAATATAAGCCACAGACTTTCCACGGCGAACTCCGCCATTTTCCGGGATTAATTAGGTGTTATCTTGGGTGAGGAAGAGGCAGCTTCCAGGGCCTAATAAATCAGAGGATTCCGCCATTAAAGGCAGAGACGCCTGGCAGTCGAGAGCTTGAAGACGTGTTAGGGTCCTCGCTGGAAATGTTAAAAGCGCTTTGAGATCTTGCAGCTTCTTGAAGATCATTTGCAAGGCGACGAGCGGGAGGGAGGGAGAGGTAGGAGGGGGAGGTGCCAGGGAGGGTGGGACGGGTGCGAGGGGGGAGGAGGTGGGGTGGGGATGGTAGGGATGGGGGGAGTCATGTGTGGCTTCTTTCAATGACGGTTTACAATTATTGTTACACACTACTTTTATTATTCTTGATATCATTATTGATCATCATCATCATCAATATCATCATCATCATCATTGTCATCATCATCATCACCACATTCATCATTATCCTCGTCCTCCTCCTCATCATCACCACCACCGTCATCGTCATTATTCTTATTATTTTCATTATTGTTATTATTGTTATCATTATCATTATAATTGTAAAAGCTTTTATTATCATCATCATTATCACATTCATCATCATTACTTTCATTATTGTTATCATAATGACCATCATTATTGTTATTATCATTATCATTGTGATTATCATCGTTATCATAATCATAACCATTATTATTGTTGTTATTGTTATCCTTATTTTCATTATCATTCAGATCATTATCATCACTATTGTTATTATCATTATCCTCATTTTTATTATAATTTTGTCATCATTATCTTTAAAATCATCATCTTACTATTACTATAAAACAATGTTATTCTTATTCGCATCATCCTCATCATTATCCATTATTACTGTCCTTATCATTATCAATAGTGTTATAATTACCCTTATCATTGTTGAATTCATTATTGATATCATTGCTATTATTGTTATCCTGATCATAATCTTTCTAATCATTCGCCTCATAATTAACGATATCATCATCGCTAAATTATTATCATTACATTAGCTATATCAATATTGTCATTATTTAGATTAATCTAATAATCATTGGAATTATCACAAACATTATTTCCCTTCGGTATTGTGATGATCATCGTTCTTTTTATCATCATCATCAATATTATAATCTTGATAGATATTTCCAGTATTACTATCATCATTATTTCATATCTTTTATTATCCTTATCATCAATAGATTTTCGAAATCTTACTGAATATCATGATATGTGGATGATTATCAAGAGATCTATATCTAAGCGAAGCTCCTCCCCCCTGCCCCCCGTACCCCCCCAAAAAAAAAAAAAAAAATCCAATATAAACAGTGAAAAAAGATGAAAAATTAATAATTTCTGAAGTGAAAAAATACTGTTCGCCATAAAAAAAAAAAGCTCACGTGAACAAATAAGCACACTTATGCAAATATTTCCGGGT
>NW_028234422.1:34503157-34508157 GCF_977035675.1 Penaeus japonicus | reverse complement strand
TATATATAGATACACACACATACACACACACTCACACACACACACACACACTCCCTGTATATTCTGGTATATATATATATATATATATATATATATATATATATATATATATATATATATACATATGTACAAATATATATACATATATATAAAGTATATATACCTATATATACATATATATATATATATATATATATATATATATATATATATATATATATATATATATATATAAATATATATACATATATATAAAGTATATATACCTATATATACATATATATATATATATATATATATATATATATATATATATATATATATATATATATGTATGTATGTATGTGTGTGTATCTAATAATTATTCATCATTTATCCTTACTTTTATAAATCAAATGAAACACCAAATATCACCTAGTCGAGACTAATCAAAGCCAAACTTACCGACAGCTTTTGCATTCAAACTCAGCAACACTATCCCGCTATTCAAAGCGCATCTCCGCTCGTCTCATACTCCTTCAAGCAAAGAAAGGGAAGCTCGCAACATCTGCATTAGAGAACCCAATGAACTTGTGCATCATAAAGGCAACCATCCAAGTCATCTAAAAAGACTAAAAAGCAGAATCATGATGGTGACGACGAAGACGAAGACGAAGAAGAAAACAGGAAAATAAACGAAGAAGGAGAAAGAACAAGAAGAAAAAGAAGAAAACAGGAAGATAAACGAAGAAGGAGAAAGAACAAGAAGAAAAAGAAGAAAACAGGAAGATAAACGAAGAAGGAGAAAGAACAAGAAGAAAAAGAAGAAAACAGGAAGATAAACGAAGAAGGAGAAAGAACAAGAAGAAAAAGAAGAAAACAGGAAGATAAACGAAGAAGGAGAAAGAACAAGACGAAGACGAAGAAAACAGGAAAATAAACGAAGAAGGAGAAAGAACAAAAAGAAAAAGAAGAAAACAGGAAGATAAACGAAGAAGGAGAAAGAACAAGAAGAAAAAGAAGAAAACAGGAAGATAAACGAAGAAGGAGAAAGAACAAGAAGAAAAAGAAGAAAACAGGAAGATAAACGAAGAAGGAGAAAGAACAAGACGAAGACGAAGAAAACAGGAAAATAAACGAAGAAGGAGAAAGAACAAGAAGAAAAAGAAGAAAACAGGAAGATAAACGAAGAAGGAGAAAGAACAAGAAGAAAAAGAAGAAAACAGGAAGATAAACGAAGAAGGAGAAAGAACAAGAAGAAAAAGAAGAAAACAGGAAGATAAACGAAGAAGGAGAAAGAACAAGACGAAGACGAAGAAAACAGGAAAATAAACGAAGAAGGAGGAAGAACAAGAAGAAAAAGAAGAAAACAGGAAGATAAACGAAGAAGGAGAAAGAAGAAGATGATTATAATGACCAAAAAAAAAAACATTAGTAGAAGAAAGAGAAGAAATGGAAGTAGAAAAAGAAGGAAGGAAACGAAGATGTTGATGGTGATGGTGATCAGAAATAGCATCGGAAAATGCTAATCATAAAGAAACAGCAAAAGAAGTAGGAGGAGGAGGAGGAGGAGGAGGAGAGGAAGAAGAATAAAAATCATATTAGCAATAATAGTGACAATAATAATAATGATAATAGAATCATGATAATTATCATGATGGTGATGATAATGAATAGCAGGAGAAGAAGGGAAGGAAGAGAAAACAGAAGGAGGAGGAGGATGTGGATGAGGAGGAGGAGATGATGATGAATGATGATGATGATGATGATGATGATTGATGTTGATGATGATGATAATGATGACGATGATAATAATAATGATGATGATGATGATGATGATGATGATGATGATGATTGATGATGACGATGATGATGATTGATGTTGATGATGATGGTGACGATGATAATGATGATAATGATGATGATGACGACGATGACGATGATGATGACGATCAGGAAAAGAAGGAAAATAATAAAATGACGATCGATGTTATGATGAAACGAAAAAAAAACAGAAAAAATCAATTTAAAAAAGAGAAAAAGAAAAAAAAAGAACCACAGATTCTCCGAGTTCCCAAAGAGCAAAAGGGTGATAAGAAGGGCCATTGCAGAGGGCTATTAAGGGCTAGCAGAGAGAGTGGCACAGAGCGGTTGGGTGAGCTGGTAATGCAAGGAAAGAGGAGTCATTTGGGAGCAGCGATAAATGGGAGGATAAGGAAAAAAAAAGAAAAAAGAAAAAGGGATAATATAAAAGAGGGTTGTGATAAAGGAGGTAAGGGAGATGGGGAGTAAGTGCTGCAGTGATGATTTGAGGAGCCAGAGAAAATTGCAATAAAACAAGGCAAGGAAGAGAGAGAGGAAGGAAAATAGAGGGCGAAAGTTTATGCTATGAGAGATGGCTAATAAAATCGGGGTAAATAAAGGAGTCAAGAGAGAGAGAGAGAGAGAGAGAGAGAGAGAGAGAGAGAGAGAGAGAGAGAGAGAGAGAGAGAGAGAGAGAGAGAGAGAGAGAGAGAGAGAGAGAGAGAGAGAGAGAGAGAGAGAGAGAGAGAGAGAGAGAGAAAGGGGGAGGAGGGAGAGAGGTAGAGCGAAAGAGAGAGAGAGGGAGAGAGAGAGAGAGAGAGAGAGAGAGAGAGAGAGAGAGAGAGAGAGAGAGAGAGAGAGAGAGAGAGAGAGAGAGAGAGAGAGAGAGAGAGAGAGAGAAAGAGAGAGAGAGAGAGAGAAGATACACTCTAATGACCATTATCGGAAGGTAAAGTGGAAACACGTAGCTAAGTAACCTATACTTTGTCAAGGTGATTTCAGCATTGACAAAACCTCGCGAAATGCATGTTTTTCCCTCTGCAACACGCCTCCGATACCATACACGGGAGACCCATTGAGTCAAAGTACCTCAGGCGATTGTTGAGTGCCAAGAAAAGTTTGGCGGATAAAATCTGTGGCACTTGGGAGATAAAGGAGGAGGACACGGTGACTGGCTTTGGGAGAGAGACGGAAAGGGAGATTAGTCAGGTCATCTTAGGTCACCGAAGTTGCTGTTTAAGTTAATGATGAAATTATATTTTCTAAAGGGTTTATAGAAATTATGATTTTACTGTTGAAATCGCTAAGAATAATAAAATCGTTGATACAGATACGTAACTTCATCATAGATGATGTCCTCAGAAATATACCTGAACATAATTAAAAAACATTATTGAGCAAGTAGAGAAGATAGATATATGATAAATCACCTTTGTTGGACGCGACTGGCACAAAGCAGTTAAAATATCTAAGGTTTTATGTTTTCGTTAAAAACCTTTCTATCCTCAATACGAACACATGATATAAATGAAAGGGTTGTCAATGAATTCGTTAATGATAAAATGTACTGTTCTGTTCCTCTATCACTTTTCTTCACACACACAGATAGACAAAGAAAGAGAGAGAGAGAGAGAGAGAGAGAGAGAGAGAGAGAGAGAGAGAGAGAGAGAGAGAGAGAGAGGCTTATCTATTACCAGATCACCCAACAGTTTATCAAAGCGTTTCGAGCTACGACCATAATCAATTAGTCTTCAACTCCCACCTTTTTACGTTCCGGGGAAGGGTTAGTATCACCCACTTCCTTCCACTCCTCAATTCGAAGCTTCATGAACACCTTCAGAACTTATTATCTTTTTAGCAGTATTCATGCACGTGATGTTAAACGTCTCCCGATTGCCTGCCGATTGTGATTTCATTGCTATAACTGAACGACCTGTTGACCCAGGGCGTGTGTTGATTGGCCGTATTTCACGCACAAAATACAGGCTGCATCAGAACATCTCTTCGGAGAGGTTGTTGGGTCCGAAGCTTAAAGTGTGACAGTCTCTCTTTGCACAACGACAGGTTATTGAGAACGGGGTCTCGAGAGAGTGTCGAACCAGTAAACCAGAAAAGAAAATGAAGCAATAAGTCTATTTTTTTTCGAAATGAAACCGTTCGGTAGAATAATAAAGGTGGGGAAAGCCTTTCTTCCCTTTATGGCTGAGGGAGATGTATGGGTTATGTGGGCTAAGTGCCGGGAAAAATACATACTCTTAATAGCTGTGTTTGCCTTTTCTTTACCTTTAGTCAACGCCGTATTTCCGTAATAAATTACGCAAAATCTGCGGGGACGCGTATACAATCTGACAGTTACCGAAGAGCCAGAAGACAATAGTAAAATGAACGATCGAGGAGAACTACGAGAACGCAAAATGAAGGAACTGGTCCCTGTGCTCCTAGCCAGCGGAATCTAAAAGCAGGAGAGCTCGAATCAGCAAGCTCCGAGATCCGTTTCAATTCCGCCGACTCGTCAATTATGCACAAGTTGCAATGAATCTGGAAATCAATTTGCTTGGGAGGTCGCGAGAAACGGAATCTAGAACATGCGCGGACGAATCAGGGTCAGCGAAGTGGTGTAGCGGATGATGGATGCGTTCGGAGTCTAACTGTTCCCTTCGCCATTCTTTAGCGGCGACAAACAGAAGGAAACGGTGGTGTTCCTGTAGTCTTTCTTTTTTTCCTTGTAGCCGTTGGCCATAGGCGTGCTGAGGATGTCAACAATTACGGCGCACGTGGTAGGAACTATTACAGAAAATTGGGCTCCCCGCCGTGGCGTCCGAACACCGCCCTTACTGCCGCAGCCATTACGGGCGAAACGAGTCTCCACACAAAACAGGATATGCTACGAGCTCCCGCAAGGAACTTCCATCCCAAAGCGTCCTTTGCTTGGAGGTGTGTTGGGCTTGCACCTCCTACAGGATACGTGGAGGAGGAGGAGGTCAAGGGATCATGCCTCGGGGCTACCACACGCGCTCATGATGAACGGACGCTGTTACGATTTCGTGATTGTGGACTCGAGCCGCCGATTGTAGCCTTTTAATCCAGAACTTCGCTCGGAGGAGGAGAACTGGCTGAACTTTCATTATGTGTAAGACAATAGCTGGGATTAGAATATTCTATTATGTTTTTTGCCCCATAACCTTAATGCATGCTTTTAAACTATCATTTTTCTCATT
>NW_028234422.1:34490657-34495657 GCF_977035675.1 Penaeus japonicus | reverse complement strand
CCCTTTCCCTCCTCTTCCCCCCCCTAAAAAAAGACTCCTCTCCCTCTTTCTCCTTCCTTCACCTCCCCCCCTCTTTCCCTCCTCCCCCCCTCAATTGCCCTTCCCTGCCTCCTTCCCAACCCTCAGGACATATGTGCCTTAAGGAGAAAGATGATTTTTTTTTTACTGCACTTTTGGAGATTTTTAAACCGTCATTTATTTTTTTCTTGAGTGAAATAGTTTGATTTTTAAATGAAATTGGATGTTAGCTAACATCACAAAAGGAAATAAGCCACAAGGAAAGAATGGAAGTGAAAATAAAGACAAAAAAATGACTTAATTATCAAAAGAAAGAATGACTAAAATAAAACAAGAAAACGAAAAACGAAACACAGAAGACCATCTGTAGACAACGTTAGTTCAAACAAAATTTATATCACATATTTCTAAATCTTTTCCTTCCTTTCTTTTATTCTTATCTTTTTTTCCTGAATACAACATTCGAACATATATATTAAGCCTCACTCAAACATTATGATTTTCCCTCTCTCGCGTGCGAACCGGAAGTTCTTTGTGTGTAGTTGTTCGTGACAAACAAAAACATAAACAGTAAGAACTATGGCTGTCCTTAGCCCTCGTATTTTGCTCTCCATAAGATACCTTTGGGAACTTGGGGAGAATATGAACCATAATTTCTTTTGGAATTATATATATATATATATATATATATATATATATATATATATATATCTTTATATATATATTAAGTAATATATATATATTATATATATATATATAATATATATATATATATATCTTTATATATATATGTATATAATATATATATAAAATATATATATATATATATATATATATATATTCATATGTATATATTTTTTTCTTTTCTTTTCTTTTACTGCTACTTCTATTACTACTGTTAATATTGCTACTGCTACTGCTATAGCTACTTCTGCTGCTACTTCATCCACTATTGCTACTACTGCACTTTTAATAATAATAATAATAACAATATTGTCGCTGCTATATCCCTACTACCACAACTACCACTACTACTATTACTACTACTACTACTACTACTGTTTCTTCTACTGCTACTACTGTTTCTAATACTACTCCAACTAGTACTACTTCTGTTACTCTACTACCACGACAATAACAACGATGATTTTGATCAAATTGCAATCACATTTCATAAAGGATATAAAAGATAATGATATTGATGATGAAAAGGATGACTGTGATCGTGATGATAGTAAAGATAACAATAACAATATTAGTAATAAGGATAATGATAAGAACGATGATTATAGTAATGATGATAATTATAATAATGATGATAATAATGATCATAACAAAAAATATGGTAATAATGAAGATAATACTGATAATAATAATAACAATGATAATGATAATAATAATGATAATAATAATGATAATAATGATAATAATAATAATAACAATAATAATATTAATAATAATAATAATGATGAAAGTAACAATCGAAATTTTAATAAATACAATGCAGATGATAATGATAATAATGAGAAGGATAATAACAGTAACAATAAGGAAAAATAACAACAACAACAAAAATAACAGCCACTAACAACAACAAAGCAAATAACCCGAACAAAAAGATCCTCGGCCGGGAAATGAGCCCGTTTTCTTTGTAACTTCGGAATGGTAATATTTATGAGTTGCTGTTGACTGGTTTATACATTGCGTGCATATTATGAGGAGAATGAGATAGATAGGAGAGCGATAGATAGGTCTCCAGGGCGTATATGTGTATATCCTGTGATTTTGGAGCAAGGATGTATGTCCTTTTTCACCTCTCCCCCTTCCATCCCTCTTTTTTTTGTCTTTTTTTTCACTCTCGTCTCTCGAATTTTATATATGTAAAAATTAACCTCAGCCGGAAATGTCAGGCGACGTTAATAGCGATCCCTTTGCATGAACGAAATGTAAGAACAGTGTTTAAGGTTTTGGAATAATACTCTGGCTTCGAGGGAGTGGAGTCTAGGATATATCTGGCGCTGATCATCATAACTATTTTACACGCACGCACGCACACACGCACACACGCATTCACGCAGCCAGACGAACAGGCTGATAAACACTCCACTATGAAATTATTTTTTTTGTAACTTGTAGTAATGTGTATTTCTTAATCACGGCGGTTTTTGTTTCAGTTGCTTTCATTCATTTTTTTTTTTTTTTACCGTTGTACATTTATCTTTTTGTATATTTTCCTCCCTCTTTCCCGCTCTGTCTTCCCCCCTTTCTCTTCCCATCTTTCAATTCCTCCCTCTCTTTTTTTCTCTCCTTATCTCTGGGCTTCATTGAGGAAATAGATATCCGAGGAAATGAAAAAAGAGAGTGAGTTGAGCACCAGGGCCAAGAAGGGAAGCTTAGTGCCAAAGAAGGAACAAGGTTATCTGTAATGGAACAGTGCCACGAAGAAAATTAACTAAGCCATCAAGATAAGTACACTGAGACAGGCAACGAATATATCCTGAGAGCGAGGGATATATTTATCAACAGGAGGAAGAAAAAAGAGAATAAAAAGAGGGAGAGGAGGAGGAAGTGGAAGAAGAAGAAGAAGAAGAAGAAGAGAAGAACGGAGAGGAGGAGGAGGAATTAGGAGATGAAAAAGGAGGAGGAAGAGGAGGAGGAGAAGGAGAAAGAAGAGAAGAAGGAAAAAGACGGAAGTTCTGATAAGCAGAAGGAAAAGAAAGAATAAAGAAACGGAAATCATATAACGAAACAAACACCAACAGTCCCAAGACGCCCAAACGCCCCCAATACCACATCACAAACCCCAGACCAGCCCCTCTCTTCAAGCGAAACAGCCCCCTATTCAACAGACCAGCATCTCAGGCCCGTTACACCTTGCCAGACCAGAAGACCTTAATAACCTTGAGCTCCGACCTGCCATATGTGTCAATCACAGCGCAGGTAAAACGTCAACTGGGTGTCTCGTGGCCAGGTGCTTGGCTTGGCTTGGCTCTGTCTTTTTTCATCGGTCGACAGTGACGGAGATAAAGAGGGCGGGCGAAGGGAATGATTGCTTTGGACGGAAGAAGGCCGTTGGAATGCGAGGGAGGAGAATATAATGATGAGGGGAATGAGAAGGGGGATTGCTACTGGTACTCTTACTAGTCCTACTGCAGCAACAGTGACTACATCTTCTCTGTATTAGATTTTTGCAACAGCAAGTGCTATTATCATTTCCAAAAAAATATCGTGATACCCTTCCGAACAACAGCTACTACTAATACCAGATCACACTACTTCTCCCTCTTTCATTCCTAAATGTCTATTATCTACAACAATCCCTGCCACTCCGGCAATGCAGCGTCAATACCACAAAAGAACGACAAAACGCCGAGCAGAGCAAATACCACAATCACGACAAAGCCAAGAGCAAGATTACGGTGCTAATGAGATTACCGCCAGCAAATCGATGCGAATCACACAGAACAACACTAAATGGAAGACAATGCCGTGAGAGTTATGACGAAAATTCGTAGTTAGTTCACTGTGGGAAATTAAAAGGAACAAACCGAGCTTTGATCAGGTCAGGTCAGGCCAGGCAGTCAGCGCAGCAACAACACATTAATGAGCTCTGCAAGCTGCACTTTGCTATAAACTCCTTAATGTCAGTGCTTGGCCCGCTTTATCGCCCTAAATGATATGGCTGCATCCATGAAACATGTGTCACAAGTGTGAAGGAAACGGGAGAGGGAGAAGAGAGAGAGAGAGAGAGAGAGAGAGAGAGAGAGAGAGAGAGAGAGAGAGAGAGAGAGAGAGAGAGAGAGAGAGAGAGAGAGGACGCGAGCGCGAGAGAGAGAAGAGGAGAGACGGGAGATAAGGGGGAGGAAAAGGGGTAGGATACATATAATGAAATGATAGCGGGAGGAGAAGGGAGATGAATGGGAAGGTTGAGAGAGGGGGAGGAGGGAGGGAGAGAGAGGTAGGGAGGGAAGGGAAGGGAAGGGAAGGAAAGGAAAAGGAGGTAAGGGAGGGATGGGAAGGGAAGGGAAGGAAAGAAAAAGAAAGGAAAGGAAGGGGATGTTACGGAAGGGAAGACCGACGAAGGGAAGGGCACGACAGGAAGACGAAGAAAAGTTTAAAGGGTCCTAGGAAACGTGCGTTTCAACGCCAAACAAGCGACGAAGACACGGAAGAAGGGCTATGCTACACAATGATGTAGTGTGTGTGATGGAGAGAGAGCAAGAGAAAGAGAGATGAGAGAGAGAGACAGAGAGCAGAGACGAGAGAGAAGGAGAGAGAGAGAGAGAGAGAGAGAGAGAGAGAGAGAGAGAGAGAGGAAAGAAAGAGAAAGAGAAAAAGAGAAAGAGAAAACGCAAAAGCAAAATTGTAACGAAACACATGCTCAAAACAAAAGCAAACAATAACACAAACACAGCACAAAGCAAACCAAGATCTAAACACACATCCCAAACAAAGAAACAATGACCATACTTCCCCCCCCCCTCCCACCCCCCCCCACACACCATCCCACCCACACCATTTAGGTCTTCGTTCACTTCCTTCTCACTGACAAGCTTCATTCTTATCTGAACACGAGTGCCACCAGAAACACCCTGGCTACATCATAATTCTGGACCCCACTTATCCCCGGTCGTGGTTTCCCAACCCACGGGAACCTTACCGGAACAGTCAGGACCTCCTGCCCCTCCCCTTGCCACCAGCAAACCACACTCACCCGCCACCTGCTGCTCGTTACCAGACGGAACGTGACTATACCGGGTTGTTGTGGTTCTGTGTTGTGTGTGGTTGTGTGTTGAGTGTGTTTTGGTGTTTGGTTTTGATTTGTGTGTGTGTTGTTGAACGCCATATACCGTGGGGGCTGTATCATATGTGATATATGCTAACATTTTTTTTTTCTAAATGCTCGACAAAATTATTGGCGTAATCGTTCTCTTTTGTTTTGTATTTAGGGCCTAAGAGCAAGGCCATGTCTGATTGTTCTG
>NW_028234422.1:34483933-34490557 GCF_977035675.1 Penaeus japonicus | reverse complement strand
GTGTTTATCCTCGCTTTATTGTCCTTTCTCTAAAATACTTTCCTTCTCTTGATATGTAGTTTCAGGTATAACTTTCATTTGCAGTTTCGTCGCGTCCAATTTCCCAGCGCTGCGATTATTACTAGCGTTGTTATAATTATTTCTAATTGGATTACCTGACGTTTTGCATTCTGGCTTTGTCGGTGTTTTTATGTAGCTACCCCTGTTTTATATATATTTTTTTCTTTCTCTCGAAACTCTTTTAATTAACATTATAATGTATGATGGTAATTACCGTGACTTATAAATGATAGTTTTTGTTGCTTACTACTACACGCTACAGGTTGATACAATGTATTTTATTATTATTATTTTTCTTTTTTGACTGATTGAACCTCGGCAGAACATATTTTACCTGGAGATTGTCTCCGAATCCCCTCAAGGAGCTCTTACTGTCAATAACTGTCAAGGAAACTCTTTCAACCGATCGTATTTGGACTCGTTAACCTCCCACCAATCAAGGGGTGTCACGTGGAATCCCTTCTAAGCAACCCAAGGTAAACCAATAGAAGTTTTGATGGCAACCATACGTCTAAGACATCTAGGTCTAGTCGTAATAGCGGGCGGCCAGTCGATTCAACGGGGAAGCAACTAGGATCTGATAAAGAGTTCTTTAGTTTTTTCTGGTGGTGAGGGAGTGGGAGTGTGACGGGTGTGAGGGGGAAAATTATCAATCCGTTCCTTAAACTTATCTCGCAACCACGTTTGTATGTTTGTATGAGAGAGGACAAAACCTCAAACATTGTGAGACACCGGCTGCGACAGCGCAAGAGCTCCTCCTCCCCTCCCCCTCCCCCTCCCCCTCCCTTTGGACAGGAGTGATGACAGCGAGGCCCATTGACAACAGCTGTGGCGTCGACGGTGCTCTCGGGAAAGGCCTAGCCGCCCCTGAGTAAACAGAAGTCGTGTCAATTATTGCCCTGAGTGTATCAACTCGAGGCCTCCTAGTTAGGGTTAGTGGTCGGGCCCACCCAGGTTCGCTTATGGTTCGGGGTGCTTCGTTCGATGGTTCTTTCGCTCGTTCGGGTCTGTTTTCTTGACTCCGCTTCTTGGGGGGGGGGGATGGGGAGGGGGACGACAAGGGGGTGGAGAGAGAGGAGGAGGGATGGAGAGGGAAGGGTGGAATACCGTCTGACCGATCTCTTCGTCTCAATAAAGAACAAAGGTTAAAGTTCACTCTGTATGTTTCCCCCCTCTGAGAACTTCAACAATTCTCCATGATCTCCGCTAGTTCTCGAGGCATTCATAGTTCCCATGACCTACATACGGGTCTTAACCTCCATGGCACTACTGACCTCCATGTGGCACCAGACTCTGTTGTGTCTCCTGTCAGTCTCCCTTGAGTGACGAGTTGAGGTCGAAGAAAACAAGAAGAAGAAATAGTAAAGGATACGAAATGGGAAGGAAGGAAGGAAGGGGAATATAGTAATGATTAAAGATCAAAAGGTACAAAGAAAAGAAGAAATACAAAAGGGAAGAACAGGAACGACAAAAAAGTAGAAATATATCGCAACTAATCAAACGTACATAAATGTAATCAGACATACACAGGCGCATATCTGTATATTTATCTGTCTACCTACCAACTTATCTATCTATCTATCAATCCATATTACACATCCATTCATATATACATGCATACGTACAATTGCACGCATCTCTCTCTCTCTCTTTTGAGATTTACATAGCCCCTTGTCTCACTAAACGTGTCAAAGGCAAAGTCAAAAGTCTCTCTCTTTCTCCCTCTCTCTCTCTCTCTCTCTCTCTCTCTCTCTCTCTCTCTCTCTCTCTCTCTCTCTCTCTCTCTCTCTCTCTCTCTCATTCCCATTCTCATTTTTCTCTCTCGCTTACTTGCTCTCTCATTCTCATTCTCTCTCTCTCTCTCTCTCTCTCTCTCTCTCTCTCTCTCTCTCTCTCTCTCTCTCTCTCTCTCTCTCTCTCCCTTTCTCTATCTATCTATCTATCTATCTATCACACACACACACACACACACACAAATGCATATCTAGGTTGTTTCAAGGAGTACTCCGAACTACACCTTTCGCCACTGAGGCAAGTAATCACTGCCGTTCTGTGGCTTAAACGCCCTCATTACACGACGTAAAAATACCACAAGATGCAGATATTCAGACGTAAACCTCCACTACAAGTAAACATTCGAGGAAGGTAGAGCTAGATAAAGGCTGTTGGGAAAGTAATTGAGTAAATGATGAGGAATGGATGTTGAAATGATACTTGCAGAGTAAATACGAGGAGAATGAGTTAATGACAGAAGGGAGAACAGAGCGAGGCTAGATTAGATACAAGGTATTCATGTACAGAGTGAGGAAAATACGGTATGATGTGAACTGTTTTGACTCAATAGACGCCGCCCGTTAGATAGAATAAAAGGTAGACACGCAGGCATGATAAAGGATATACTTTATGTGCGCAACCATGATAAAGCGAAAGTAATATACAAAACAAAACACAAAAAAATGCACGCAGACAAACTATATGCATGTAAAACACACGCAGAGACACAGATACTCTCACTCCAAAATCATGAAACATAAAAAAAAAAAAAAAAAAAACGTGTGGGAACAGAAATTCACACAAAAAACAAAAGGCGAACCAGAAACATCACAAGAAATGTTCACAAACTCCAAGAACACTTTTTCCTCATAAGAAAAACCTATGACAAAACTTGAAGTTCCCTGAACATGTGTAGTCAAGGTTTAGGACGAATGAGGAAGGGGGGGGGAGATGGGTACGAGGGGATAGGCTAGGGGAGGAGGGAGAAGAAGGGAGTAAAAGAAGAAAGAGGTAAGGAGGAAGAGGTTGGAAAGGGGGGGGAGGGGGCAGTGGAGAGACAGACAGAGGGGAGTTCGAAGACGGAATTAAAGGAGAGAGGGGACTGGTGGGAAGAGAAGAGGGGAAGAAGAAGAAAAAAAAGAAAAGAATTGGGACAAGGTAGGAAGAGGGAAAGGGGGAGGGGAGAGGGGACGGGTGGGAAGAGAGGAGGGGAAGAAGGAAAAAAAAAAAAGAATTGGATTGTGATTGGGACAAAAAAGGTAGGATAGAGAGAGAAGAAAGAACGAAAAAAAGGAAAGGGAGACAAAAGATGGGGGTGAAAGGGATGGGAAGAGAGAAGGTAGGAAAAGAGGGAAAGGAAAGAGAGGTAAGAAGAGAGAAAAAGGAGCGGGGGAAGAGGTAGGAAGAAGAAGAAAAAAGAGGCAAGAAAATAGAAGAAAAGGACTCAAACCGACGCAATATCAACGAACCCGAAAGGCCTGATCTACAAACTACAAAAAAGCCTACAAAGCTGATGAAAAGACTAGAACCCACCAACAAATTTTTTTTCCCCCCCCCTCCTTTTCCTTCTCTCCCTTTCCTTTCCTTTCCTCTTTTATTTCCCCCTTTCCTTTCGTCCCCACCTTTGAGTCCGTCTTGAATATTTTTTTTCTTTATCGTGGCTCTGGAAGTTTTTGGAGTCGAAAGATTTATTATCGGTTCGCATTGACCTTCTCCACTGCTCCCCTTCTTCACCCTTCACAACGTACGGGACGGTGAAAAATAAAAAAAAAAAAAAACCCCCCCCCGTAATCCTTTATGCGGAACGATAATGTATTTGTGTTGGCTGTAATGCCCGCTAATGGTCGTTGTTCGTCTAGGGAGACGGAATGAGGTTGGAAGGGGAAGGGAGGAAGGGGGAGGGAGGAAGGGGGAGGGGGGAAGCAGGGGAAGAGGGAAGTAGGAGAATAGGGAAGTAGGCTAAGGGGACGTAGGGCAAAGGGGAAGGGGGAAAAAGGGGAAGGGGGAAGAAGGGGAAAGGGGGAATGGGGGGGGGGGATATCTTATGGAATCCTGAAATTCATTCCCTTTTATCGAAGGAGGATGCTGGTTGCGGCCGGACGGTTCTAGCGGCTGAATTGTTGATTTTGCTCCCTCCCCTTCCTTCTCCACACTCGCGTCCTCACCCGGGCTGCCAACAATTTCAAGGCAACCACGTTGCCTCTTGATATATATAGGGGTTAAGTGGGAGAAAGGTAGGTAGTATGCATTTATATATATATATATATATCAATATATATATATATATTTATAATATATATAAATAATATATAATAAATAATAATATATATATATATATATATATATATATAGATTATTAAATTAGAGAGAGAGAGAGAAGAGGTGGGAAGAGAGAGGCGCCGAGAGATAGTTAGATACCGAACCACGCAGATAGTTAGATAGATAGTTAGATATATGTGTGCGTGTGTGTGTGTGTGTGTGTATGTGTCTTTGTATGTGCGTGTGTGTGTGTGTGTGTGTATGTGTCTTTGTATGTGCGTGTGTTTGTCTTTGTATGTGTGCATGTGTGTAATGTGCATGTATGTGTGTGTGTATATATATATTATATATATAATATATTATTTATATATATATATATATATATATATATATATATATGTATGTATGGCCTATATACATATAAAAACATACACATATATATAAACATATGTATGCAGATATGTAAATTTATATGTATATGCATATATATATATATATATATATATATATATATATATATATATATATATATATATATATATATATATATATATACACCTACATATACACCCCTCCACAGACACACACAATTCCAATTTCTAAGACCACAGTAATCATCGACATCAAAGAAAAAGTAATAATTCATCACACGCCAAGAGAGCAGCGGATACATGATGCATAGAGGTCAGGACATTATATAAGTATCGATACGATAATTATAATAATTATAAAAAAATATATATAAACAAATCTATACATTGAAACGATTAAAGTTTTCCAAGCACGTACAAACATTTAACTGAAGGTAATCAGTCAAACAACTAGGATTGATGACCTTAGCGTTTTATTTTTTCTTTCATTTTTTAAACTCAAAAATAGTCAACATCTTTGTTCTGCTAAATACCAGTCGCTCAACACAGATCCCCAACATCGCAATAAATATTGTCGTGTGCGTGGTGCAAAATTACGTTGCAAAATTGCAAACCGAGGACCGGTGGCGGCCCGCGTATTAAATTAGAGCTATTGCACCGTAAACAAACAACGACATCTCACCTCCACTCTGCTTCTGAGGTGGAGACTCGCTTTAAATAAACCAAAAAACACTCTGCCTACGAACCTACACCGTAGAGAAAGAAGACGATAGGCGAAATACGAAAGAACGAAAGACGAGAAGAATAGACGAAAAAAAAGAAAGAACGAAAAAAAGAACGAGAGAAAAAACGAAAGGAAAGAAGAGAGACGAACAGGCTTTGACCTCTCATGACCTCTCGCGGCGGGGGAAGAGCCGAAGCATTTCCCTCGCTCAGATTTAGCCCGAAGTGGTCTCGTTTTCTCTTTATTTGTTTAGTAATTTCTCGTCTGGGATGGATAGAGGATAACCTTATCAGTTATTGTGTATAAATACCCTTTGCGTGTAGGTTTCAGCAATGGGGTTTCCGAGTCGAGGTTGAGGATAGAGAACGCGTTTCTACTCTTAGATTTTTTCCTCTTTGTCGGTCTGTTTGTGTGTTTGCTTTTCTATTTGACTGTTTGTCTGCCTGTTAGTCTCACTGTCTGCTTGCCTCCCTGCCTGTCTATCTCTCTCTCTCTCTGATGGGTGTCTTAGTCTGTTGTAACTAATAACCCACCACAAATAAGGTAGTTGATGCCAGACACAGGGTTTGTACAGTTTAGGTTTATTCCATAACGCAGATAGTCTGACGTTATGGTACACGATATATATAGTCACTACAACACAATGATCACAGTAATAAACACTATCACAGCACATATGAACAGGCGGAGAAATCAGGCGTCAGCGGTAGCGAAGTCGAATTCCCTGGTCTGTCTGTATTTCCCAGATTTCCTGCTTATATGGAAGGGGTTTTCATCCGCCGTCCCCAACGGTGGTTATGCGGGAAGGTAGTCTGGAATGTAAGAGGCGTGACAATCGAGGGTATAAAACTCTATTTGAGGGTCTAAGAACTCGGGAAGGCAACTATTTACGAATTACCTGTCAGTCAAAGTTGACCCGAGCTGACCCGGCGATTGCCTCGCTGGTTAGAGTGCAATATTCATATGGTATTTGTGTAATTATTTATTGATATATTTGATATCATATATGAGCATAATGTATAATTCTCACACAAATAACAAAACCCTCTCCTCTAAGAAATTGATCCCTCTCTCTCTCTTCTCTCCTCTTTCTCCCTCTCTCTCTCCTTCTTTCTTTCTCCTCTTTCCTCTCGTTCCCTCCTCTGGTTCACATCCAAATGTCTGGTTCTTCATTTGATAGCAACCATTACATTAGGTGATGCCACCCAACACAAGGGAAACATGTACAGAATATCCACGGCACATACTCATCTGAAAATATTCCCCCTTTTAAATCTATGACACATTTAGAGAAATAGCTTATACAAATAAAGATGCCTTTAAGGTCGACTATCTATCTAGATATAAAATAGCTTTCTCTAAGTATACATGTCATCAGTATGATAATGTGTGCGTGCCTAACTGACTCTAAAACTTTATATAAATTCGCAAAGGCCC
>NW_028234422.1:34461433-34466433 GCF_977035675.1 Penaeus japonicus | reverse complement strand
CCTTCCCCTTCTACCTCCTCTTGCCTCTACCCCACCTCCCCCCTCTTCCCCTACACCACCCGCCAACCCACCGGCTTGCACACCCGTTCCGCTGGGGTGGGTGGGCGTGGGTAAGGATAGAGGGACGGGGTGGATAGGAGTGGGGTGGGGGGACGGGTATCGGACACATTAGTTCTTACACGTATACGGGTTTTATACACACACACACACACACACACATAGCATACACACACGTACACATACGTACACATACGTACACACACGTTCACACACTTACACACACACACACACACACACACACAAACACACACCCCCACCCCCATCCCCATCCCATCCCACCCCCAGCCCCCTGCCTACCCCAGGCCCTCCCCTACCCCTCTAACCCCCCACCCCACCCCCCACCCTCCACCCCCACCCCCACCCCCACCCCCACCCCCCACCCCCCACCCCCCACCCCCACCCTCCACCCCAGGCACGTCCAAACACACGCATTAGGCTCAAAGGACATCGCCCGGAAGCCAAAGGATAGGCAGGGGAGGGTGGGGAGGGAGGGAGGGAGGGAGGTGGGAGGGGAGGGGAGGGGTAGGATGGGGCTTATTAAGGGCTGTATTTAATTAGTGAGGACATACAGGCAAGGCTTTTGATCGGCGGGAATTTTAAATGTGAAGTATGCGGCCATCAGCGGTTCGTGGACGATAGGGAGGGGGGGGGGTAGGGGAGAGGGTAAGGGGGAGAGATGGTGAGGGAAAGGAGGAAGGGGAGAAGGGTGAGGGGAAAAATTAGGGGAAGGAGGGAAGGAAGCGGGTTGAGGGTGAGAGAGAGAGGGGGGGGGGGTAAGGGAGAGGGAAAGGGGGAGAGATGATGAGGAAAAGGAGAAGGGGTAGAGGGGTGAGGGGAAAAAATAGGGGAAGGTGGGAAGGAAGCGGGTTGATGGTGAGAGAGAGAGAGGGGAAGGGAGAGGGATGACTGTGGGGTGTAAGGTGAGGGGGGAAAATGAGAGGAAGGAGGAAGGGACGCGGGGTGAGGGTGAAGAGGTGCTGGAAAAGGGAGAAGGGCAGCTGGTTGGGAGAGGGAAAATGTTGAAGGGAAAGGGTGAAGGGGAGAGGGATGTAAGGGAAAAATGAGGGGAAAGAGTAAGGGAAGAAGGTGAGGAGAGGGGGAGTGGGGAGGAAAGAGGGGCGAGGAGAAATGACGAAGAGGAGCAGGCAGAGGAGAACCTGAGGATAAGAGGGTGAGATAAGGTGAGGAAGAGAGGGGAGCAGAGAAGATAAAGGAGAGATGAAGGTGAGGAGACGAGTGGAGGGAGTGGGGGAGGGACGGAAACCGAGAGGGGAGGTGCCGGGGAGGAAACAAAAAGGGAGAGGGAAAGGGGACATGGAAATAAGGGGAAAGGAGAGTCGCGGTCTGTCTCTCTTGTAAACAGTCTGGATCACCTTAATTCTCTCCTTCCATTTCTATTTCTTAGCCCCTTCCCTTTTCTATATATCTATATTTATTTTCTCTTTCTCTTTCTCCTTCTCTTGATATTTCTCTCTCTCTCTCTCTCTCTCTCTCTCTCTCTCTGTCTCTCTCTGTCTCTCTCTGTCTCTCTCTCTCTCTCTCTCTGTCTCTGTCTCTGTCTCTCTGTCTCTCTCTCTCTGTCTCTCTCTCTCTCTCTCTCTCTCTCTCTCTCTCTCTCTCTCTCTCTCTCTCTCTCTCTCTCTCTCTCTCTCTCTCTCTCTTTCTCTCTCTCTCTCGCTTTCTCAACATGTTTACCTAACAGTCATTAATAATTCAAAAAAATATCGTTAAAGTGAAAACGTAAGTTTAAATCGCTAATTTCAAACATTAAAGAGCAAATCTTTAACATTGATAAAAAAAAAAAGAAAAAGAAAGAAAGAACGAAAAAAAGGAGAATAAAACTAGTAATGAAGAAAATTACTCTCATTAAATTAAAATCCAAGGGTTAAGACTCCCATTATGGAAATACTCCTTGCGAAGACGTAAGGATGGGATTACCACCAAAAGCCTATAGGAAACCGATCTTCTCTTCCTCCAATCGACTCGCCAACATTTCTCAATATCCCTTCGATATCCAAAACTTGTCGAACGATCTTCCAATTTCTCAAAATAAGAAAAAGAAAGAAAGAGACGGAAAAGAAAAGAAAAAAAAAAAAAAGAAGAAGAGGAAGAAGAAGATAGAAGGTGAAAAAAAAAACACACACACACAAAAAAAAAAAACGGAGAATTTTCTCGTCTCACTCATGACAGATCCTAAGAAGGTCGACAAGAACGCGTATCTTCAATGGGATTATCGAACTTACCTGCAGGGAAGTTGATGCGAAAGTTGTAGTAGTCCTGCAGGTGAAGATAATCATTTCCTTTCCGACCGACTTCATAATTCGGAATTAATGTGGGATGATGAAACCCTCACGGATCCCGCTCGTGGTCAAGGGGAAGGAAATGAGGGGAGACGCCGAAGGGATGGGAGGGAAGAAAGAGAGGCAAGAGGAGGTGGAGTGCGAGGAAGGGAGGAGTATGCGGAAGAGGAAAAAGGAGGTGGGAGAGTAGGAGGAGCGGAGGAGTGTAAGGAAGAGGAAAGAAAGAGGCAAGAGGAGTTAGAGGAAGAGGAATGGAGGAGTATGAGGACGAGGAGAGAAAGAGAAAAAAGAGGAGTTGGAGGAAGAGGAGGAGGAGGAGGAGGAAGGAGGAATAGGAGGGGAGGGAAGTGTAGGAGGTGAAGAAGTATGAGGAAGGCTAAAGGAAAGAAGTTCGAGGAGAAGGAGGAGGAAGAGGAGGAAAAGGAGGAAGAGGAAAGGAAGACAGGCTGGGAGAGGTGGAGGAGGAAGATTGGAGGAGTATTAGGAAGAGGAAAGGAGGGAAGGGGAAGAAGACCGGAGAAGCATGAGAAAGAAGGATTAAGAGGAAGAGGAGAGGACATGAAGATAAATATGAGGGAGAGAAGTGAAAAATGATAGCATGATAGTGATGGTGGTGGTGATGATGATGATGATGATGATGATGATGATGATGATGATGATGATGATGATGATGATGATGATGATGATGATGATGATGATAATAATGATGATGATGATGATAATGATGAATATGAAGATGAGGTAGTGATGGTGATAGTGATGATAATGATAATGATAAAGATAATGATTATGATAATGAAAGCAACATCTACCCAATAACGAAGAAAGAAAAAACAATCCATCTACCTATTATCGAAAGACATCAGGCAGCGCAATAAAGAGAAAAAAAAGAAGAGAAAAGAAAAAAAAAAGTCAGAAAGATAATTACCAAAGAAACGAAAAAACAACAACAACGACAATAAACAACAACAACAAAGCAGAGAGGAAGTTGATTGTGGTCGAATCAATCAACCCCAGTGATGTAATAGTGGCGTAATTAGGCCATGATACCTTTGCATAATCTTATATAATCATCATTAAAAGCATTTGATAGACAATTCACGAAGGATGGAGATGCAAAACAAACGAAGCAAATTTAAAATGTAAAAAGGATTAATTAGATAAGAAAGTGAAGAAGGAGAATGAAAACCAAGGAAAGAAGTCATGCAATACATAATATCTTTATATTAAGAATCAATTATGCTTGTCATAATTATTGTGAATACAAAGGTTATTCCTTAATTAAACGTTTTGCATTGTTTGCAGATATGCATTCAGTGCAAAACTTGCTCCTGACCATTGCAATCTTGTGGTTATTGCTGTTGTTTATGTCAACATTATTATCATTATTATAGTATTAGCAGTTATAGCTTTAGTTATGATAACAATAGTATTATCATTATCATTGATATTACCATTATCATTATTATCATCCTTATCATCAGTATCATTATCATTATCAATGGTATCCTTATTATTATCATTATCATCAGTATCACTATCATTATTGTCTTTATTTTTGTTATTATTACTATTATTATTATCATTATCGTTATTATCGTCATTATTATTATTTTTTTATCATTATTATATTATTATTATCATTATCATAATTATCATTAGTATTATCATTATTATTTTCATCATTAATATTATCATTGTTATCATCAACATTAGCAGTAGTAGTAACGTTATTTATAGTATCATAATTATTCATTAATGTTGTGCATGTTTGTATCATTGTCATTATCAATATCATTTATCAATTTCAATTACCACATTGATGTTTTCATTAACTTTCGCCTTATCTTAACACTTTTGAAAATGATCACTGTTTTCCTTGTTATTATTGAAGCGAAATCATTATTGTTTTTTTATAATACTTTTTTGAAGACAATCTCCTAATTTCGTTTAATTTTCCATTATAATTATTTTTAACTAAAACCTCTCACCCTTTCTACCTCTTCTCTGCCTTCCTTCCCTTCCCTCCTCAGATCTCGCTCTCCCTTTCCTTCCTCTCAACTCATCCTTTCCCTCCCCCCCTACCATTCCCTCTTTCCCTCCCCCATTCCATTCCCTCTTTCCCTCCCTCCCCCCACCATTCCTTCTTTCCCCCCCTATCATTCCCTCTCTCTCCCCCCTACCATTCCCTCCTTCCTCCCCACCTACCATTCCCTCTTTTCCTCCCCTTCCTACAATTCCCTCTTTCCCTCCCCCTCCTACCATTCCCTGTTTCCCTCCCCCCCCTTCCATTCCCTGTTTCCCTCCCTCGCCCTACCATTCCCTCCTCCCCTACCATTCCCTCTTTCCCTTCCTCGCCCTACCATTCCCTCCCCCCCTAATATTCCCTCTTTCCCTCCCCCTCCTACAATTCCCTCCCCCCCTAACATTCCCTGTTTCCCTCCCTCGCCCTACCATTCCCTCCTCCCCTAACATTCCCTCTTTCCCTCCCCCTTCAAAATCACTTCTTTGCGTGCGTCGTTTTCATATAGCAGGATCCCTTCCTCCCCCCCTCCCTCCCATCCCTTCACAACCCCCGTATCTCTCCTCCCTCATCTTTCCCTCCCCGACCTCCCCCTCTCCTAGACCCTCTACCCCCAC
>NW_028234422.1:34451433-34453933 GCF_977035675.1 Penaeus japonicus | reverse complement strand
ATGTGTGTATATAAACACAGATACATCCACTGTAGGTCAGCAACCGCTACGAGAGGTTGCCATGGCGAGGAGGAGCCTCATAACCAGCGTCATCATCCCCGGCTGAGCATCACCTGCACCCCAGACACAGCCGGTATACCTTGAGGACACAGCGGGTCTAAGATATCAAAGCCTGGCCTTAATTACGCACGGGTGTGTGTGCCTGTCATTCCGTGCCTGAGAGGGAGGGAGGGAGGGTGGGAGGGTAGGGAAGGAGGGTAGGAGGGGAGGGAGGGAGGGTGGGAAGGAGGGTGGGAGGGTAGGGAGGGAGGGTGGGAGGGAGGGAAGGAGGGTGGGTAGGGAAGGAGGGTGGGAGGGAGGGAGGGAGGGAGGGGAGGAGGGTAGGGAGGGAAGGAGGGAGGGAGGGTAGGGAGGGAGGGTGGGAGGGTAGGGAGGGAGGGTAGGGAGGGAGGGAAGGAGGGTGGGTGGGTAGGGAGGGAATGAGGGTGGGAGGGTAGGGAGGAAGGGTAGGGAGGGAGGGAGGGTAGGGAGGGAGGGTGGGAGGGAGGGTAGGGAGGGTGGGTAGGGAAGGAGGGTAGGAGGGTAGGGAAGGAGGGTGGGAGGGTAGGGAGGGAGGGTGGGAGGGTGGGAGAGGAGGGAGGGTAGGAGGGAAGGAGGGTGGGAGGGTAGGGAAGGAGGGTGGGAGGGAGGGGAAGGAGAGGAAGAAGGATGAGATGGAGGGGAAGGAGGATGGGAGGGCAGGAGGGAGGGGAAGGAGGGGAAGAAGGATGGGAGGGTGGAAGGAAGGTGGGAGGGAGGGAGGGATGGAGGGAGGGAAAAATAGGAAGAAAAAATGAGAGAGAAGGGTAAATTGGTTGCAAGGAAGAGTGGGGCGTGCAAGAGAGGGAAAGAGAGAGAGAAAGAAAGAGAGAGAATAAAGGAAATTAGAGAAAATGAGAGAGAGAGAGAGAGTGAGAGAGAGAGAGAGAGAGAGAGAGAAAGAGAAAGAGAAAGAGAGAGAGAGAGAGAGAGAGAGAGAGAGAGAGAGAGAGAGAGAGAGAGAGAGAGAGAGAGAGAGAGAGAGAGAGAGAAAGAGAAAGAGAAAGAGAGAGAGAGAGAGAGAGAGAGAGAGAGAAAGAGAGAGAGATCGTGCATTTTAACCAGAATATTTGCCCCGAAATTCATCTCTTGATATCGTCCATCTATTTTCGGATCCGCTTAGCTTAATCCTTAAAGGCAAATCTTTCTTCTCTCGGAAACGATTTTTTGTCTTACCCTTTTCCTCTCTCTATTTTTCATTTGTCTATATTCTCTGTTTCTCCTTAATTCCTTCCTATCCACTGCGCCATTTTCCCCCTTCACCCCTTCCTTTCCAATTCTTCATTCTTCATTTCCCCCTTCATCTTCTTATTCACTTGCTGCTGTCCTCATTTCCTTTTCTCTTCTTTTCCTTCTCTCTTCTCTCTTTTTTTTTTTGCCTTCTTCTTCCTCTTCCCCCTTCTCCTGGCCTTCCCTCTCCTCCTCCTCTTCTTTTCTTCCTTCTCTTTCCCCCCTGTCTTGCCTTCCTCCTCCTTCATCTCCGCTTCCACTGTTCCTCCTCATCCTCTCTCATTCCCATTATTTCCCCTCCTTCAGCTTCTCTTTCGCTTTCCTCCTCCTTTTCCCCTTCTCTTCCTCCTTCTTGCCTTCCGTCCTCCTCCTCCACAGCTCCTCTTGTCTCCCCCTCCACCCCCCTCCCCTTCTCTTCACCTCCTCCTCCTCCTCCTCCTCCTCCCGTGCATCTTGTACTGACTTTCGTAATCACACTTTTCAACATCCAGCACAGATTAATTTCCCGGGAACTTCGATGTCACTTTGGGAGTCTTTGAGCAAACAGCAAAGAAATGGAAATAGGTGGACGTTAAACTGGCCGGGTTAATTTATCACACGGGAAGGAAAAATCAAGTTCGTTGGATGAATATTCTACTTCGCCAAAGTCGTTCTGCGAAGGAGGGAAAAAAGAGAGAAAAAAAAAGATAAAAAGAAGAAAAACGAAGATGCGCAATCAAGGCGATTAGTCCGAGCCAAATACACACCTGATCATCTTACCATGTGGGTGGGGGCGGGGGCGGGGGCGGGGGTGAGATTGGGTTTAGGGGGGGGGGGGCAAGGTAGTGATTGGGTAAGGGTAACGGTAGGGGGTAGGGAATAGAGGTACGGACAAGGGTGGGGGGGAGAAGTAATGGTACTGGGGCCGGGAAAAGGAGAAGGGAGAGCTTACCAGAAGTTACCAGAAGATCGGAAAATCGTCCGATAGCGGATTAGCGTCGGCTGATTACGTCGCAGCCGGATACGAGGAGATCCCGTGTCACCGACCGCGTTTCCATTAAGTCGGAGGGAAAATTGGGCGTCCGGAATCCAGAGTCCCTTCCCCGGCCCCATTTTTCCTGAGACGTCATGGCCGAGTCTCTCTCTCTCCTTATTTACAAATTGGAGAGAGCAGCGAGGGTAATTAAAGGAGCGCGGTGATTAGTTTAATCTT
>NW_028234422.1:34436433-34438933 GCF_977035675.1 Penaeus japonicus | reverse complement strand
GAATCATGCAAATTAAAGAAAAAAAATAGTGGAACCGAAAAAAAAAAAAGAAAAAAAAAAAACAGGGAAGAGAAAACCAGATTAAAAGACACTTGTGCGCAAATCGTCATATATCTTATGAATAATTTACGAGTGCACTTCGCGCTGTTCGCAATTACCACACCGGTTCTCTTGCTATTTAAGAAGCCATCAAAGTTAAACTGTTTAACCAATATGTCTGGTTCTGGGAGCGCTCGCTTGGGCGGGGCCGCGGTGGCTGCTGCCGTTGCCTCTTTGCGTGATAAGAGATTGGCGTTGGTTTTAGCTCTTTTCTCTTGCTCTTACTCTCTAGCACAAACACACACTCACACACAAGTACACACACATACACACATTCACTCCCTCACACACACACACACATACACTCACACACACTCACACTCACTCCCTCTCTCTCTCTCACACACACACACACACACTCACACACACTCACACTCACTCCCTCTCTCTCTCTCTCTCACACACACACACTCACACACACACTCACACGCACCCACACTTTCTTGTCTTTTGTGCTTTCTAAGAAGGAAATGACAGGGGACAAGTTTCCTGCTTATTTAGTTGTCTCGTTTTTTTTTCTCTTTTCGGAAGTTAATTTTTCTTGTATAATTTGTGGGTAGGAATTGACTTAAATAAGTAGGGGAAGTTGCCGGGGCGACTTTTTTTTTTTTTTTTTTTTTTTTTTTTTTTTTGAGGGGTGTGGAAGTGAATGCATGGGGGAGGGGGAAGGAGGGGTCTCTCTCTCTCTCTCTCTCTGTATCTCTCTCTCTCTCTCTATCTATCTATATCTCTCTCTCTCTTTCTCTCTTTCTTTCTTTCTCTCTCTCTTTCTGTGTGTGTGCCTAAGCCCCCCCCTCTCTCTTTCTCTCTCTCTTATTCTCTCTCTCTTGTTCTCCATCTATATCATTCTTCCCCCACTCTCCCTCTTTCCCTCCCACCTTCTTTCCCTCTCTTTCTCTTCCTCTCTCCTTCTATCCCTCCCTCCCTTTTTCCCTATAACCTCCCGCTTACCCTCCCTCTCTCCCTCTCCCTCTCCTTCTCTCCCCTCTTCCCTCCCGCCCTCCTACCCACCCTCCCACCCTCCGTTCCTCCCTCCCTCCCCCTCAATCTCTCAAATTAGAATTTTTGATTAAACATTGTGCGTGTAATGATTTCAGATGAGTGCATAAACCATTTGATCAACATGATACCCATGTATCAGTTTGGTCATTTATTTCTCCATTAGAATAATGATGCACAACTTTACAGCGTTGAATTTATCCGCTAACTATCGGCAAAAACTTAGGGTACACATATTTTCGCTCAACAAATGATGCAAAAAAAAGTAAATAAATAAATAAATAAAATAAATAATAATAATACCAATAGATCAACAAATAAATATGCAAAGTGCAAAGATTCGCTTTTGATCACGTAATCATTAGGTCAGTGTGTTGCAAGCGTCAACAACTAGATTACGAACAAACATACAGGTTCATCGTTCATGTTAATTTCAATACATGAGAAAGTTCCCATGACCCTTCTGATCTTATACATTATATTAGAAACAAGTTTAGAGGAATCTAACTTTCTTTTCACGGGAATATTCCTCTAGCAAGATTCGGCTTCCGTGAGGGTCAGAATCTACATAAAGAGAAAACTAGAAGAGAGAGAGCGAGAGAGAGAGAGAGAGAGAGAGAGAGAGAGAGGAGTTGAATAGCGGACGAGGACATGGAGAGAGAGGAGAGAGGAGAGAGAGAGAGAGAAGAGTGAGAGAGAGAGAGAGAGAGAGATGAGGATGAAACATGTCGAGTCGTCCGAGAGAGAGATGCGAGAGAGAAGAGAGGGGAAGAGTGACGAGGACTGAGAGAGAGAGAGAGAGAGAGATTAGATTTTGATTTTGATCATGTTTTATTCATACTATATACATAGTATTACACATAAATAGATAGGCGAGAGATGAGAGGACTGGAGAGAGAGAGGACTGCAGAGAGAGAGAGGAGTGAAAGAGAGAGGAAAGAGAGACGGAGATTTACTAAATGAAGAGAGAGATGACTGAGAGTGAGATGGAGTAGAGAGATGTGAGGAGAGAGAGGGAGAGAGAAAAAGGAGAGAAAGAGGGAGTGGGAGACAGGAAAGAGAGAGAGAGAGGGAGAGAGAAGAGTGAGAGAGAATAGAGAGAGAGAGAGAAGAGAGAGAGAGAGAGATAGAATAGAGAGAGAGAGAGAGAGACGAGGAGAGGAATGGAGAGAGAGAGAGAAGTCGAGAAGAGAAAGAGAGAGAGGGAGAGAGGAGAGAAAGAAGAGAGATAGCAGAGGAGAGGAGAGAGAGGAGAGGGGGGTAGAGAGAGAGAGAGAGTAGAGGGGTGTAGAGAGAGAGAGAGAGTGAGAGAGAAAGAGAAAACTCTTGAAAAATAAGAGGGCAACCAAATTGTATACACAGGAGATAATCATGGTAGAACACAACAATGTCGAGGACCAGG
>NW_028234422.1:34427642-34430142 GCF_977035675.1 Penaeus japonicus | reverse complement strand
TTATATATATAGGTTGATAGATAGATACATAGACATAGATTTGAGGACAAAACAAAGAGAGAGAGAGAGGAGAGAGAGAGGAGGAGAGAGAAGAGAGAGAGAGAGAGAGATGAGGAGAAGAGAGGGAGAGGAGAGAGAGAGTGAAGTGAGGATGAGAGGGAGATGGAGACGAGAGAGAGAGAGAGGAGATGGAGAGAGGAGAGAGAGATGAGAGAAAGAATGAGGAGAGAAGAGTGAGGAGAACGGAGGAGGGGTTATGAGAGAGACTGGGAGAGGACAGTGTGGTGCGGAGAGGAGAGGATTGAGAGGGGAGGGACGGAGAGAGTGGAGAAGTGATGACGAGAGAGGAGGAAGAGAGACTTATGAGACAAGAGAGAGAGAGAGAAAGAGAGAGAGAGAAAAAAAAAGAGATAGAGAATGCAATACAAATAATGATAATTGTAATAAAAAAAAAAATGATGAAAATGTTATTGTAGTAATGACTATAACAATGACGATTTTTTGGTAATAATAGTAATGATGATTATAATGATAATGATAAGGATAAACATAGTGATAACAACACTATTGATAACAGCAACAACAACAACAACAACAAAAAAAGATAATTCTATCAATGATAACAACAACAACACCAACAAAAGCAACAACAACAACGGAACAACAGTAACAGAAATGAGACAAGCAATAGTAACAATAACAATATCAACAACAATGAAGATAAACAGAGAAAAAATAAAGCGAACGAGAATTGAAAAAGGAGGAAGGAAAAACAGGAGGAAGCCTAAGAGAAATAAAGATAGGAGAAAAAAAGGAAAATAAATATGAGATAAAGAAGAATAAGAACAAATACATAGAGAAAGGGTAAAGAAAACAAAAAGCAGAGAAGAATGATAATCAGAAAGCAAGCAAGCAAGCAAACTGCTCGTGTTCAGCGTTGCGTCTGAATTAATGCTTTCACAAAATTTATGCCATCTTGTTTACAAAATTTGCTCTCTTTCTTTTTACGTATTTCCCCCCGCGAGGTTTAATATCAACACGTGCTTTTGTTTGTAAGTACGTGAGTGAAATGTGTGTGTCTGTTTGATTGTTTGTGTATGCCTGTGTGTGGGTGAGGGTGTGTGTTGTTTGTTTGTTTGTTTGTTTGTTTGTGTTTATTTGTGTGTATGTGTATGTGTGTTAGTGGTAGTGTTAGTGTCTGTATATGTCTATCTGCGTGTATGCGAAGTTTGTTTGTGTATGCATGTAAGGTTGTGTCTGTATGTGAAGCTTTGCTCTGTATGTGCGTTTGTGTCTGTGTGCGAGGCTACGTTTGTGTGTATGTGTGTCCCGCTCGCTGTGAATTTCGTCTCCCCCGTTTCTTGACCATCCCACTGATTAACGTAATTATCAGCTTTTAGCCAAATGAAATCATATATTGTGCTGTCTGATCCGATTTCGTCCAGGTTCTCCCCACCTCTGACCCCTTTTCCCCAACCTCTACTTCCCCTCACTTCTTCTTCCCCGCCCTCTTCCCTTCATCCCCTCTTTCCCACCTTCCCCTCACCCCTAATCCTTTTCTCCCACCTTCCCCTTATCCAAACTCCTTTTCCCCACCTTCCCCTCACCCCAACTCCTTTTCCCAACCTTCCTTTCATCCCTTCAACCCCTTTTCCCCGCCTTCCCCTCCCCCGAACTCCTTTTCCCCGCCTTCCCCTCACCTCAAATCCTTTTCCCCACCTTCCCTTCACCCCTTCAACCTCTCTTTCCCAAACCTCTATCCCCGAACCCCGCTTTCTCATCCCCTCACTCTCTTTCGTTACCTCTTACCCCGTCAGCTTTTTCCCCCCCACCCTATGTTTCCTCCCCCTCCCTATCTTCACTTCCCTCCTCTTCCCCATCCTCTCTTCCCCTCTTCCCCACCATCTCTCCCCCTTTTCCCCACCATCTCTCCCCCTCTTCCCCTTTTCCCCAACATCTCTCCCCCTCTTCCCCTTTTCCCCACCATCTCTCCCCCTCATCCCCATCCTCCCTCCCCCTCATCCCCACCCACTCAACCCCTCTTCCCCCTCTCACTCCTCCCCCCTGCGTGTTCCTCTGCCATTACCGTCACTCCACCCCCCCTACCCCCCAGCCCCCTATTCCGAGGGAACTTCACTACCTTATTTTTTTCCCCCTTTTAAATTCTTCAATAATTCACGTAAGGTCTAATCTTACTCCACACAACGCTATGAAGTGCGACCTCTGCAACAAAGACTTTATTGCAACTCTCCAGCATAACGTTACTATTGCTTCTTGATGACTTGTGATCACGGCATGATCGTGAGGTCTGCTTAGCAACAATCTGGACAGAAAGAAAAGTCATTATCGTATTGCAATTCTAATACGTTGATTTTTTTTTTCTCGTGCATTCAAGACTTAGTTAGATATACAGACAGTAACATTCATTCTCATTTTTTTTTCTTTCTTCCTCTCTCTCTCTCTTTCTCTCTCTCTCTCTCTCTCTCTCTCTCTCTCTCTC
>NW_028234422.1:34410142-34412642 GCF_977035675.1 Penaeus japonicus | reverse complement strand
GGGGTGGGGGGAGGAGGGTGGAGGGCAGGAGGGATGGTAGAGGTGAGAATCGTAGAGGGGAGAAGGGGAGGAACAGAGGATGAGGGGAGGATGGAGGGGAAGAGGAAGAGGAAGAGGGTTGGGTGGAAGGGACAAAAAAGTTAGAGGAGAGAGAGAGGAGGGAAAGGAAAGAGGAAGAGAGGAAGGCGGAAGGCAGAGGAAGAGAAAGAGGGGTAGGCGGAGGACAATGGAAAAAAGAAGAAGAAGAGAGGAGTGTGGAGAGGAAGAGGAAGAGAGAGATGGAGGGGAGGAAGGGAAAGAGGGGGATGGGGGTGAGGAAGGGGGAGAGGGGGGCGGGGTGAGGAAGATAAGGAGTTGCAAGGGGAGGGCAGGAAAAGGGGACCCTGATGATTAGGGGGAAGAGAGTCTCACACAACACAAGGTACCCGCGGTCTCTCTGCGTTCCCGGTGAAATTCCTGGGATTATCACGATGCACCGGCGAGGGAAATGCGAAAATGTACGCATGGGTGGGTAGGGGAGGGAGGGTGAGAGGGAGGGAGGGAGGGTTGAGCCGGGGAGGAGGAGGGAGGGGGGTGCGGGAGGGAAGGGAGGCCGGGGAGGGGGAGGAGGGAGAGAGGGGAGGAGGGGGAGGGAGGGAGGGAGGGTGAGAGGGGGGGAGTGGGAGGGGTGAGACGGAGGGGAAGGGAGGAGGGTGAGAGGAAGGGAGGGAGGGATGGAAGGGAGGGAGGGTGAGAGGAGAGAAGGAGGGAGGTAGGGAGAGAGAGAGAGAGGAGAGAACGAGCGAGAGAGGTGGAGAGAGAGAGAGTAGAGATAGAGAGAGCGAGAGAGAGGAGATGAGAGAGATGGAGAGAGAGAGAGAGAGTGAAGAGAGTGAGATGAGAGTGTCTGTGTGAAGAGGAGAGAGAGGAGAGTAGAGAAAGGCAGTAGTAAAAGAGCGCGTTAGAGATGTGAGAAAAGAACAAGAAAAGGAGAGATAGACCGATATTGAGAAATAAGAGAAAGGATAGAGAGAGGGAGAGGATGGCATGAGCGAGAGAGATGAGCGAGAGAAGATGAGAGAGGAGAGAGAGAGAGAAGAGGGAGAGACGTGGAGAGTGAGGAGAGAGAGAGAGAGCGAGATGAGAGGGAGATGAGGAGAAAGAAAAAGAGAAAGAAGAGAAAGAAAAAGAGAGCAGGAAGACGAAGAAAGAGGAATAAGGAAAGAGACATGAGAGAGACGAGAGAGAGAGAGAGTTGGAGAGGATGGAGAGAAGAGAGAGAGAGAGAGAAAGATAATGTATGTGATGGACAGGGATGATGTCAAGTGATTAGCCGCTCTCCCTTTCCTCCTTCATTGAAATCAACGTGGCGTCAAAAGTCCGATTTTCCAGAAGAGTTGATACAGTAAATATGGTTTCAGTTCGAACATCTGATGATAACTATCGCATTATATATGATATAAGACATCGCTAACAATTGATTAATAATGAATAATATTAATCAGTGTTCATTAAAATATGATGATATTCATTGATAGTTACAATTATGATAATAATACTGGTACTTTTATTAATGACAATGAAATCATTCATAGACAGGATAGATAATGACATTAATGTTTGGTGAACACTTTCAAGAAGAGGATGTGAATTATGGATAGACGAAGAAAACTATGAACTAAATGTGATTACTAAGAGAGAGAAAGAGTGAGAGAGAGAGAGAGAGAGAGAGAGAGAGAGAGAGGGAGAGAGAGGGAGAGAGCGGGAGAGCGAGGGAGGGGCGGAGAGAGAGAGAGAGAGACGGAGAGAGAGAGGGGAGAGAGAGAGAGGAGAGAGAGAGAGGAGAGAGAGAGGACGAGAGAGTGGATGAGAGAGAATAGAGATGAGAGGAGAGAGATAGAGGTGAGAGAGAGAGAGGGAAGAGAAGAGAGAGAGAGAGAGACGAGAGAGAGAGAGAGAGGGATGATGGAGAGAGAGGAGAGAGAAAGAAGGAGAGAGAGAGAGAGAGGTTGAGAAGTGAGGAGAGCGCGGAGAGGAGAGAGAGAGGGAGAGAATTGAATGAGAGAGAGGAGGAGAAGAGAGGAGGAGAGAGGGAGAGAGAGAGAGAGACTGGAGAGTATGTGCGGAGGAGAGAGAGGAGAGAGGAAGATGGGAGAGAGAAAGTGCGGGAGAGAGGAGAGAGAGAGACGGAGAGAGATAGAGCGAGAAGAAGAGGAGAGAGAGGAGAGAGAGAAGGAGAGACGAGAGAGAGAGAGATGGGGGACGAGCGGAGCTGAGAGGAGAGAGGAGAGAGAGAGATGATGAGAGATGGAGAGAGAGAAGGGATAGAGAGAGGAGAAGAGGAGTAGGGAGAGAGATGAGAGAGAGAGAGAGTGAGAGAGAGAGAGTGCAGGAGAGAGAGGAGAGAGATGAGGATGAGAGAAGGAAGAGAGAGGAGAGTACGAGAGAGAGAGAGAGAGAGAGGAAGTTCCCAAAAAGGGCTTTTCCTTTTTTTTTAAAATTTTTACACGAAAAAAACAAG
>NW_028234422.1:34408032-34410042 GCF_977035675.1 Penaeus japonicus | reverse complement strand
TCTGTTTTTTTCCCCCTTTTCTTTTTTCATTTTTTTTTTCTTTCTCTTTTTTTTTTTTTTTCCCCTTGGGCCCCCCTTTTCGGGGAGGGAAGGAAAAACAAACAAAAAAATTCAGAAAACCCAAAAATTGAAAGAGAAGGGGGTCTGCAAACCCTTTGTGTTTTTGGGACGTTTCTGGGGGTTTCCCTTGAAAAACGTTGTAAATCGGGGTTTTGGGCCTTTAAAAATTTCTCCCGTCTAAATGGAAACCCTTCCTTTCCGTGTTCGTTTGCATTTTAAAGAAAAATTTGGATGGTCGGGGCGAAAACTGATAAAGTAGAGAGGGAAAGGGAGGGAAGTTTAAAAAAGGGGGGTAGGTAAGAATAAAAAAGGGGCAAATTAAAAGAGAATTTTTTTAAAAGAGGATGGGGAGAATAAAGTTAGACTTTTAAAATTTTATATATCCCCCCTTTTTTTTCTTTCTCCCCCCCTTCCCTTCTCTCTTTCTCTTTCCCTCCTCTCTTATCTTCTCTCTCTTTTTCCCTCTTTCCTTTTTTCTCTCTCTCTCCCCCTTTTCTCTTTTTCTCTTTTCTCTTTTTCCTCTCTTTTCCTTTTTCTCCTCTCTCTCTCTTCTCCCCTTCCTCTCTCTCTTCTTTTCTCTCTTTTCTTTTCTCTCTTCTCTTTTCTCTCTCTTTTCCCTCTTCTTCTCCCCTCTCTCTCTTTTCTCTCCTCTCTCTCTCTCTCCCTCTCTCTCTCTCTTCTCTCTCTCTTCTCTTTTCTCTTTTCTCTCTTTTTTCTCTCGCTGTGTGTGTGTGCAAAATTTTTTTTATTATATTATTTATATTATATTTATATATTATATATTTTTAATTTATTTTTAAAATTTATATATATATTTTTTTATTTATATTTTATATATATATATATATATATAAAATTTTTTTATTTATATTATATATATATTTTATATTTTTAATTATTTATATTTTAAAATATTTTAAAATATTTTGCACTTTATATATATTTTATATATATAATTATATTTTTTATATATTTTATATATATATGTATATTATATATTTTTTATATATATTTTTATATATTTTTAATATGATGCATTTTTTTATATTTATATTTTATATATTATATATATATATTTATATATATATTCATTTTTTATACGTGATATATATATTATATATATATTTTATATTATTATAATTTATTTATTTTATATTTTTATATATAGTTTATATACATACACACACCTTTACACACCACACAAAACACACCCCCACACACACACACACCCACACATATATTTATATATATATATTATTTTTATATATATATATATTTTATAATAAAATATAAATATTTTATATATATATATTTTATTATATATTTATTTAAAAATATTTTTTGTGAAACACAACACACACCAAACATACCACCCTCGCCGGGGTTCCCTTTAAACCCCAAACCTCCCCCCGGGCATACTGTCAGTCGCTTCACCCCGGAGGGAAATTTTTCTTCCGAAACGGGTTTAAAGGCGACCCCTTTTGGGGTTTCTCCGGGCGTGCCCCTTGGGAGCCTTGCCATGCCTTCGCCCCCCCGAAACGGTTTGCTTATGTTGGGGTTATTTTGTTTTCCCTGACTTTGGGGCAGATGGAATCGGGGGAAATTTGGTTTCGAGATAGAGAGGGGGAAAGGGAAGAGAAGGGGAAAGGAAAAGTTTGAAAGGGGGCAGAGTAAAAAAAATGTTTGAGGGGGGAAAAGGGTTGAGATGGAACACCCCACACATACGTTAGATAGTTTATTAAAAGATATTTTAGATAGAGGGGAGAAAAAAAGAAAAATTGGGGGACAAAAAGGGAAAAAAGGAAAAGGAAAAAAAAAGAAAAAGAGGAAAAAAGGGGGGGGGGTCCAAAAAATAAAAAAATAAAAAATAAGAAAAGGGGAAAGAGAAAGTGGGGGGAGAGGGGAAAAAAAAAAAAAATGGAGAAAGAAAGGGGGAGAAATGGGGGGGGT
>NW_028234422.1:34400532-34403032 GCF_977035675.1 Penaeus japonicus | reverse complement strand
AGAGAGAGAGAGAGAGAAGAAAAAGAGAGAGAAAGAGAGAGAGAGAGAGAGAAGAGAAATGGAGATAAAGAGAGAGAGAGAGAAGAGAGTGTGAGAAGAGAAAGAAAGAGAGAGAGCGGGAGAGGGGAGAAGGAGTCGGCGAGAGAGAAGAGAAGGAGAGAGAGAGAGAGAGAGAGAGAGAGAGAGGAGAGAGGAGGAGAGAGAGAGAAGAGAGAGAGGAGAGAGAGAGAGAAAGAGAGAGAGAGGAGAAGAGAGAGAGTAGAGAGAGAGAAGGAAGAGAGAGAGAGAGAGAGAGAGAGAGAGTAGGAGAGAGAGAGAGAGAAGGAGACGAGAGAGAGAGAAGAAGAGTGAGTGAAGAGAGAAGAGAAGCGAGAATATAGAGAAGAAGGAGAGAAGAAGAGAGAGAAGAGAGAGAGAGAGAGAGAGAGAGAGAGAGAGAGAGAGAGAGAGAGAGAGAGAGAGAGAGAGAGGAAGTTCAAAATGAGCTTCCTTTTTTCTAATTTCTACACGAAAAGACAAGGCACAAGAACTAGTCTCAAGCACTGGTACATATCCCTTGTCCCTCTTCCCCTCCTATCTCCTTCTTTTTCCCCCCCACTCTGTGTCTTCCCCATCACCCCTTCCCCAGATTCCCTTCCTCCCCCTCCCCATCACTGCCCCCATCCTCAGCTACCCTCCCACCCTCTTTCCGTAGCTCCTTCCCTCCCCCTTCCCCCTTCACCCGTTATGCCCCCCGCCCCCCTCACCACCAAATTCCCCCCTCCCCTCAACACCCCTCCCCCCTGCCCTCCCACCTCGTCTTGCAAGGGTCGGATGCAGGACTTTGATCTCCCACGCTCATGTTGCAAAAGAGATCAGAGGGCCTGGGGTAGGGGGAGGGGGTGCGGTGGGCATGGGGAGGGGGGTCGGTGGAAGAAAGGAGGAGTGAGGGGGGGGGGGTAGGCCTCCCCAACGAGGATTTCTTTCCAGGAACGTCTTCATCTCTCAAGGACCTCTGTGTCTCTGTTTTCTTTTCTTTCTCATTCACTCCTCCGTTCTCTATCTTATCTTTTACTATCTCTCTGTTTCTCTCCTTCTCTCTGTCTCTCTCTCTCTCTCTATCTATCTATCTCTCTTTCTCTCTCTCTGTCTGTCTGTCTCCCCCTCTCTCAATCTCTGTTTGTCTCTCTCTCTGTTTCTCTCTCTCTCTCTCTCTCTCTTTCTCTCTCTCTCTCTCTCTCTCTCTCTCTCTCTCTCTCTCTCTCTCTCTCTCTCCCTCTCTCTCTCTCTCTCTCTCTCTTTCTCTTTCTCTTTCTCTCTCCCTCTCCCTCTCCCTCTCCCTCCCTCCCTTTCTCCCTCCCCCCCTCTCTCTCTGTATCTGTCTCTTTCTCTCTCTCCCACTCACTCTTTCTCCTCCTCCTCATCCTTTAAGAAAAAACATGCAGGCAAGGAAGCAAAGTTTTTCATGAAGATCTGCCACCGTGCATGACTTGGTATATAGTCATAAAATCACATCAAAACAAATGTGCCTGACGCTTGGTTAGTATTATTTCCCGATCAATAACAACATAATATTTAGAAATGGTATTCAACAGACTACACAAACACGCCTATTTATGCACAAACACACACACACACACACACACGCGCGTAATGTGTGTGTGTGTGTGTGTGTGTGTGTGTGTGTGTGTGTGTGTAAAAAACAAATATACACACCGTAACGTCATAGTTCTGACACATCACAATTCCCCGAATAAATATAATTTAGCTGAATGGATCATATTTTCACTTGTATATACGAATTTGGACTAAATGACTGTCATCAAAGCGATATCGATATGAAAATACGGCAATGGAAGATTATGGTATTTTGAGGTTATATCTTTTCCCGCCAATTTTGTTGTCAGCTTAACAGGACCGGACGTCAACGCGTTCGTGTAAGCGTGTTTATGAATCCGGGCGTTCGTGAAACCAGGCGTTCTTAAATCTTGGGGTTCGTGAATCCGTGTATCCGTACGATCATATATCCGAGCGTTTATATATCGTGAATCCGGACGTTCGTAAATCCGAACGTTCAGGTATCCGTCCATTCATGAATCCGGGTGTTCTTGAATCTCAACGTCTGTGAATCCGTGCATACGTGAATCTGGGCGGTCGTGTATCTGTACGATCATGCATCTGAGCGTTCGTGTATCCGAGCGATCATGTATCCAGACATTCGCTAATCCAGGCGTTCGTGAATCCGTATTTTCGTGAATCCGGGCGTTCATGGATCCAGGTGTTCGTGAATGCGCTCGTCAGATTCGGTGACGACGCTTTGCTATGTGACTCGTTATGGCTCGGTTGACTCATGGCGACACACGCGAAGGGTCATTAATTATTCATGTCCCACGCGTGTCATGTGGTTTGCATTGATGAGAGAAGCGGGGGTAGAGAGAGGGAGAGAGAGGAAGGGGGGGGGGGGGGGGAGGGGGCGTTATTCGGGCGACGAAGGATAGCGAGAGGAGGAAAGGGGACGAAT
>NW_028234422.1:34363032-34378032 GCF_977035675.1 Penaeus japonicus | reverse complement strand
TCGTACCATTCCAAATATCCCCCAGCTCTTCTTCCTCCTCCCCCTCCTCTTCCTCTTCCTCCTCCATCTCCTTCTCCACCACCACCATCTCCATTTCTTCCTCCTGCTCCTCTACCTCCCCCTCCTCCTCCTTCTCTTCCTCCACTACCTCTTCTCTATCTCCATCTCCTTTTCTTCCATCACCTCTCCCCTACCTCCTCCTCCTCCTCGTCCTCTTCCTCCTCAACCATCTCCTCCTCCTCTTCCCCCTTCACCACCACTACCTCCTCCTCTTCATCCTCAACCACTTCCTCCTCCTCCTCGTCCTCTTCCTCCTCAACCATCTCCTCCTCCTCTTCCCCCTTCACCATCACCACCTTCTCCTCTTCATCCTCAACCACTTCTTCCTCCTCGTCCTCTTCCTCCTCAACCATCTCCTCCTCCTCTCCCCTCTTCACCACCACCACCTTCTCCTCTTCATCCTCAACCACTTCCTCCTCCTCCTCGTCCTCTTCCTCCTCAACCATCTCCTCCTCATCTTCCCCCTTCACCACCACCACCTTCTCCTCTTCATCCTCAACCACTTCCTCCTCCTCCTCCTCCTCCTCCACCACCAATACCACCCCCTCCACCCACCGCCACGAAAACGAGAACGAAAAAACTCCTCCTCCTACCCGCCACACGAGCCCTTCGGATTCCGGGTGCAAGTACCGACTCACTTTCATCCTTCCCTCGATAATGCAGAGTTGCAATATTCATCCGAGCGGTCGTCGGGTTCAGCGTGTACGACCTATTCTACACTCTTTATGATGGTTGTTCGAGGTCGACCTTGGGACAGGTTCAGCGTACACGGCCTTTTCTACTCTCTTTATGATGGCTGCTCGAGGACGACCTTGGGAGTGATCATGTCGTGCTTGACTGCCACTTGACTGCCACTTGCATGATCATGATTCCTTGGAGGTTGCATCCGGAGGCTTTGGTGAGGGTGGGGTGGAGGAGGATCGATTGGGGGGAGGGGAGGGGAGGGGAGGGGAGGGGAGGGGAGGGGAGGGGAAGGGAGGGGAGGGGAGGGGAGGGGAGGGGAGGGGAGGGGAGGGGAGGGGAGGGGGTAGTGGGTGGGTGGAGGATGGGAGGGAATGTAATAGGGGATGGGAGGGAGGGAGTTGGAGGAAGGAAGTGGAGGGAGGGAGTGGGGGGAGGTGGGGTATGGGTGAGATAGGAAAGTGGGTGTGAGTGGGAGGGATGGAGGGGGGGGGGCGAATTGGATGGTAGAGAAAAGGAGAAGAGGGGAATGAGGAAAGAAGAGAGAGAAATGGAGAGGGATTCATGGGAGCTTAATTAGGGGGGTAGATGTGAGAGGACATGTAAGAAAATGAAGAAAAGGAGGAGAAGGAAAGGATCGAAATAGAGAAAGAGAGAGAGGGAAAGGGAGAGAGAGAGAGAGGGGAAAGGAGAGAGAGAGAGAGAGAGAGAGAGAGAGAGAGAGAGAGAGAGAGAGAGAGAGAGAGAGAGAGAGAGAGAGAGAGAGAGAGAGAGAGAGAGAGAGAGAGAGAGAAAGGGATAAAAAAACAAACAAACAAAGAAAGCAGGAAAGAAATCAATAAAACGAGAAAATGAAAGAGGTAAAGAAGAAAGAGAGAGAAGAACGAGATAGGGAAAAGAAGTTTATGGAAGAAGGGGAAATGAGTAAGAGAGTAGAGGTTGGAGGAAGAGGGGGGAAGAGGGGGGAAGAGGGGGGGATGAGGGGATATACCTAGTCTCTCACCTTTCAATTATGACCACTTAAAGAGCTAATGCGAGCGGTTGAAACTCCGATACCTGGGTGGTTAATTAAAGCCAACGAGGAAGGGGAGGCCGAGGGACTGAATTCATGTCGGAATTGCTTGTAAACAGCCAGGAAAAGCAACACATGGGAGGACAGGAAGGGGGAAGGGGAGAGGAAGGGGGAAGGGGAGAGGAAGGGGGAAGGGGAGAGGAAGGGGGAAAGGGAGAGGAAGGGAGAAGGGGAGAGGAAGGGGGAAGGGGAGAGGAAGGGGGAAGGGGAGAGGAAGGGGGAAGGGGAGAGGAAGGGGGAAGGGGAGAGGAAGGGGGAAGGGGAGAGGAAGGGGGAAGGGGAGAGGAAGGGGGAAGGGGAGAGGAAGGGGGAAGGGGAGAGGAAGGGGGAAGGGGAGAGGAAGAGGGAAGGGGAGAGGAAGGGGGAAGGGGAGAGGAAGAGAGAAGGGGAGAGGAAGGGGGAAGGGGAGGGGAAGGGGGAAGGGGAGAGGAAGGGGGAAGGGGGTGGGGGATGGAAGTGAGAGAGGGAAGGGGGAGAGGAAGGGTGAAGGAAAAGGAGGAGGAGAGAGAGAGGGAAAGGGAAAGGGAGAGGGAAAAGGAAAGGGAAAGGGAAATGGAGAGAGAGAAGGAGAGGAGGAGAGAGAGACGGAGAGGGAAAGGGGAAGAGAGAAGGAGAAGGAGAGGAGGAGGAGGGGAGGCAGAACCAGGGGCCCAGGGGGAAAAAGGGAGGGGAAGGGAGGAAAGAAAGAGAGAAAGAGAAGAAGAGGAAGATGAAGAGGATTTTTTTTATCAATTTTTTTTTTTCCCCAAAAAAAAAAAAACAAAAAAAATTCAAAAAATGACGGGATACACAAAGCATTGTCAAAGGATACAAAAAAACTTCTTAAAACAGCAAAAATGATGATAATGATGACGATGATTATGTAGAAAACTTAAACCCCATAACCCCCCAACCCCCATCTGGAAACAAGGTCGATAAAAGGCAGCTTGTGCTTGCTTGACCTTTACCCCAACTAACTCGGTGGTTATTATTACATAAGAGGGCGAGGGGCGGCGTCCAAGGCATAAAATAAGAGAGGCAAGGGGGGGGGGAGAGTAGGTAAGGGAAAAGGTGGAGAGCGAAGAGGAGAGGGAGGAAGTTGCAAGTTAACTCCATCAGAATTAGAACTGACTTGAAACTAGTAAAGATTTAGAATTATATGTATATGTATGTTCATAAACACACATACAAAGACAGACAGACACAAAGACACACAAAGACACACACACACACACACACACACACACACACACACACACACACACACACACACACACACACACACACGCACATACAAACACACACACACACACACACACGCACACGCACACAAGCACATACAAGCACACACACACACACACACACACACACACACACACACACACACACACACACACACACACAAACACCCCAACACACGCACGACACACGTATGCAAGCATGCCTGAACGCTGGCATGTTTCCCAAGTGCGTGTGAACGTATCACGTCAAACACACACGCCATCATATCAAGTTACCTCCCCATCCCATGTCTTTCTCACCTGCGTTGCATAATAGCTTTCGCCGATAGCTTAGCGACCTGATCTGAATGCCGAGAAACCCCAGCCGATAACACGAGGGCCCATTGACTGTCATGCACACGTCAGCGTTGCATGACACCTCTGACAGCCCTCCTGACGTACGAGTTTCCCACGGCTGTGATCTGCGGGACACAAGAGAGCCATTCACGTCACTCCCGCCTGAGGTTGTCTGCCTTGTGTTTGATGCTCAGACGCCATGGGGAGGGGGAGGGGGAGGAGGAGGAGGAGGAGGTGGAGGATAAGGAGGAGGAGGAGAAGAAGGAGGAGGAGGTAGAGGAGGTGGAGGATAAGGAGGTGGAGGAGGAGGATAAGGAGGAGGAGGAGGAGAAGGAGGCTGAAGAGAAGAAGGATGAGGGGGAGGTGGAGGAGGAGGAGAGGGAGGCTGAAGAGAAGGAGGAGGGAGATGTGGAGGAGAAAGAGGGAATGGAAAAGGGCAGGAAGGATAGGAGAAGAGGATGGAGGTCAGAGGCACAATTACCCAGGAGGTAAGGAATAGTAGGATAAGGAGGAAGGGATTGTAGATGAGAGTTAAGATAGTGAAGGATTACGAGGTATAGGAGAGGCCTTGAAAACACAAGGATTGAGGAAAGGAAGGGTTAAGTAAAGGGTATCTGTATATAAGAATGGAGGGTTCTAGAGGTCGAGGGACAGGAAGATATAGAAAGAGGAGAACAAGTAAAAGGGAAAATAGGAACGAAATTTAGGGGAGGTATGGCAAAGGAGGCCAGGTAGGAAATAGAAGGAGGTAGGAAGGTACAGTGTAGGAAAGGAAAATAGGAAAGGAGATGAAGGAGGAGGAACAGAATAGAGTGAGGGAAGGAGAGAGGAAGGAGTAGGAGGGAGCGAGGCGAAATCGAAGGAGAAGGAGGAGCAGGAGGAAGATAAGAAGGAGGTAGGAGGTGACATAGGTCAGGTAAGGATCCAGGAACAAATAATAGGTACGGACGAGAATAACGAAATAAAGGAGGTCAAAAATCAAGAGGAAGGCAACTTAGGAGGGAGGAGGAGGGGAGGAGGAGGGAGGGAGTAGGGGAGGATTAAGGGGAAAAGGGGTAAGAGAGGGATTAATAGGGGGAGGAAAGAGAGGGTAGGAGGAGGGGAAGGGGAAGAGGAAGAGAAAGAAGAGGAGGAAAAGAGGAGGAAAAGGAGGGAGAGGAAGAGGGGGAAGTTGATATGGGAGAGGAGGGTGAGGAGAAGATGGAAGAGAGGAGGTGGAATGGGAGGAGAATATGAATAAAAAGGGGAAGAATAAACGAAGAAGGAGAAAGAGAAACATGAGAAAAAGAGAGAACGAGAAAAAATAGCATTATTCGTATCAAAAAAAGAAAAGGAAAAGGAGGAAGGGAAGGAGGGAGAAGGAAGAAGAGAAAGAGGAGAAGGAGGAGGGGACAAGGAGAAGGAAGACGAAACTTGAAGTATTGGCTCGACCGAAGGCGCTGAGAAAGTGGAAGTGTAATCTTACTGAAAGACAAAGAGAGTTAAAGGTCAAAGCATTACAAGAGACAGTGTTCGGGGCTGAAGAAGACCAGGGATACGGGTGGAGAGGTAATTAAAGTCCATCTGCTCTGTGTTGTTGCGTGAGGGAGGTGGTGGGGGTGGGGGTGGGGGTGGGGGTGAGGGAGGGATAAGGGGGTGGGGAGCTGTGAGAAAAAGCTCGCCTGGTTGCATACTCGGATTGGAGGGTTGTTTAGCAGTCGAATCTAGTTTAGATTCATTTTGTTTTCATGGCTGTCTTCTTCTTGTTTTGTTATTGTTGTTGTTGTTTCTTCTGTCTGATCTGTTTGGTTTGATATGTACTGTTTGATTGTCTGTCTGTCTGTCTGCCTGTCTGTCTGCGTCTCTGTCTTACCGAATATTCACCTATTTATTGTTCTTGGATATTTTCTGTACTTGGAAGAACAACACAGTGGAAACAATCAGGCATATACAAACACACACACACACACACACACACACACACACACACACACACACACACACACACACACACACACACACACACACACACACACATCCAGATCCCTCCCCGCCCCCTTGCACAGCCAATCAGCCACACATACAGCGCGCAGAAAGGCAAATAGTTCGCAGCCAAAGAAACGAAAACAATTAGTACTTTGCAAACAAAAGATTGCAGTAAAAATGATTTTGTTGATTGAATGTTGCAGCGTTTCTCTCCTATCAGAGTGAGGAATTAATGTTTACTTCTCATTAATGAGAGGAAAATATTCGTCTGTTGTATTTACCTGTATAGATGACGAGTGTGTGTTACTCTATTCCAGGCTTTGACTTGCAAAATAGATGCGCTTTTGTTTCCCCCTAAAAGAGAAATTGTTTACTCGTACTTTTTTTTTCTCTGGGCGCAAAAAATCTTGCTAACTTGCTTTTTCTCTCCTGTTCGTACCTAAGGCCAGATTGTTGTTACTTTTCTACCGTGTGAAAGGAGAAAAAAAGAGAGAAATAAATACTGTAAAGCAACGCACAAAGTAACGTATATGAATTAAGTGAGATAGAAGGAAAATGGAGATATTATCACAGCAATGAAGGAAGGAAATGAAAGGGAGGTTACGTGAGGGAACGGCCATAAAAATCCAAGGATTAGATGGATGAGAAATAACCAAAAGAAAGACAAGGGAAGGAAATACCAATAAAACAGGAGATATGGAAGGGAGGAACGGAATACATGCATATTTAGCCGATAGTGATTTGCTCTTTCATATAAGAATTCTAACTCGTCAAAAGCTTCGAAGAATTAATAGAAAAAAATAAAAAAAATAGATACAGAACGAGTCACAGTATTGGTATCATTGCTACCATTATTATTGCCATCATCGAAGGGAGATTTTCCACACAAAACACAAGTTGTTAACAACGCTCAAAATCCTTATCAAGGGCGCAATTGTAACAAATAAGAAATAAGTGATGCTAAAGCCAAGTTATTCCCAATCCTTTCACCATGAAGAGCCCCCTTTGTTTAGATTAATATTCCGCCAGATCCCAGGTTTTTGAAAGGTCTGTCTGCTTAACAAGTTGATCTAACTAACAAACTATCTTATTTTCTAAAGTCCATCTGTTGTTTGGAAGAAATAGCAAATGGCAGTATTAAGAAATCAATTTTGAAGTGTCTTTAGGAGCCTTAACGTGAGGAATTATACACTTTAAACTGGAACATCTTGAACTTTTGAACTTGGCTCAAGGTCTCTAGTTCTACGATTTACTGATCCCTAGAGATCGCGAGACACCGATTCGGACACTACAGTATGGTTGGTCAGTAGGAGGTTTACTCTCTTAGTGCCTCTGTGGCTTTCCCTTCGAAGTTGACCATGTAGTGGAGTACAAGGAAGGAGGCGTTGTTTATTCGTCTGGATGAAGTAAGAAATGTAACAGTCAAAATTTGAACTCATTTTTTAACTCATGAGATGGCGAGGGTTCTAGAAACGTGGGCAGAGAGCTTACCATCAAGGACTGACATTTACGGCAGCTCAATCAAGAAAAAAAGTAGGGCCCCTGAGAAAGAATTCAAAACATTCATCATGTTACCATCACACCATTAATCTTCCCAACTCAAATCTCTCTACGACTAGCTTACCGAAGTCATGTCAGGGAAAAACAACAGCCTAGATGAGGTATCTCTCCTATCTCCTTTCCTAGTTCGATCTGGTCTACTGTATCTGGGAGGAATTTGATTGTCTGTCTATCAGATTATCGCTCTCTGTGACAATAAGGGATTGGACACTATGATACAAAAATGTATTGATGGGAGTAGTAATAGTACTAACATAAGTACTAACACAGGAACCTCAAAAGCAACAGTAGTAGAGTAGTGGTAGTGGTTGTAACAACAACAGTGACTGTTATAGTATCAGCAGCAACGATAGAAACAGTAGTAGCAGTTCGAAATAAAGTCATGAAACAGTATTAGTAATAATTATGATGATAATGGCAGTAGTAATAGTAGTAATGATAATATATGAATGATTACAATATTGCAATTAGTACTGATATACAGCTGTTGTTACTACAGCTACAGTACTACGAGTGCTTATAATACTAACAACACAATAATACAATGGTAATGATAATACTAATCACCAGTAATCATAGTCTAATATCATAGTGCCAACAATACTAACTGATGATAAAGCATGTATTAACGAGGACATCACAACAACTACATACTTATAAGATTAAAACGAAAAGAAAAAAATAAACACACACACACACACACACACACACACACACACACACACACACACACACACACACACACACACACACACACACACACACACACACACACACACACACACAGACACACAGACACACACACACACACACACACACACACACACACACACACACACACACACACACACACACACACACACACACACACACACACACACACACACACACACACACAGCCTGATAGCTTCCCCAGGCGCCATAAATCTTCAAGAATCACAATGAAGTGGCCTTTGATTTCTCACTTAACGTCACTTCTCTGTCATGTCACCTCGGCCGCCATGTTCCTCCCGGTGCTAAAATGTGAGATGAGATGGACGACACTTCAGCCCCTCTTCGCTTTGCTTTTTTTTTTTTTTTTTTTTTGTTAATATTTTTTGTTTGGAGTGTTCTTGTGTGAATTTGTTTTTGATTTTTTTTTGTATATGTATTTTTATCGTTATTCTTATTGGTGTTGCCGTTGTCATGGTTATTATTTTTATCCTTATTATTATTGTAATCCTCATTCATCATCACTTCATCATTACTGTTGTTATTCATCATCACCATTTTTGGTGGTGTTATTATAATTATCATTATTATTGTTATCATTACCATCATTCCCATTATCATGATTGTATTATCATTACTATTAACATTATCATCATTATTACTAATACTATTATAATATCTTTATTATTACCATTGCCATTATCCTCCTCCTCCTCCTCATCATCATCATCATCCTCATCCTCATCCTCATCCTCATCCTCATCATCATCATCATCATCATTATCATCATCATCATCATTACTATATTAACAATAGCAATTGTTATCATTTTCATCACATCATCATTATCAAACTAACATCAAAATACGTCAAACAGTACACACACAATAGAAAAAACAACAACAACAAAAAACAAGAGCTAATTAGGAACACATTGAATGAGAAATAAACACAGTGATAGAAGGACTAACACTTCTGCATTATGCAACTGTTTGTTGTAACCCTTCAGTGAAATATAACACTCGTTTTCTTTCTAATTGCAACTGTAATTATGATGTTGCGAAAATAATAATGAAGGTAGTGATGACTGTCAAATATAGTGAGCTGTGTTGATAGTGGAGTTCGGATAACATGGACAAACAATCGTTACGACAAATAACTAATTCTCGAAAACATACAGAAAAAAAAATTGCACCAGAGACAAGATGCAACAAATCCGCGAGGAAATTCAGCTAAGAAGGCTGAAAACCTGATTACAAACATGTAAATTTTCACCCTAACAACGGAAAAGTATCAGCAACACAGGTAAACCTTTTCCATATCCAAAAGACACTTGTTACGTAATTCCTAGAGCAATACTAAGCCCCAATAATAATTTCTCCTGTAAACGATTTTTTTTAACAACAATCCATTTCTGTTATTCATTTTCATCTCCACATCATCATTATCAAACTAACATCAAAATACGTCTAACAGTACACACACACACACACACACAATAGCTAATTAGAAACACATTGAATGAGGAATAAACACAGTGATAGAAAGATAGATGATAACTGGCATAACTATGACAATATGGCAGGGTCCATTAATTTGATAGGGTAAACAGACTTCTGCAACGGAACACTTGAAGTTAATATCGTTCACATTTTACGGATGGCCCTTTCAGTCAACAGTACAGGTTGACTGGAACGTCCTGCCGGTGATATAAACTTTTCTGTTGCTTTTGTGGCATGTCATTTTTGTTTGTTTGTTTGTTTGTGTTCGATATCATAAGCATACCCTCTTTTATTTGTTTTCTGTTTTTTTCCAATCTTGTTTTATTGATCTATTTTCCTCATTTATACAATTATTTTTTATTTTTTTTTATGTTTCGTATTCCTTGTCCTTTAACGTTTGTCTTTGTTTCTCTTTTGATCTTCTTACATCTATCTTTTCGTTGCACTTCTGTGACATCTGTTTCTTGCCTTGTGTTTAGCTATATATAAATTTCGTTTCATTTTCATTCTTTCTTTTTCCTTACATCCTCTTTATCTTCGTCTACGCTTCATCTTCCGTTTTCTTTTTCTTTTTCTCTTCCTTCACCTTTTGTGTTCTCCCTTTAGTTTCTCCCTCGTCTATTTAGATTATTCCTTCGATCTAAATCCAGAATTGGCAACTGTTACGAATCATCTGATACATTTTTCTTTCAAACAAAACAAACAAAAATCAATATATTATTCACATCACACAAACAACACACAAACACAACAACATAAACACAGAGAATAACCAAAACTCACAAGATCCTTCCGACCCCTCCTTAAAAAAAAAAAAAAAAAAGAAAAAAAAAAGACCAAAGACAAACAAGCCTCGTGGAAAGAGAGTTGAATCCTCCTCTAAGACTCCCTTGTGGGATTGGATCGCCTTCCCCGTTGCAATGACACGATCCTCATGGTGTGGCAGGATCTCGTGCACGGGGGGGGGAGGCGTACGGGTCAAGGGGGTAAGGGGTACGGGAAGGGGAAAGGGAAGGGAGGGGGGGAAGGGGAAGGGTGTCCTTTTTATGCGGTTAGGATTATCTTTTTTTTTTTTTTTATTCTCTCTCTCCTACCTTCTTTGTCGATTTTCTCTTTCTTTGCCTCTCCATTTGCCTTGTTTGTCTCTGTCTTTTTTATCTGGGTTTAAGGTCGGATATATCTTTGTTCTTTATTTATTTTCTTTATGACTTTCTACTCTCTCTTTCTTTCTCTCTCTCTCTCTCTCTCTCTCTCTCTCTCTCTCTCTCTCTCTCTCTCTCTCTCTCTCTCACTACTAGTGTCTGTGTTTGCTTTTGCCATATAGTTATTTTTTGAACTATTGTGTTCAAATCTGAACAATTGCTACTATGCATAATTACGACCGATGAATGCTATATCATGATTACAATTATGCTGTTAGTATCATTGGTTCTTCCAGATGTAGCACTTTTCATTCTTTGTTTGTTGCAGCTATCGGGTCGAAGAGATACACACTAACAAACACACAAACAAACACAAAAATAAACACACACACACGCACACACACACACACACACACACACACACACACACACACACACACACACACACACACACACACACACACAAACAACGCACCCAATCAACCAAACAGTCCGAATTGGCGAAAAACCTCGGGGGATTTAAGATATGGTTACGTAGGGAAAGGGGAAAGAATAAGGGGAAGGAGGATAAGGGAAGGAGAGGGGAGAGAAGGGATGGAAGTGAAAGTGTAACGTGATGGGTAAAGGAGGAGGTGAGATGGAAAAAAAATGGGGAGGAAGGAGGGAAGATGAAAGCGGGGGGAGACAAAGAGGGGGAGAAATAAATGGGAGAGTGAAAAGAAGAAGTGGGGTGATGGAGGGGAAAAGGAGGAAGGGAAAGAGGGTAAAGTGGGAAGGAGAAGTGTGGGCGTTGGGAGCGGTGGAAACGGAGGAAGGGGAGAGGATGAGGGGAAGGACGGAGGGGGAAGGGGTAGGAGGGAAGGGGAGAGGGGGATGGAGATGCATTGGTCAGGAATACGACAAGTCTCGGAGGAGATCAGAGGCGCCAAGATGTTGCTCCCTGAGGTGTCGTTGGTTGAGGAGGGGGGGGGGGGTTGACACACTTGCTGAGGTCCCTGAGCTTCTCTCTCTCTCTCTCTCTCTCTCTCTCTCTCTCTCTCTCTCTCTCTCTCTTTCGCTCTCTCTCTGTCTTTCACTCTCTCTCTTTCTTTCTCTCTCTCTCTCTCTCTCTCTCTTGCTCTCTCTCTCTCTCTCTTTTCTTTCTCTCTCTTCTCTCTCTCTCTCTCTCTCTCTCTCTCTCTCTGCCTCTCTCTCTCTCTCTCTCTCTTTACTCTCTTTCTCTCACTTTCCTCTCTCTCTCTCCTCCTCTCTCATCTCTCCCTCCCCTCTCTCCCTCCCTCCCTCCGCCCTCCCTCCATCTCTCCCTGCTCCCTCCCTCCTCTCTCCCTCAAAAGAATACTGTCCATTTTTGGACGTCGTATAAATCTAAACCCCTCACCCCCCCTCTCTCTCTTCCCTTTATTCTTTTTATCTTCTTTATTTCATTACTATCTCTATTGTCCACTTTATAATGGTAAAGAAAGTACCAACAAGCACCTCGTTGTTGTTATCATGAGTACAAACCAATGTTATTACCTGGTTCGCTACAAGTTATCTTACCTTAAAGCTTCTCACTATTTAAGGAGCAAAGTTTGTATAATAATGGAGGGAATTAAAGGCAAACACCAAGGTAATTGGAAGGTAGGTGGGGATTGCCAGATTATTGAAGATTGTTCGTGTCAATGTGTTTGTTATAGATATTTTTATATGTTATATGTTATTTTATATGTTATAGATATGTTATAGATATTTTTTTAAAAATTGCCCTTTTTTTGTTTTAAAAAGAGTGTTGGATGATTTGTTAAAGCTTGAGTATATATGATTCAGTGCGTATGGATTACCGATGGGTCTGAGATGATTTGCTTAGAGTTTTTTAGAGTTTACTTTGACTTTTTTATATGGAAAATTCCTTGCTGGTATAAACCGTATTATTGTGTTCTGTTCTGTTACGTTTGTGATATTTTCAGGTGACGATATTAGACTCTGTGTGTGTGTGTGTGTGTGTGTGTGTGTGTGTGTGTGTGTGTGTTTAGGCATTTTTGACATGAACACAGTGCCTGGAATCTGTTAATTTCAGTCAATTTTAGCCATTTCAAAGTACAAAACGACTTGTGAACACATTACAGCGACTCCACTATTGGAGGATTCACGTGAATAGTTCAATAATAAAAGTGAGGAATTTGACATAAAAACAACAACAACAACAATACACGACTCTACTTATATATCTGTCTACTAAACAATCAATCAATAAATCTATTTGTATCTAAATGTTTGCCTTTACTACCCATTTTATACTTTTCCTTACCTTTACGTTTACTTTCTCTTTTTCACTACACTCCTACTTTCCCCCTCCCCCTCCCCCACCCCGCACCCTTACGTTACCAACTCTACTTTTACTACCTCACTTTTACACTTTATACTTTACTCCCCCTCCCCACCCCCACCCCCTCGCTGACCCTCCCACTCAGACCACTTTGTTGGATTCTTAATGTCCACACACCTGCGAGGGAACGGAAACACGGAGACACACACACACACACACACACACACACACACACACACACACACACACACACACACACACACACACACACACACACACACACACACACACACACACACACACACACACACACACACACACATGCATACACACACCAGCTATTTTTTTTTTTTTTCTTTTTTTTAAGAATTTTCGATTATCATTAAACCTGTCTTTCGTTATTTCTCATCAGTTTATCTTTAGGTCTATTTGAAAGATAATAAAATCTAATGTTTTTCGTTGACGCTGATAACAGTATATTTTTATTACTAGAATGCATCTATATATTTCGTCTAAATTTCTAATCCATTCGTTTCTCTCTCTCTACAAACTTTCTAAGCTAAATTTTCATATTTTCTCTTGCTTGGAATTCTCCATAAAATATAAGGAAAGGTGAAATAATAATGATAATAATAATAATAATGATAATAATAATGATGATAATAAATCGAAGATCATTTCAGTATGTTTCTATTTTCCTCAACCAATACGCCTTTTAATTGCCCAATTCCCGTTCCCCCTCCCCTCCCTTCTCCCCCTCCCCCTTTTTTAATCTTCTTTCTCCTCCTCTCCCCACCCCTACCCCCTCTCACTGGAACCTTCTTGCGGCTTCTCGCCTTCATTTAATTAGGCCTAAGAACGGGAGGATTATCTATGTTGTAGGGGAAAAAATAGGTGTTCTTTTATGTATTTATGGCTTTCCTCTTGTTCTTTAAATGTCCACACACACACACACACACACACACACACACACACACACACACACACACACACCACACACACACACACACACAAACCATTCCTCCCCACCCACGTGCACGCACACCTTTCTTGAACCAGATAAACACGCACACAAAAGCAAGCAAACAAGCAAGCGAAAACACTCACCGACGTCCCCTTCAGGGTACATTCCGAGGTGACAAAATAAACAGGAAAATAAGCGATCAAACCCTGCTTGGACGCAGCGGAGGTTAGTGGGGGAGGGAGGGGGGGAGGAAGGGAGGGAGGAAGGGAGGGAGGGAGGAAGGGAGGGAGGGAGGGAGGAGGGGGGAGGGAAGGAGAGAGGGTACGGGAGGTAGGGGAGGGAAGGAGGTAGGGGAGGGAGAAGAAAAGGGAGGAAGGGAGGGAGGAAAGAGGGAGGGAAAGGAGGGTAGGGAGGGAGGGGGGGGGAGAGGGAGAAAGAGGAGGGGGGAGGGGGAAAGAGAAAGTGTATTTTTGGTAGAACGAGGGGGGGAGGGAGGGAAAACAAAAAAAAAAGGGGGGAGGGAAAGAGGGAGGGGGGAGGGGGGGGGGGGGGGAGGGAGGGAGGGGGAAAGGAAGGGAGGGAGGGAGGGAGGGAAGAGGGAGGGAGGGAAGGAAGAAGGGAGGGAGGGGAAGGAGGGAGGGAGGGGAGGGAGGGAGGGAGGGAGGAAGAGAGGGGAGGAAGGGAGGGAGGGATGTTAGAATGAAAGGAGGGGGAGGAAGAGAGGAAAAAAAAAAGACGGGAGGGGCGGATGGAGGAAGGAAGGTTAGGGAGGGAGGGATGTTAGAAATGAAGGGAGGGAGGGAGGGGAGCGGGAGGGGTGGAGGGTGGAGGGTTGGGAAGGTTTTTGCTTTTGCTTTGGTTGGGAGGTTTTTTGGTGGAAGGTTGCTTAGGAAGGGATGGAAGGAAGGGAGGGACGTTAGAAATGAAAGGAGGGATGGAAGGGAGGAAGGGAGGGAGGGAAGGACGTTAAGAAGGGAGGGAGGGAAGGAGGTTGGGAAGCGAGGGAAGGAAGTTAGGAAGGGAGGTTATGGAGGGTGAGACGAAGGAGAGAGAGAGAGAAAGAGAGCGAGAGCAAGAGCGAGAGAGAAAAAGAGAGAGCGAAAGAGAGAGAGAGAGAGAGAGAGAGAGAGAGAGAGAGAGAGAGAGAGAGAGAGAGAGAGAGAGAGAGAGAAGGAGAGAGAGTGAGAGAGAGAGAGCGAGAGAGAGAGAGCGAGAACGAAAGCGAGCGAGAGAAAGAGTGAGATCGAGAGAGAGAGGCGTGGGGGGGGGGGGAGGAAGGGACGGGAAGTTGGCTAAGTACGCTAAGCTACTTCTTGTCACTGGTAAGGACAAGTAATTTTTTCCCCATTCTCTCCAAGATTTGAGAGAGAGAAAGAGAGAGAGAGAGAGGAGGGGGGGGAGGAGGGGGGGGAGGAGGGAGGGAAGTCTGGCTAAGTACGGCTAAGCTACTTCTAGTCACTGGTAAGAAAAAGTAATTTTTTC
>NW_028234422.1:34350532-34355532 GCF_977035675.1 Penaeus japonicus | reverse complement strand
AGGATGGGGGGGGGGGCGAGGGTTACGGATGGAGGGGGTACGAATGGGGAAGAGATGAAGGGAGGAAGGAAGATGGGGAGGCATGTATGAGGTAAATGGGTGTAGAAATATGATATAGCGTACCCATCTACTTATCTCTTACATTATTTAATAACTAAATTATATATCATGTAGGTAGAAATATGTAAATAGATTAAGATCCATATATTGATAGAGACAAATACAGAGACATCGCTTTTAATGAAGCCTGAGTAGGTTAGAAATTAGTCAGAGAATAAAGAATAAATACAAAAACAAACAAACAGACAAACAAACGAAGAAGCAAGAAACCGACGAATAAGAGAAAGAAAGAAAGAAAGAAAAAAACGAAAACAGGTTATCATTTCTTGATTCGACAACTTCCCGTTTTTGTTTTCCTTCAATCGTAAATAAGAGAGACAAAACTAAAAAAAACAAACAAACAAACACACTTCCAACCACTGATGTAAAGGAAAATAACTTAAACCCTTATGGTTATTTAGCGCTTTAAGAAGTTCATTTTTGTTCTCTCCTTGTGTGTATTGGCTTTCCTTTTGGCTCTTGTTTTTTGTTTGTTTATTTGGGTTTCTCTTTGTTATTTGTTTGGTTTTGTTTTTGACTGTCTTTTATTTTTGTCTATTTGTATTTTATCTATTTATCTATTTTTGTGATGACGGCTAGGCGTGGTGATAGGGGACGGGTGAATAAAGGTGTGGATACTGTGAATGGGTTAAATTTGAGAAAAATGTAAAAGACCGGATAAAGACATAACGATAAAGAAGGGAGTAAATATTTCGATCTTTGACTGAATAAGCAGATAGATATAATATCTAACAGACAGATGAATAGATCGTTAGATACATATACATACAATAGATAAATAGATAGGCAAATATTTACGAGAACTGACATGAACCTGAGTGAGGATGATAAAGACAACACTAATGATGATATAAATAAACAAATAAATGATACTATCAGTATTGGTTATGATGATGACGATGGAAATAAAAAATGATAACTGTGATCATTATGATAGTAATAATCAATGATGAGAACTAAAACAAATATAGAACATCATGATAAGGACAAAATGATAATGATAACATAATAATGATGTTGATGATAAGTATGATGATATTAATGATAGAACTACTAATAAAAACAATAATAATGATAAAATAATAACAATAATGATTAGGATGATGATGAAGATAATGATAATAATAATGATAACAGGAATGATAATTTAAATAATTACATTAATGATGATAATGTCAATAGCAACACCAATAATAATGATAATTATAACAATGCTAGTAAATACCAATAGTAATAATTATGATGATGATCATAATAGAAATAACTATAATAATGATAACGAAAATCAATAATGATAATGATGGTAACAATATGATACCATCATCAACAACAGCAATGATAATGATACTAATAACACTGATAATGATAATGATGATAATAATAATCATAATGATAATAATAATGATGGTAGGGATAATGATATGAAATGTTAAGAATGAAAGACAGTAATAATAACGATTGTAATAAAACAGTGATGATTATGACCGCAATGATGATCCTGACAATGACAATAATGATAATAATAATAATAATAATAAATAATAATAATAATAATAATGCTGACAACCATTAAAAACAACAGGCCTGGCCCAGCAAAGATAGCAAGTTCTCCTGCAATATAATGTATTTTGCAGCTTGACAAAGCCTGACACTCAGCGGCAGTGTGTTTCGAAATAAGTTCGGTGCCAATATGTCTAATGGACATAAAATTACAATGGAAAATCAGCCCGGCCTCGACCAACAACGCGACTTTTCGAATTTTGAAATATGCGTCAATTTTTTTCTTTTTGTATTTTTGATGTGTTCGAAGTGAGAATGGTAGATCGCACGTTGACTGTTGGCATAAGCAGTTTTCCATTTTTTTTCAGGCTGGCGCCCCCTTGGCTTCCTAGCACCCCCCCCCCCTATATATACAGAGACGAACATACAAATTTTTTGTTATGCTTCAAATTGAAAACAACAAGATTAAACACAAAGGCATAAGTTAGTCAATCAATTGATATAACAGTTATAGCTGTGTAAGCAATATGAAAGGGTAAATCAATATCTTACCAGTAACCATAGTAACATAGGCCATCATCTTCACACTTATTGTTAATGAGACGGATGTGCTTGGTGCAGGCAGATCAACTTCTCAACATCAAGCTGGAACTCACTAAGAAGTCGTAGATTCCCACGTTCATTTTATTTTTTTATTTTTTATTATTATTATTTTTTTTTTTTTGAAAAAAGTAAGGCGACTGAAGCCCTGTTCTATTAAATATAACGTTGGGAAGGCAATAAAGAACATCCTGACCTTCTTCCACAATACTAGATACCAGTCAGATATTTATTTATTTATTTTGTAACCAAAAATCTTCATATGATTTTATTGAACTCTGGCCTCAGCTCACTATCATTCTTCCTCTAGATTGCCTCACTGTTGACATCTAAGAATGTCCTGATCACCCACTCTGGAATTTTAAGCAATAAAAGATTCCGAAATCTCTCAGACATGTCTCTTTGCAATTCATCCAGGTGGACAACACACTCGAAGGTCATCGCCTGGTATACTCATCTCAATCTCCACTTCAGAGAGGCTTGGAAACAGGTAGACCTCATGACGGGCTCGGTTTCGTCTGAATAACTGTAATTTGGACAGGAAGGTAGAGGTGGCTGATTTGACTTTGATACTTTACTTAACTGCTCCCAATGCCACCCTGTCGCCCTCTACCGCCCCACTTTGCCTTACTCTCCCCCATCTTTTCACCGCCCCCAGGGGGAAGGTAACGCCCATTTTGAGAATCATTGGGTTAAAGGAAGAAGAAGAAAGGAGAGAGGGAAGGAGGGAGGGAGGGAGGGAAGGAAGGAGGAAGAGGGAGAGGGTGAGGGAGAGGGAGAGGGAGAGGGTGAGGGTGAGGGTGAGGGTGAGGGTGAGGGTGAGGGTGAGGGTGAGGGTGAGGGTGAGGGTGAGGGTGAGGGTGAGAGAGAATGGGAGAAAGGAAGTGAAAGAGAGAGAAAGGGAAAGAGAGAGAGGAGAAAATGAGGAAAACCTTCATAACAGATAACGTAATTCGGAAGATGTCAATTTCGGAACAGGAGGATAAAAAAAGAGTGAAATAAAGAAGTCAATGAAGTCAATTACTAAAAATAAATGTAAAGACTTGACTTCTAATACATTAAACACTGTTTGTTAAAAAACATACTCAATCCTACTCCATACATTATACACAATAAAAGAAATGAACAATACCAACAAAAAATATTTGAGTTTTTTGTAAAAAAAAAAAAAAAACACAAAAAAAAACATTGAAACAAAAATATAGTGAGAAGAATAGGAATCAGAAAGCTAAAAAGAAAAAGAAAAAAATATATTTTATATTTTCCCAACTTAAAAAAAAAAAAAAAAAAAAACAGGGACAAAAAAAAAGAAAAAAAGAAAAGAAATCGTAATAAGGAAAGAAGAAGAAGAAGAAGAGAGAGAGAAAAAAAGAAAGAAGTCCGAAAAATAAGCTGGTCACTCTAACTTTCTCCAAAAGTTGAAAACACTCCTCTAAAGATGTTCCAATCTTCTTCATGTGTCAGGAACCTTCTCCATTTTCCAAGCACTTCTGCAGGTCTTGAGGCTTAAGGCGTTTGGGCGAAGTGAGGCGATATCGAACGAGGGAAGCGGAGGAGAGAACGAGGGGAGATTAAGAATAATGATGATGGTTATATTAAGAGGGAAGGAGAATTATGAATATATATATATATATATATATATATATATATATACATATATATATATATATATATATATACACAAACACATATACACATGTTTATTTGAAAAAAAAGGAAAAATACACGAGTAAGGGATATATAAATGAAGATAACAAGAAAAGATAACGGGATAAGAGAACAGGAAGTAAGAAAGTGAGAAATCAATAGACACAAGATTACTCATAGCTATCTATACGACAGGAGGGAAGCGCAAGTGTCCACTACGAGCCGTGGAGAGTTATGGAGAGTCGTACTCACAAAACTGGGAGAGTTTAAGAAATCTTAGCATTTCGGAGGCAAGGAGGTCAAACATCTTGGTTGAATGGGCGAGAAAGGCGAGATGTTTACTTGTAGAGAGAAAGCAATATCAAGCTCTTTCTTCGTGGACACTTAAGGAGAGTTCAGCGAGTATGGAATGAAAAATGCCTTACCTTACTGTCCTCGAGAGTTTCGGAAAGTTAAGTTCTCTCCTTGGGAAGAGTTAAGTAAAGTCTCAGATTATCCCCTAAAGCAAGATTGAAAGAAGAAGAAAAGAGGGGGAAAAAAACACATCACATTGGAGAGGGAAAAAAATCCTTAAAATAACGAGGAAAGACGAGCGTTCGAATCCCCGAAGCGAACGAGGGTCGAAGCATAAATTTCAATTCTCCTTCCACGTCCTTCTTAATTCGAACGGGGGAAAGGAGACTCCGAAGGGCAAGAAGATGCACTTCCTCAGGACTCGCTCGGCTCGCAGGATGAATAGAAGGACGCGTCAGCAGGAACGGAACGGCCGACGACGCCCGGAGGATCTTAAAATCTAAGGAAATGGAAGGAAACAGGCTGGGTCTTCCTTTGAAGTTGGCTGCGGCTGTGAGGATGGCTGGCAAAGGGACGCGCGTGAGGCTCTTGAATGAGGGAGATGAGGAAGGGCGGCACGCGAGGAGGGCTGGGCTTTGAAGGAAGGACTTGAAAGACACGCAGGAGGAAACTAGAGAGAGAGATAAGAGGAGAAGCGATAAGATGCCTCTGCTTTGGGAGGAGGTGTTGCCGCGTCTGCCGAGGAGCACGGCTGCGAGGGGCTCATTCTCCGTTAACTTCCTCATTAACGTTTCACAACACGATTTCTATGACGACCTTTAAGCCTCCGACCATCTGTC
>NW_028234422.1:34331881-34336881 GCF_977035675.1 Penaeus japonicus | reverse complement strand
GTTTTTTTATAGGGTTTCTCTCGTTTTTATCATTATCTGTGCTATTCTTCCCTCTTTTCCTAGTTACTTTTCTAGGCTTGAGACATTTCGTAATCTTTCGGTTTCCTCCGGTCTTTGTTAGGGATAATGGTTAGATCTCTTTCCTTTTTCCTTCTCTCTCTGTCTCTTTCTCTCTCTCTCTCGTTCTCTTTCTCCTCTTCTCTTCTTTTTTCTTCTAGATAACCTTCAGTTCCCCTTATATCTACCTATCTATCTATCTTTTCATATATCTATTTACCTATCAATATTATTTAAGATATCTATTCATATGTCTATCTATATGTCTATCTATCCATCTCTTTCATATCCTTCTTTCCATACCTTTTCTATTCCTATCTCTACTTTCTCTCAACCCGTATACCGCTCTTCATTTCTTTCTGTTTTTTTTTTTCTCCTTTCTCCCCTGACTCACCACCACATATATATATATTTTTTTCTCTCTCTCTCAACACCTATCCCCTCCGTCCCCTCAGTGGCGTTTCCCCTCTTTCTAAAGCTTTTTAAGGCGGAGTCTCCTCGCCTCTCGCCTCTGGAGTCCACGCGGAGGGCGTCTGTCCCCACTTTGTTGTCAAAACATTCAGAATCTTTAAGTGATTTTGTTGGGAAACGATCACGTGTGGCTGTGTTTGTGTGTACTCTGCATACATGGTTTTATATATATGTATATATATATATATATATATATATATATATATATATATATATATATATATGTGTGTGTGTGTGTGTGTGTGTGTGTGTGTGTGTGTGTGTGTGTGTGTGTGTGTATGCGTGTGTGTATATGTATGCGCGCACACACACACACACACACACACACACACACACACACACACACACACACATATATATATATATATATATATATATATATATATATATATATATATATTTATATTCATATATACACATATATGCATATGTATGCTAATATGCTCACTCGTACTCATCCCCACATACTCACTCACTCACTCTGTCACTCACTCATTCACTCACTCGCTTACAGTCACATTTTTACACACACACACACACATACACACACACACACACACACACACACACACACACACACACACACACACACACACACACACACACACACACACACACACACACACACACACACACACACACACACACACACACACACACACAAACATACACAAAAACACACACACCACACAAAATGTTTTTTTCTTTTCTATAAATGTAACAAATATCGAACAGAGGTATTCTTAAAAAAAAAAAAACGACCAAAGAAAGAGCTTCATACAACGGAATCCATACTACTTCTGCCATTAACAATGATAATGATATCAATAATAACAATAATACAAAAAAATGCCTGTTGCTATTGTATTATCAAAGGCAAAACTTTCAATAGCAATAACACCAACGATAGCAATAAATAATGGCGATAATAAGGAGGATAATGAAAAAGATTTATTGCAATAATAGTGATATTGATAGTGCTTCTATAATGATGATGATAATGATCATAACAATAATCATAATAATTATAACAATGATAATGATGATGACAACACAAATGTGAATGAAAATAATAATTGCAATGATAATAATGAAAACAATGATTAGGGTTATCATAATCCCAATAATAGTGATGATGACAATGATAATGTTGAGAATAGTAACAACACAAGTAATGGTAACAAAAACAACAACAACAACATCGCTAACGATTATAATGTTAATGATCATAATGCTAATGACAATTATATTAGTTAGGATAGTGACTATCAACAATGACATCCAATGATGATTTTAATGATTTAGTAATTATGTTACTGTAATGATAGTGATCTTAATGATAATAAAATGACCAAACATTAATGTCAGTAATAACAACTAACAAGAATCAGTCAAGCTAATAAAAGCAGAAAAAAATCAGGGCAAGAATAAGCATAAAAATAAATGTTCACTAAAATATTCATACATGGCAACCGAAGCTGTCCTCGTTATTCGACCCGAATATTTGATCAGCTTTTGGAATACACTCTCAACTCTTCCCCTCCCCTTTACTTTTTTTCCCCTTTCCCTCCCCTCCTTTCTCCTCCGCTCTCTTGCCTTCTTCTTCCTTCTCCTCCCCTCACTCTCCCCCTCCTTTCTCCTCCTTTCGCTTTTCTCCTCCCTTCTCTCTTCCCCTCCTTTCACCTCCTTTCTCCTCCTATCTCTCTTCCCCGTCTTCACAGGTATCTCTTTCTCTTCTTCCCCTCCCCTTTCTCCCTTCCTTTACTCCAAGTCATCTTTCTTTCCCCTCCTCCCTCCCCCTTCCCCCTTCACTTCCACCCTTTCTTCCACTCCCCCCTCTCCCCTGCTCTCATTTCATCACCCTTTACTAACCCGCTCCTCTTTCTCTCTTTCTCTCTCTCCCCTTCCACCCCTTCTCCCTCATACCCCCTTCCCTCTACCCCTTTACCCCCCTACCCCCACTCTGCTGATTAGCTATTCAAGCGGCGAAACATGACTCGGCAAGTTTTATTTCCTGTTCGCACTCGCCCTTGCATGCCCCATGGAGGATCGGGGTTCCCCTCTCCCCTCTCTCCTCTCTTTTCCCCTCTCCTTCCTCTTCTCCCCTCTCCTACCTCTTCTCCCCTCTCTTACCTCTTCTCCCTTCTCTCCTCTCTCGTCTCTTCTCCCTTCTCCCCTCTCTCTTCTTCCATCTCTCCTCTCGCCTCTCTCTTCTCTCTCCTCCCCTCTCTCTTCTCCCTTTTCTCCTCTCTCTTCTCTTCTCCCTTCTCCCTTCTCTCTTCTTCCATCTCTCCTCTCGCCTCTCTCTTCCCTCATCTCTCTTCTCTTTCCTCCCCTCTCTCTTCTTCCTTTTCTCCTCTCTCTTCTCCCATCTCCTGTAGCCTCTCTCTTTTCTCCTATCTCCTCTCCTTTCTCTCTTCCTTTCTATCTCTCCTCCCGTCTCTCCCCTCTCTCTTCCTTACCCTCTCTCCTCCAATCTCTCGTTTCTCTTCTCTCTTCTCCCCTCTCTCTTTTCCCCAACTCCTCTCCCCTCTCTTTTCCTTACTCTCTCTCCAATCTCTCTTCTCCCCTCTCTGCCTTGTTTTATACCCTCTCTTTTATCGCTTTCCTACCCCTTTTTTCCCCTCTTCCCTTTCCCACATCTTTCGTCACTCTCTGCGTGTCGTCCGGGCTGTGGCTGTCTGTCTGCCTTTGTGCCTCTCTGTCTGTCTTTCTGTCTGTATGTCTTTCTGCTTTCATGACTACCAGATTTTTTTTGTTTTTTGTTTTTTTTTGTTTTTTGTCTCTCTGTCTGCCTGTCTGTCTGTTTGACTGTCTGTCTATCTGTCTATCTATCTGTCGGTCTGTCTGTTTGTCAGACTCCTTTCTCTCTCTCTCTCTCTCTCTCTCTCTCTCTCTCTCATTCTCTCTCTCTCTCTCTCTCTCTCTCTCTTTCTCTCTCTCTCTCTCTCTCTCACTCTCTCTCACTCTCACTCTCACTCTCTCTCTCTATCTATCTATCTATCTATCTCACTGTTCTGCAAATAAACTTTATCAAATCAAATCTCTCTCTCTCACTGTATTGTAAATAAACTTTATCAAGTCAAATCAAATCAAATCAAATCTCTCTCTCTCTCTCTCTCTCTCTCTCTCTCTCTCTCTCTCTCTCTCTCTCTCTTTCTCTCTCTCTTTATCTCTCTCTCTCTCTCATGAACCCTCTCTTCCCGTCTTTTCTTTCTTTCTCTTCTCCTCTAAACCCCCGCGGCCCCTCCCCTCCCCCTTCCTAACCCCCTTTTACCCTTCTCTCCCTCTACCCTCTACCCCCCCCCCCTCCCCCTTACTGACAGACATTTTGAAAGTGTCCTCCATTAGCTATTTTCCATACATGTTGCCGCGTGGAAAATCCGTTTGTTTACTTTCTGTTAAGAGCATTGAAAAGGGGGGAGGGAGGGGGTGCGTGGTGGGGTGGGTGGGGGGAAGGAAACATGTGGGGCGTCAACGGTAGCCAAGAGCGCTGAAGGGGGGGGGGGGGGGGGAAGGAGGGGGAGGCAAGGGGGGGCGAGAACTGAAGGGGGAAACGGTCGGGAGGAGGGGGGGGCGCTAAAGTAAGGAAAGGGGGGAGGGGAGAGGATATAGGGTGGAGGAAGGAGGGAAGGGAAGAAGGGGAAGGAGAGAAGAAAAAGGGCGACAAAGAGGAAAGAGAGGAGAAGGAAGATAGCGCTGAAGAGGGAGGGGGGGGGGGGCGTTGGAAAGGTGTGGGGATGGGTAGGAAGAGGGAGCGCTGATGAGGGGGAATGGATAAGGGAGAGGAAGAGGAGGAGGAGGAGGAGGAGAAGGAAGAGGAGGAGGAGGGAGGAGCTCTTCATCGGGGGAAAGGGGGGGGGGGGTGGAGGCGGGGGGGCAGGAGGAGGCAGGGATGAATAAGGGAAGGTGACGCGGACAAATTGAGGGCAATGAAGGATCTGTCATCACAGCAAGGAGACGAAGACATGGGAAGGGAAAAAAAAGAAAAGAAAAGAAAGAAAGAAAAACAAAAAAAAAAAAACTTGGTAAAGGATGTGAGAGATTGTCGTAGAGGAAAGATGCAAAGGGAGTAAATAAAGAAGAGAGATTATTGGAATATGTTGTCATTATGTTTATAGATAGATAGACTGATAAGTAGACATATATATATATATATATATATATATATATATATATATATATATATGTATGCATACATATATATATATATATATATATATATATATATATATATATATATATATATATATACAGTTTATAGATAGATAGACTGATAAGTAGACAGATATATATATATATAATATATTATATATATATATATTATATATAATATATATATATATATATATATATATATATATATATAATATATATATATATATATTATATGGATATATATATGTATATAATATATATATATGTATATAATATATATATATATATATATATATATATATATATATATATAT
>NW_028234422.1:34311881-34314381 GCF_977035675.1 Penaeus japonicus | reverse complement strand
TCCAAGGAACGGTAATGAGAGTAAAGGATAATGATAACAACACCACCGCCATCAGCAACAAAAGGGACACAGAGACAGAAAAAAACATCCTTATATCATGCTATGGTACCCACCCTACCCACCCTTAACCGGGTAATTTGGAGAGAAAACCTGAACCTCTTTCTCATTTTTTTGCAACGCCCCTTTGCGACACCTGTGGGCCGATGGGCGTGCTTTCTACATGCGAATACCACACCCGCATGTGTAGTACGGAGATACGTAGACACGCGAATACACACTCATTCTTACGTATTATTTTTATGCATATGTGCATTTGTGGACACATAATCTCTCGCATAGACATATACACTCGCGCTTGTATACACACATACCTATATACACACATGTACACATGGAACATTCTCTATCACACACAAACATACAACACACTACGGAAGTGCAAATACACACACACACCAAGTACACACACACACACACACACACACACACAGATACACACACCAAGAAGCACACACACACATATTTATATAACGAGCATCTGCTTTTAGCTCGGATCAAGTGCAAAGTGAAGAAAGAGGAGAGAGGGACAAAGAGGGTGACGATAATGCAAAAAAAAAAAAAAAAAGAGAAAAAAAGAGAAAAAAAGAAAATGATTATGAAATCCGGGTCGGTGATGACGGCAACAATAATGATGACGGAGATGAAGCAGGTGGCGATGATGACTAGACAGGGATAGTGAGATAGTGGCCATGGCGATGATGTGTGTGAGGCTGAATGAGAGAGAAGGACGGACAGATAAGGTAGGGGGATGGAATGCATGGAGTGATGATATGGTGATGATAAGGTGATGATAGAGACAAAGGGAGAGAGGGAGATAGAGAGAGATAAACTAAGGAATAAAGATAGAGAAAGGGAAACTAAGGAATAGAGAGAGAGGATAAGACATAATGAGAATATCGGATAGATAGATAGGTAGAGAGAGAGAGAGAGAGAGAGAGAGAGAGAGAGAGAGAGAGAGAGAGAGAGAGAGAGAGAGAGAGAGAGAGAGAGAGAGAGAGAGAGAGAGAGGAAGAGAGAGAGAGAGAGAGAGAATGAGGATGGGGGAGGGGGAGGTAAACAGAGAAATAGAAATAAAAAGAGAAAATTAATGAGAGGGGGAAGGGAGGGTAGGAGAGAAAACAAGGTAAAGAGAAAGAGAAAGAGAAAGAGAGAGAGAAAGAGAGAGAGAGAGAGAGAGAAACAGAGAGAGAGAGAGAGAGAGAGAGAGAGAGAGAGAGAGAGAGAGAGAGAGAGAGAGAGAGAGAATGAGAATGAGTGGGGGAATAAAAAGATAAAAGGAAAGAAACTGAGAGGGAGAGAAGGAGAGAAAACAATAAAAAGAGAAACAGAGAGCGAGAGAGAGACCGAAAAGACAGAGACAAAGACGGAGAGGCAAAGACCCAGAGCAAGAGGGCGAGAGAGGAGAGGAGAAAGAGACACACAGAGACTGCCCGGTCCCTTCCTCCCAGCATGTTAATCTCCCGTGCTAAATAAGCCATTTGAATTCACGAAACACTGACTCTACGCGCACCACCATGTTCACAAGGAAAAATCTAGAAATACGAGGTAACACACATGTACGAAAGACAGATATATCTATTCCAACTCGGACAGAAATGCTGTGTAAATTTACACTTTTTTTTTCGAAAAATAAATCCGGGCGGTGACTGTGGTGGAAACACATGTGCTCGCGTAACGCTGTGACATTTGCATCAGCGAGGGAGGCAGCTGGGGAGGCAGATGTACTAGATATCTAGATGAATTGTTCAGAATTGTATTAGTGTGGTTATTGATATCAAAATAGCATGGTGTTTATCGCGCGTAGGATGACATTCCAAAGTGTCATCGGTGAAAATGTTGAATATCTATTCTGTGTCACCATGTGAAGGGTAGGGATGTTGTATTATGGAAAAGTCGCAGTTTAAATAAAAAAAATTCTGGATATATAAACCTTGACATGAACAATAACCACTGAATTGTGATTCGAACAGAAACTGTAAACAGAGGTAACTGACGCATGTCCTAATCAGTTAATGAAATGCAAAAGCCACACAATCAAATTTCACATCATTATGCAAAAGTGAGTTCCTTTAAATCATATTTCCCGAATCTTCTCTCATTACCCGCCATTGCACGCGCCTTGCAGATGCAATGAACCCCTCAGCAGGAAGCAATGGATCACGAAGCCTTCACGAAGCAGCGAATCCGTGAACCAATGAAGCTTTAATGAAGAAACTTCCCGCTTCCCCCTCGCCGCGAGCCCCCTCTGCCACGGCCCCCGCCAAGGGCTTTGGCAGTGGTGGGTGGGGGAAGGAGGGAGGGAGAGGGGACAGAGGGGAAGGAGGAGGGAGGGAGGGAGAGAGGAAGAGGGAGAGAGAGGGTAGGGGAGGGGAGGGGAAGGGAAGAGGGAGCTCGACAGTACTTACAAATCTTTAAAAGGAACCTCAAAATAATTAATTCC
>NW_028234422.1:34286881-34294381 GCF_977035675.1 Penaeus japonicus | reverse complement strand
ATATATATATATATATATATATATATATATATATATATATATAGATATAATATATATATATATATATGGCAGATAAACCCACTATACACAAAACAGATTTTCATTTTCAATAAATCTGTTTTGTGTATAGTGGGTTTATCTGCCTATTATCAACACATTAGAGTGTTTTGCAAGTCATATGTATATATGTAGAGAGAGATACATACATATATATATATATATATATATATATATATATATATATATATATATATGTATATACATATATATATATGTATATATATGTATATATATACCTATATATACATATATATATGGCTATATATATTTATATATATATATTTATATATATTTATATATATATATATATATATATATATATAATCGAGGGGAAATGTTTTTCTTTGTGTACTAAGATTATTACTGTTATTCTTTTTTTTTGTTGTTGTTGTTATTGTTATCGTTATCATCATTTCCATCAACTGTTGGTTTTTTGTTGATATTGTGAGTTTATTTTCACGAAACAAACACAAAAAAGGAAATAAGCATATATAGTACATATGATATCACTTCAGCCGACCCTCCCCCTCCCTCCACAGCCTCCCCCCTCCCCCATTGACCCCCTGCCTCCCATAGCACCTTGAACAGGTGCTAGAAAGACTGACATGAACTCATAAGAGTATATTTGTACACAATATATGCTGTTAGGAGCCCCCCCCCCCCCGACTCCTCACCCTTCCAACTTGCCCAATACCTTCCTCTCCCTCCCTCTATCCCCCTCACTCACCCCCTTCCCCTCTCCATCCCAACCCCTACCTCCCCCTTCCCCCAAACCTACTCCTCCCTCCACCTGCCCCCATACCACCCCCTCCCCCTCCAAAACCCTTTTCTCCCTTCACCCCTTCTCCTTCCCCCTGCCCCCTGCCCCCATTCCACCCCCTCCCCCTCCAAAACCCTTTTCTCCCTTCACCACTTCTCCTTCCCCCTGCCCCCTGCCCCCATACCATCCCCTCCCCCTCCAAAACCCTTTTCTTCCTTCACCCTTTCTCCTTCCCCATCCCCCATCCCCCACCCCTTCCACCACCCCCACTCCACCCCCACCTCCCACTCCACCTCCCCCGGAACCCGGCTGATAAGCTCGCGGGTCACACGGGTTCACGGCGAGCAAACAGAGGGTAATTCTCTTTCCCAAACAAGGCGCTGTGTGGGTGGCTTACGCGAGTGCTTCTTCCTTCGCCCACCCAACATGAAGCACGCCCCGTCTCGCCACTTACTAGGTTTCCCGCCGTCGTTTAGCCCACTGGCGTTTCGACCCACTCTCACGCCCGTAACTTATCCACTGCGAGTCACTCACATACACGCAAGTTCCCACTGTAGCCGATTAGAATATTTGTTATTGTTAGCTACGAGCTATTCATATACGCTCATAGCGACCCACTTTGACCCACTAAAACTATACAATGGGACCTAAGCACAAACCCACCGCAACCCACTGGGACCCGCTCAACCCCTTTTCGATTTTATGATTTTTATGAGTTATAACTACAATTGTAAAAAAAAATAATAATAATTCATAAAGTTAGAAAAACAGGCACTAACCACTGCGACCCACTGATCCATCGCGTCAATATTCTCATGCCTACTCACAAGGCTACCATCATACCCACCCACTTCACCATCCTGGTCACCATAAAACGACAACAATAACAATAACAAAAACAAACAACGCGTAATTCCACAACCCATCCTTTTCGCCCCATGATCCATTCATCCCACCCACTTACCCCCCAACCCCGCCCACTCCCCCCATTCTTAGTCCCAAAGACTCCTTCCCCTTGACCCACCAGCCTACCATCCATCTAACCCACCATAGCAAACTCAATATCATTCCCGAGCCCACTTAACACTATCTTCTCAGCTCCCGACCCTCCTTCCCCAAGACCCACCAAACCACCATATACCCAGCCCACCATCCACCCAGCTTACCATCCACCCAGCTCATCATCCACCCATCCCAACCTCCACCCAGCCCACCATCCACCCAGCTCACCATCCACCCAACCCATCATCCTTCCACCTTACCATACACCCGGCCAACCATCCACCCAGCTCACCATCCATCCAGACCAGTATCCAGCCAGCACCCAGCCAGCACCCAGCCCACCCACCCTTCACCCAGCCCGCCCACCCTCCACCCAGCCCACCCACCCTCCACCCAGCCCAACCCGAGCCAGCATCCATCATCTCGTCCGGGCGCAGGTGTTGGTTGACTGGTATCTCGGGCAAGGAAGGGCACTATTGCTATCAGGCCTGTTTGTTCTGCCTCGTCACGCGCCGTAACACAACACGCTAACCTGCCTGCCCTTGCTGAGTGGGCGTGGGAGGGCGGTCGTGAGGCCAGGAGGGAGGGTGGGTTCGGTGGGTTGGGTGGGTGGGTGCTAGTGAGTAAGTGTAAGGTGTTGGTATAAGTCTTTTTTTTTTCTTTCTTTTTCTTTTTTTTCTCTTTTAGGTCATGATTCGAGAACGTGAAATTGGATATTGTAATTTATGATCGTAAGAAAGATAGTTTGTGAAAGTGGTAACCAAGGAAAGAGTAATAAAGATACCAGTAAAACAAACAAACAAAAATGAAACAGTAACAAATGTATCAACAAACTTCTGATAACAGGAATAAACAAATTAAAGGTGTTAACAACAACAAAATCAACAATAACAAGAGCAGTGCCTCATAATAACAGCACCTCTTCCAATTCTTCACATAAACAAAGCCATTCTATGATTTAAAAAAAAAAGTTGAAAATAACGATACAAGACGAAAAGAATTAAACCAGAAATCAAAAGAAATATCCCAATATATGCATTATCATGAAACGCCAACATACAGCCTGACAAGTCTTATTGAAAAGACGAAAAAAAAGAAGAAAGAAAAGAAAAGAAAAAGGGAAAAATATATAAAGGAAAATATTCTTCACAATTCCTCGTATCTTCTATGTACCATACAATATTTTCGTAAGTACAAAAGTATTTATGTTTGTATTGTGTGTTTTTCAGACTCGCTATTCTATCTCTTAAGAGGCCGGAAGCAGCTCAAAGGAGGTGCTTTTTCCCCTTAGGATAAACGTGGTTTCAGTGGAAATAATTTTTATTTTCTCTTTCTTTTTTCTTTTTTTTTTTTTTTTTAAATTCAACGATGAAGCTCACATACTCGTACGAGCTGCCCTTTTATTCCTCTTCTTCTTCTTTTTTTTTTTTTTTTTTTTTTTACTAGATAGATATTTCTAAACAGACGAAAAAATGAGAGAGATGAGCACTCGTAAGAGCTAAGAAGAAAAAAAACAAAACAGGATGAAGATATATATGAAAAAAGAGAGACGTACAAAATAATGAAACGAAAGAAAAAAAAAAAAAGTATACAAAAAACTAAAAACACACACAAAAAAGTAAATCCTACAGCCAAATTAGGGTCTATATTCACCCTATAAAAAGACAAAAGATAAACACTTCATTATTTCCCCCGCAGAGAGTAGACGAAAGAGAAGGGTGTTGAAAAAAGGGGGGAAAGGGGGCAACGGAGAAGAGCTTCCACCTTTCTCTACAAAGGCCACGATATTCCCCACGAACAAGTGATTCTTTCTGTAAACATGCATCGGCTTCTGTTTTTTCTCTCTTTCTGTGGCTGTGTGTGTGTTTCTTTTTTCGGTTTCGTTTTTGTTTGGTTCTTTCTTGTTTCTCCTTTCTATGTTCTTGTTTCTTTTTTTTTCTTTTTTTTGGGGGGGGTTCTCTCTTTCGTCGATCTTTGTCTCTGATTGCCTGTCTCTCTCTTTGTCGGTCTCTCTCTCTCTCTCTCTCTCTCTCTCTCTCTCTCTCTCTCTCTCTCTCTCTCTCTCTCTCTCTCTCCCTCTATCTCTCTCTCTCTCCTCGCTCTTTTTCTTCTCTCTCTCTTCGTACGGGATGCAGCCGCTCTCTCTCCCTCTCCCTCTCCCTCTCCCTCTCCCACTTCCCAGTCCCAGTCCCATTCGCAACCCACTCCCACTCTCTCTCCCACTCCCACTCCCACTCCCATTCCCTCTCCCTCTCCCTCTCCCTCTCCCTCTCCCACTTCCACTCCATCTCCCACTCCCGCTCCCACTCCCATTCCCTCTCCCTCTCCCTCTCCCACTTCCACTCCATCTCCCACTCCCACTCCCACTCCCTCTCCCACTCCCACTCCCACTCCCACTCCCACTCCCACTCCTACTCCCATTCCCACTCCCTATCCCACCTCCTTCCCCACTCCATCTCTCTCTCGTATACACACGCCGTCATCCTGACCACTCATCCATAAACAAAACAGACCCGGAAAAAATATAGAAATAAAAATGTGTACCTCTATTTATATACAAGCACAACGCAAACGAACCGGGTTCCGAATACGTTGAGAAATGGTTCACGCGCCAACGAACCGTTAGAGAGAACCGTTTTGTGAAGAGGGAAGGCAAGGAAGATGTCTGAACGATAGGACTAAATAAAAGACAGAATTAGAAGAAAAAAACATACTGTACACATGAGTGGATACATGGATACAACAAAGTGATACAGCATGGTTTGGAAATGATTAGCTTAATGTTAACTATTTCCTTGTAAATTCCTCTATATATCCTACGTAAATGCGCGTAAATACACACGGACAAGTATATATCTAATTACGAAGCACAAATAAGCAGACACGTTGTAAACAAAAGCACTCACATATGCATACACGATAGAAAAAAAAAATGATACAAAAAACAGCATACAAACATATACACTAAAATCATACAACAAATAGAGGACAAACGCAGAAACGGCGAAACAACAAAAACACACGCGAACCCCAAAATCGGACAACAAAAACACAAACAACCCCAGACAACAAACAACCCCAAACAACGAACAACAAAATCACAGACAACCTCATACAACAAAAACACACGAACCCCAAAAATCGGACAACAAAAACACAAACAACCCCAAACAACAAACAACCCCAAAAATCGAACAACAAAAACACAGACAACCCAAACAACTAACAACAAAAATACAAACAACCCCATGCAACAAAAAACACACACAACCCCAAACAACAAAATAAACAAACACAACCCCCCAAAAAACCAACAACACACCAAAACCCCGAAAACCGAAGAGAACAAAAACACACACAGAGCCGCACCCGCACCCGCAAGCACATTTACAAGCACATCCCCCCCTCCCCCTCCCCCTCCCCCCGCTCGGCCAAGCGTTCGGGAGAAATCAATAACACGATTGCTCTTTCTTATCGAAAACCGAAGCCACACGCTTGCATTTTTATGACGCGGCTTAAATATGGCGTTTCATTTTTCAGGGGCATCAGTGATCAAATACAAACGTCCTGTGGGCCTTGGTTTTCACTCTCTCTTTCTCTCTTTGTCTTTCTCTCTCTATATATATATTTTTCACTCTCTTCTTTTCTTCTCTTTCTCTGTCTTTCTTGCTTTTTGACTCTCTCTCTGTCTCTCTTTCTCTCTCGATATATATATTTTTCACTCTCTTCTTTTCTTCTCTTTCTCTGTCTGTTTGTCTCTCTCTCTCTCTCTCTCTGTCTCTCTATCTGTCTCTCTCTCTCTCTCTCTCTCTCTCTCTCTCTCTCTCTCTCTCTCTCTCTCTTTGTGTCTCTTTCTTCATTTTCACTATGTATCTTTCTTTGTGTTTTCCCATTGTAATTTTGTTTCTCCTCTTTGTCTGTGTCTTCCACTTTCTATTTCGCCGCACGCTCTTCCTTTTTCTCTCTGTCTTCCGTTATTCCTCCCTTTAGCTGTGTCGTTTCTTTTTCTCTTTCTCTTTTTCCTTTTTTTCTCTTCAATCACCCCTTAGCCCCCTCCCCTGTGTTTTATTTTCTTGTGTTTTTTATTGTCTCTTGCTCCTGTTTTCATTTTTTAAGCTTACATTAAGTCTTTTCTTTCTCATCGTTTAGTTTTACGTTCTCTGTATGTATGTGTGTGTGTTTGTCTGTTCGTCTGTTTGTCTGCCTATCTGTGTGTGTGTGTCTGTCTGTCTGTTTGTCTGTCTATCTGTCTATCTGTCTATTTGTCTATCTATCAATCCGTTTGTCTGTCCATCTGTTTGTCCTTCTCTCTTCCTCGTTATCCCAGCCCTTCCTACCTTTATTGGCTCATGTCCCTATTTCCTTTCCGTAATTCTATTTCGATCTCTTTACTTTCAAAACTCCCTTTCAGCCATTTGGTGAGTGTGCGTCGCAGTCTGGATGTCTGTGGCTGGAATGCGAGGGATGTGCGAGTGGTTGGGGCTATGCGTGTGCTCTGATGTGTCATATAGACTATTCCATAAATAACACACACACACACACACACACACACACACACACACAAACGCGGGCGAGCACACACGAACACCCATACATACACACTTTACAGACATTCATACTCACACGAAAACACACACTCATACACAAACGATCACACATACACAAACACACACACACACACACAAAAAGAAACACAAAGACACACCCACATACAAACAAACAAACGAACAAACACACGCGCACTCAAGCAAGCTCACACGCATCAACCATACACAAAGTAAAGGAAAATCTCCAAGCCGAGGAAATATATAGCACCTCGCTTTCAAAATATTTCTCTCTCCGCCATTAAAAATATTCCCAGCAATCTGACAGCCGTTAATCATGGTGTATGGTGCTCGTATGGTGCTCCCTTAGTCGCCATTTATACGACAATAGAGCACATTAGTAGCCGTTAGGAGGGGAGGGGGTGGGGTTAGGAACGGCTGGGGGGTTGGGGGGTTGGACGGGGAGGGGAGAGTAGGGGAAGGGTGAGGTGGGGAGGGAGGTAGGGAGGGAGGGTAGGGGAGATAGGTGGGGAGGGGGGATAAAGAGAGGGGAGGAGAGGAGTTGAGAGGACGTCTGGAGGGATGGATGGGAGGGGTGGGGGATAGGAGGGGAGGGGAGGGAGGAGTCGAGAGGAGGTCTGGAGGGTAGGGGGTGGTAGAGGAGTAGAGAGAGAGTGCGAGGAGGGAGGAGGGGGGTGAGAGGGGGTAATAGGAGGGGAAGAACTGTATGGGAGGAAGGAGAATGGAGAGAGTGATAGTTAAGATATGGGAGAGAGAAAAGCAAGTGATAGAGGAAGAGGTGGAAGAGAAGAGGAGAGAAGAAAGAGAGGAGGAGTGGAAAAAAGGGAAGAACAGAGGAGGAGAAATAAAAGAGGGAAGGGGGAAGATAGGGGGAGGGTAGATGAGAGGAGTAACAGAGGACTGAGTAAGAGAGGGAGTGAAAGGAGGGGAGAAGGAGGAGCAGGGGGAGTGAGAAGAGGGGAGGAGGAGGAGCAGGGGAGTGAGAAGAGGGGAGGAGGAGGAGCAGGGGAGGAGGAGGAGGAGTAGGGAGAGTGAGAGGAGAGAGGTAGAGGTTAGTAAGGGGGAGGAGAACTTAACAAGAGAGAAACGAGGGGAAAGGAGGGGGACTGAGGG
>NW_028234422.1:34269381-34271881 GCF_977035675.1 Penaeus japonicus | reverse complement strand
TAATAATAATAATAATAATAATAATAACAATGATAATAACAACAACAACAACAATGATGATAATAATAATAATAATAATGATAATGATAATAATAAGGATAATAATAATAATCATGATAATGATGATGATGATGATGATAATAATAATGATAATAATAATAATGATAATAATAATAGGTATAATAATAATAATAATAATAATGATAATAATAATCATAATAATAATGAAAATAATAATAATGATAATGATGATGATAATGATGATGATGATGATCATCATCATCATGATCATGATCAGGATCATGATAATAATAATAATGATAATGTTAATAAAAATATAATAATGATAATAGTAATATTAATGATAATAATAACGATGATAATGATAATAAGAATAATAATAAAAATAATTATGATGATGATATTGATGATAATAATAAGAATGATAATAATAATAACAATAATGATAATGATAATGATAATAATAATGACAATGATGATAATAATAATGATGATGATAATAATAATAATGATAATGATAATAATGATAATGATGTAATAAAACTAATAACAATAATAATAACAACAATAACACAGATAATGATGATAATAATATGATGATAATAATGATAATAATAATATGATGATAATAATGATAATAATCATAATAATAATAACAATAACAATGATAATAATAGTGATAATGATATCAGTAACAATGATGATGATAATAATGAAAAAAATGATGATAATCAGATAAAATAATAACAATATCAAAACCATCAACTCCAATAACAATGATAATGATAATGATAATGATGAACGTCTCTCATGGTAGCTATTTTTATCTCAAAGAATCAGCTTTATTATTTAGTTGTATAAATATGTTTCTAATTCACTCCTTCACCATTATCACACACACACACACACACACACACACACACACACACACACACACACACACACACACACACACACACACACACACACACACACACACACACACACACATACACACACAATCAAACACACACACACACAATGCTATTGAAAGCAATGACTGGGACACCGATTATCATAGCTGCAATTAGTAATTCGCTTAATATTCTTATTGTGTAATCTTTGTCGCTAACATTCCTAGAACACGAATAAGGAAGGAGGGGAGCGGGAACACATATCTAATTAGTCTTACATAATTAAAGAAGAACAAAGAAACAAGCACGCACATGTATGCACACACACACACACACACACACACACACACACACACACACACACACACATACTCACTCACAGAAAGAGATAGATAGATAGACAGACACACACACACACACACACACACACACACACAGAGAGAGAGAGAGAGAGAGAGAGAGAGAGAGAGAGAGAGAGAGAGAGAGAGAGAGAGAGAGAGAGGGAGAGAGAGAGAGAGAGAGAGAGAGAGAGAGAGAGAGAGAGAGAGAGAGAGAGAGAGAGAGAGGAGTGGAGAGAGAGGGAGAGAGAGAAGAGAAGGAGAGAGAAGAGAGAGAGAGAGAGAAGAGGAGGAAGAGAGAGAGAGAGAGAGAGAGAGAGAGAGAGAGAGAGAGAGAGAGAGAGAGAGAGAGAGAGAGAGAGAGAGAGAGAGAGAGAGAGAGAGAGAGAGAGAGAGCGAGAGAGATGGGACAGAGAAAAATAATAGATGATAGTAGATAGACAATCAGATAGTAGATAGATAGAAAAAAAACAAAAATAAATAAAAAAGGAGAGGCAGAGGACATATTGCCAATCAAGATCATAAAAACGAAGTGATCATTAATGGAGGAACAGTTAAGAAGTTGTGATAATTACAAGGGTGAGGGAGGGGAGGAGAAGGGGGAGGGGAGGGGAGGGAGGGGATCCTGTGCACCGAGGGTTACTCTAATTGAAGAAATGGCCTCAGGGCACCGCCCCTTTCAACACCGATGCAGAGACCAAGATAGGCTGGGCTATAGGAACAAAGGATATATGGTAGTTATGTATTCACACACACACACACACACACACACACACACACACACACACACACACACACACACACACACACACACTTACACTTACATTTACACTTACACTTATATGCGCGTCTGTGTTTGTGTATCTCAGTTGTGTATCCTCACGTAAATGAATAAATTGACAAATTATTTGATTTACAAGATTATATATGTAAATGCTAACCAATCAAGATTTTTTTTTTTCTTTATTTTTTTTTTTCTCTCATCACTCTGTCTGTAAGTCACGTATGTTACATATTTTCATCAAAGTACACTTATCATAAATGACGATCCCTTTTACTATTTACTTGCAAATGTTATTTACTTTTAAACGTAAGGCTATTCGTATAAATATCACATATCTGTCGACGCTTTGGGTACACACATATCTCTCACGACACTGAATACCCTAAAATGCGATGCCAGCTTACATCATTCTAAAAATTGTGCATGAATCACAATTTCTTTTCACTGAATTCAGGCAATATTAA
>NW_028234422.1:34249381-34251881 GCF_977035675.1 Penaeus japonicus | reverse complement strand
CAGATACAGAGAGATACACAGCCTCTCTCCTTTTCTCTCTATCTCTCTCTCTGTCTGTCTATCTATATATCTCTATTTATCTACATTTTATCTCTCTTTCTCTCTATCCCTCTCATTTTCTCCTTCCCCCTCTCTCTCTTTCTCTCACTCTCTCTCTCTCTCTCCCTCTCTTTCTTTCATTCTCCCTTTCTCTCTCTCTCTCTCAAGTTTTGAACTCCACAATATGCGACTTTTTCTTCTATCAAGGCTCTGCACAGCACGCTTCTCATACCGCACTAACCCCTCCCCCTGCCCCCTTTAACCTCCCCTCCCCCCAACCTCAGTTCTGAATAGTACTTAAAGTCCGCTAATTTCGCTTTCAACGAGAATCTAATACCCCCTCCCTGCCCCTCCTCCTCCTCTCCCCCAACCTCCCACCATTACCCCCTCTAGCCAATCGGCCAAAACGATTTTCGAAAAAAAAGAAAGGGAAATGAACAAATAAGATTTTATTTTAAAAAATAGCTCATAATCGCCCTTGCTCTGCGCTGTGTACCCTCTTCCCCCCACGTAAAAAAGGGGTAAATAAGTAAATAAAAAAATAAAAACGAAAAAGGCATTAAAAAAAGAAAGAGAATGAGAGAGAACTCGCAACCGTGAGATATTATTGGCATCTGACTAACCCCCCCCAACCCTATCTCCCCCTCCTACCCTATCCCCACCCCCCACCCTATCCTCCCCCAACACCTCCCGCCCCGAGCTAAAAGGAACGGAAAATAATCTCATAAAATCTAATCAGTGTCTCGAGTTTTCTGCCATTTCTTTCCCGGAAACTTATTTACTTTCCCTCTCGATGGAAGCGCTGCCGGAGGTGGAGGAAGAGGAGCTAAAGGAGGTGGAGGTGGAGGAGCTAGAGGAGCTAGAGGAGGTGGAGGAGGTGGAGGAAGAGGAGGTAGAGGAGGTGGAGGAGGAGGAGGTAGAGGATGTGGAGGAAGAGGAGGTAGAGGAGGTGGAGGAAGAGGAGCTAGAGGAGGTGGAGGAGGAGGAGCTAGAGGAGGTGGAAGAAGAGAAGGAAGAGGAAGAGGAGGTAGAGGAGGTGGAGGAAGAGGAGGTTGAGGAGGTGGAGGAAGAGGAGGTAGAGGAAGAGGAGGTAGAGGAGGTGGAGGAAGAGGAGGTGGAGGAAGAGGAGGTAGAGGAGGTGGAGGAAGAGGAGGTAGAGGAGGTGGAGGAAGAGGAGGTAGAGGAGGTGGAGGAAGAGGAGGTAGAGGAGGTGGAGGAGGAGGAGGAAGAGGAGGTGGAGGAAGAGGAGGAAGAGGAGGTAGAGGAGGTGGAGGAAGAGGAGGTAGAGGAGGTGGAGGAAGAGGAGGTAGAGGAGGTGGAGGAAGAGGAGGTAGAGGAGGTGGAGGAAGAGGAGGTGGAGGAAGAGGAGGTAGAGGAGGTGGAGGAAGAGGAGGTAGAGGAGGTGGAGGAAGAGGAGCTAGAGGTGGAGGAGGTGGAGGAAGAGGAGGTGGAGCTAGAGGAAGTGGAGGAAGAGGAGCTAGAGGAGGTGGAGGAAGAGGAGGTAGAGGAGGTGGAGGAAGAGGAGGTGGAGCTAGAGGAAGTGGAGGAAGAGGAGCTAGAGGAGGTGGAGGAAGAGGAGCTAGAGGAGGTGGAGGAAGAGGAGCTAGAGGAGGTGGAGGAAGAGGAGCTAGAGGAGGTAAAGGAAGAGGAGCTAGAGGAGGTGGAGGAAGAGGAGCTAGAGGAGGTGGAAGAAGAGGTGGAAAAGGAGATGGAGGAAGAGATGTAGGAGCAGGTAGTGAAGGAGATAAGAGAAGGAGGTGGAAGATGAAGTAAGAGTGTAGAGGTCTGGATGGCGACATCTACAAAAATAATGACAGCGTCGGCCTTCGGGTGTGAAGTGTGATAGCCTTTGTAGCTTTCTTCATGTATTGCTTCAGCTTGAACAGAAGTGTGTTGGAATGGGGGCTGCTCTTCCTCCGAGGAGCGAGGTGTTGTTCCTTTGTTTCCCGAGAGGAGACTCTCAGCCACAATGTATGATTTGTCTGAGGATATGAAGAATGAAGTGTTGCATCAGTACATGGCTCTTGCGAAGGGAAAGACAAGCCACCACTGTGTATGTGTGGCGTGATAGAAGAGAAGAGGAAACGGATAGGTGAAATACGAATACAAATGGATACGTCAAGAAAGAGGAATTAGAGGAGGTAGAAGAAGTAGGAGCATGAGGCAGAAGAAAGAGAAGGTAGAGGACGTAGGACGAAGAGGTGTAGGAGGATGTGGAAGAAGAGGAAGTAGAGGAGGTGGAGGGAGAGGTAGGAGAGGTGGAAGAAGAGGAAGGAGCAGGTAGTATGAAGAAATGGTGGAAGAAGAGGTTGGAGGAGGAAGTAAGAGGTGGAGGAAGAAGTGGAGGAGGAGGTGAAAGTCGGAGGGAGAGGAAGAGCAAGAGGAGGAGATGGAAGAAGAGGTGGAAGAGCTGGAGGAGGAGGAGGAAGAGAAGAAGAAAAAAAAAAGAAGGAGGAGGTGG
>NW_028234422.1:34241881-34244381 GCF_977035675.1 Penaeus japonicus | reverse complement strand
TCTCTCTCTCTCTCTCTCTCTCTCTCCCTCTCTCTCTGTGTGTGTGTGTGTGTATGCGTCTGTGTGTGTTTGAGTATATGTGTGTAGGTGTGCGAGTGTTCGTATGTGTTAGAGCGCTTGTGTTAGCGCGGCCGTGTGTGTGTTAGGGAAGTCGGGGTAAGTAATGTTTATAAAAAGAAAGCCGGTGGTTGTGGTCCTCTTTCCTTCACGAGTCAAAAAACTAAACTTTTCTTTCAACACCGTTAAGAGTCCATCGTCAAGGCAATCCTTATAATTGTGTGGGAGGGTGTGCAAGTAAAGCAAACAGCAAAGGGGGAAAATGTACATCATTTACAGCACATACCCACACACACACACACGCGCGCGCGCGCACAGAGAGAGAGAGAGAGAGAGAGAGAGAGAGAGAGAGAGAGAGAAATATGATTATATATGACTATATACAATCGTTAATGCACACACATCCATTTTATTTTCAATTTTCCCTAATATCTAGACCTCTCCAACCACCATTCCACCTCTTTCCATCTTTATCTCCTCTTCCTTTTCGTCTCATAATCACAGAGATCGTAAATATACGATTTTCTCCAGCGTTTCAGTCCCTCAAATTGCAAAATGCTGATTTACGTCTGTATCTCCCACTCAACATTGTCATCATCGAGGGAGAACCAGCGAGGCGAACCCCATTAACCTCGAGGAAGAATCGTGTTTTTTTTTTTTTTTTTTTTTTTTCTCTCTTGTTCATCGATTCCGAGCTTGGTATTCGGATAGCGGTCGTAAGGGGTATTAGGATTAGCCTGTCGGGTTAATTGTAGTGAGGTTGTGTTATTACTGCAGTCTATCTGTTTGGTTTGTATGATTTATGTAAAATCATTCCAGGCTATAGACTATTTCATTAGTATGTCTAATTCCAAGAGAATAGAAAGAAAAGAAAAAGATAGAGAGAAAGAAGAAGAAGAAGAAGAAGGAAAAGAAAAGAAGAAAAAAACGAAAATATACAATTCCAAAAATAGGCTGCCCCGTTTTCACACCTCATAGAAAACGAGAAGCGGCCGACTTCCGAGAAGAAAACGGAACAGCGGATCATTGCCACTTAACGGCAATGAATCAGTCGCGGCTGGCACCTGACCCTCCCAAAGTGCCGCGAGAGGAATAAAAAGCCCAAGGGTTATAAAAAGAGGGCCTGAGGCGTGTTGACGTATGTAAACATAGTTGGAGCTGGTATGTGTATGTGTATATGTATTTTCCCTCCGTGAAAATTCCTTTGCAGCTGCCACGGGGCGTCACTCGGATTAAAAAGTGTCCGGGTAACTCGAGCCTCTTGCGTAAACAGGCGGCCTTCTCGCCCTGCCATCACGCCCGTCGCGCCCACCTTTCTTCTCCGCCCGCGAATATCCAAGCCGCCTCAATGGGTGTTGGTGTTTTTTCATATGCTGCATTTGCTTTGTTTTGCAATTTGCAACAAATAACTTCCTAATATATATGTATGTATGTATATATATATATATACACGCACACAGACAAACACATACACACACAAACAAACAAACAAGCAAAAACACACACACACTAACAAACAAACACACACACACGCACAAACAAACACACACACACGCACAAACAAACAAACAAACAAACACACACACACACACACGCACAAACAAACACACACAAACAAACACACACACACACACACACACACACACACACACGCACGCACACACACACACACCGTGCATTCACTTTTGCTTTGTACTGAATACAAAACAAAGCCTCGATCAAACGTGGCAGCTCAGTCATAGCTAACACGATTTAAAGGTATGGATATAAAGGTCAATAACCATAAAAGATGATGAAACAGGGAAAGGAAAATAGATAAAAAAGGAAGAAGGAATGGGAGAAAGGTACATTAGAACACCATTACCTGATGTATTTTATCAAATCTTGCGATTGATCAGGAAAATCATCAGCAAGAGAAATTATGATATTTATTAAATTAGTAAGTACATAAAGTGTTTTTTTTTGTGCGTTTTGTTCTATTGTTATTCAAATATTCATAATGAGATACAGGCTGTTACTGAATTCTAAGAAGCAGATTTCCGTTTACTAATGAATATATTTTATGATAATTAAAAATGGCAGAATGTTAATCTATGAAATTAATTTACGACTATAAGCCTTTTTTCTACTGATTACCCATGTATAATTGGATAAAAACACAGGTAAATTTATTCATCCTAATTTACAATCTGTAATATCTATCTATGAATAGACAATATTTACTAACCAGCTTCCGGTACTAAAGTCAAGGAAAAGGGCTCAGTAACCCTTCAGCCCCCATCTACCATAACCTTTTCCGCGAATGGAGAGGGAAAAATAAACAAACAAAAAGATAAAAAAAATATATATATATATAAGCAGATTACGAGAAGAAAAATAAAAAAATAAACAAATCACAAACCAGTACTAGTCAAAACCAGGAACCACACTTTAGCCACAACGA
>NW_028234422.1:34221016-34223516 GCF_977035675.1 Penaeus japonicus | reverse complement strand
GTGTGGCCTATTGGTTGACGGTGTGAGTTGGGTGAAGAGGAGTGGAATTATAGAGAGACTGCATATGTGAGGAGGATGATGGAAGAGAGTTTTGTTCTGTAGATTGGAAGTGATGTGGGAGGGAGGATGGGAGGGGGAGAGAGAGAGAGGAGGAGAGAGAGAGAGAGAGAGGAGAGAAGTTGGAGGTGATGGGGAGTGGTGGGTATGTCGGTGTTGAGAGTGGAGTGTGAAATGAGGTAATGGGGATGAAAACGTGATGGGTGTGAGATCGCGTGTTAGAAGAGGAGTGGGAGAGAGAGAGAGGAGAGAGTAGAGAGAGAGAGAGCGTGGTAGAGAGGGATGAGTTGAGACGATGGGTTGTAGGATAGAATATAGATTATGAATATAAACACACAAAACACGACCAGCAAGCGACGACGACCGCTGACGCCCCCCAACGCAGCCCCCCCCCCCCGCCCCCCCCCCCCCGAGAGCTGGGACCCCGCCGCGGGCCGAGCCCTCCAAACAGGAGATAGTGGAGGAGGAGAGACCGGGGGGGGGGGAGAGAGAGAGAGATGAAGGGAGAGAAAGTGAGAGAGAAAGAGAGAGATATTAACTTGCATGATGTATGAACCAGAGAGCCCACTTCAAAAAGTCACGGCATTCTAATGATGTCCCTTGTCCTACCTGGAGCAAAGAATCCTGGATAATACGCACAAATTGGTCTCAAAATACCCTCTCCCGCAGCCCGTGTAGCCAGGGACTCCCGCAGATACACCTAGGATAGACCTTGAGTGCAATGTAATGTAATCCCACACGTCTTAAAATTACGTTATTCTGTTGATGGCATTTCTTTTTCAAATGATCTTGAAGATCTCCGGACTCAAAAGACCTCTTCTATACAAACCCTTAGGGATGTAAGTGGTTTATGTTCGGTATTTAATTAACATCCTGCTGATATTCCTATATCAAATGAAGCTAAATGTTTATTGAGAAGTTACATTGGTTCAGTCCAAGTGTGTCAAGGGTCCATTCTTGCTACTCGACTGAGTATTGACAATGCCACTGACTCTCTATACCACATTCATGCTTGCAGGTCAGTGATAGAAAAGCGTTGCAACATACCAGGATTAATCGCCAGGGACACGCGTGATACTTGATTATCTCAGGTATATCCTCACTCAAAGCTGCTCAGCTCTCCAGAATACACCATTCATTATTCATTCATGCAGTCCTGTGTCTGTCTCTGGAACAATTCTGCTCTGTCACAATCGTTGGTATGTAATAATGGTGTCTACATGAAGATCTGTTTGACTGAAGATCCTTGTTTTCCTGCAATTTCTCAATATACCTGACAATATAGATGGTTTCCTTGGAATTTAAATAAGACTAGGGTTCTGTTAATAAAGCAATTAGTTTGTGTTTATGAAATATTTTCACCAAGAAGATCAAAAATCGAAACCTGTTACCGTTTTCTTTTCTTCTTTAGGGAGGGGGGACTTGTCAGCATCTTTCTTCCTCACTTAGCAAATAGATATTTTTGCAAAGTTGCCATGGTTCTGATAAAAAACAACTCCGATAACCGCTTTTTCTTTCCTTTCAAAGTGATGAAAGTAAATGAAAGTAAAACAAGAAACCTGTCTCTTTTATTTTGTTGTCTGTTTTGTCGAAGCGCACCCGTCTTTTAGTGGCTTCTAATGGCAAAGAATATATTCAGTATAGTTTTATTTTCTCGATGGTGATCTTCATATATTGAATAATTTTCCTTCCGTGTTACCTGTGATATAGTGAGATGAGATTTTCGCACGCATCCTGTCGCATTACAGTGGTATAATTGATAATGAAGTAATAAGAAAATAAAATTTGTAATAATGATAATAATGATAATTATAATGGCAGTATTGATGGCGATAATATTAATGATGGCAATATTGATAGTAGTAATGATAACAATAAGGATGATAGTGATAATGATATTGATGGTAATGATGAAAATAATAACAATAATAATTATAATAATAATAATGATGATGAAAATAATAACAATGATAATGATGATAATAATAATAATGAAAATAGCGATAATGATAATGAAAGTAATAATGATACCGATGATAGTAATTATAATAATGCTAATGAAAATGACAATGATAATAGTAATGGTATCAACAGTAATGACACTAATTATATTAATAATGCTAATGACAATGCTAAAGGCCTTTGTGTGTCAGATTGCTATGCTGTGTTGCACAAGCGCCTCTGAAATAACTAAGCTGAAGACTTGGTGAATCACAGGTATGCACAACTACAACTGGTAATACCCTATCACAAATAATGTCAATCCTTGTACTTATTAGAGTGCATACAGCTTGCAACATCTTTTTGGGGGTGATTGGTAGGGAAGAGTGTTAATTTGGTATGAAGTAGATGTGTGTACCTCTATATATAAAAATACTAAAAGTGTCACACGGTCGGCGGGGAGGGTGTGTGGGGGGGGGGGGCAGCAAGAGGCGCAAGTTAC
>NW_028234422.1:34112968-34115468 GCF_977035675.1 Penaeus japonicus | reverse complement strand
CCCCTCCCCCCTCTCTCTTGCTCTCTCCCTCTTTTTCTCTCTGTCTCATTCTCTTTCTTTCTCTCTCACAGTCTCTCTCTCTCTCTCTCTCTCTCTCTCTCTCTCTCTCTCTCTCTCTCTCTCTCTCTCTCTCTCTCTCTCTCTCTCTCTCTCTCTCTCCCTCTCCCTCTCTCTATCCCTGTCCCTCTCCCTGTCCTTCTCCTTCTCTCTATCCCTCTCCCTCTCTCTATCCCTGTCCCTCTCCTTCTCTCTATCCCTCTCCCTCTCTCCCTCCCTCTCCCTCTCCTCCCAAGCCACCATCTAACTCACCTCAACCCTTCCCCCTTGCTATCCATTCCCGGAATCTCCCTCCACCTCCTATATTCCTAATCGTCGCCTCCCCATGTTCTTCCCTCTCCCCCTTTCCTACTCCATCTCCACCGGTGCTCTTGCCCCTTGCCCATTAGTCTTTCCTTTTCGCTTTCCCTTCTTGCTCTCCTTCACCCTTTGTGGTCTATTTTTTTTTCTCCCACTGTTACTTCGGTTATTCTTGTTTATATCATTATTATCATTATTTTTACTTCGCTATTTTTGCTATCTTTCAACATTTTTTCTGTTTAATAGTAATGATAATATATATATATATATATATATATATATATATATATATATATATATATATACATATATATATATATATATATATAATATATATATATATATATATGTACATACATATATATATATATATATATATATATATATGTATATATATATATGTATAAATATATATATATATATATATATATATATATATATATATATATATACATATATATATTGAATACGATTTGCATATGTATGCTTTCGCTATTGTATTCTTTAAAATGCTCTCATCAATGTAATTTGTATGTTTCACGTCACTCTATGTGTTACTTATATATCGTATCACACTCACATACATACATACATATTCGTGGGCTCGTTGCTTTACCTATCCGTTTACTCTTATCGTCACGCCAGACATACCAGTGTTGGTTTGTCTTTTCCTTCGTAAGAGCTATGTACTGATGCAACATTCACACATATCTTCAGACAAATCAGGTGTTGTGGTGGAGAGTCTTCTCGAAGGAAGCAGGAGCGCAACATACCGTTCTTCCTCGAAGGAGTAGCCCTTACTCCAACACACTAATATTCAAGCTTAAGAAATAAAGCTAAAAGCTGTTTCGGCCATGTTCTTCACACTCTAAGCCACGCTACCATCATTCTTCCAGACTTCTACAGAGAGAGAGAGAGAGAGAAAGAGAGAGAGAGAGAGAGAAAACGGGAAAGAGAAAGAAAGCGGGTAGGTGAGACAGAAAACGGGAAGGTTAGAAAGAAAACGGGAAGGTTAGAAAGAAAACGGGAAGGTTAGAAAGAAAACATGAAAGTGAGAAAGAAAACGGGAAAGGGAGAAAGAAAGCGGGAAAGAGAGATAGTCAAAAAGAGAAAAAAAAATTCGAGAAATATATAGAGAGAAAGCGGGAAAGTGAGGGGGAAGGGCAGATAGGCAACTTGGCAGGGAGTCATCCGAGATTGGTTTGATATCAGGAAATGGGAGATGTGTGCGTCGAATGAGCTGATTACAGACTCGATTAGTAAATGTTCCATGGGGTCTGTGGGAGTTATTGGAAAGTAGACAGTAATGACATTAAATGATCTTTTATGCTTACAGATAATCAATGTTTAATTTGACATGAAGAAGAAGAAGAAAATAAATAATTAATAATGCCTAATTACTTTCGCTTAATTACTTGTTTTCTTTCACTGTGTTTTTCTTATTTTCCCTATTTTCATTATACCTTGTCATAGCTTCTGTTTCAGAGACACGAGAAATAAATAAAATGATCACTCACCTTCGAAGAACTTTGTGAAAGGAGAAATATGTATTTAAGAAGAGAAGAAAGAAACACAAAATAAGAATACGGTTATCAGAATGGAGAGAGGGAGGGAGAGAGGGAGAGAGGGAAAGAAGGAGAGAGGAGAGGGAGATAGAGGGGGAGACAGAGAGAGAGAGAAAGGGAGAAGGAGAGAGAGAGAGAGAGAGAGAGAGGGAGAAGGAGAGAGAGAGAGAGAGAGAGAGAGAGAGAGAGAGAGAGAGAGAGGGAGAAGGAGAGAGAGAGAGAGAGAGAGAGAGAGGGAGAAGGAGAGAGAGAGAGAGAGAAAGAGAGAGGGAATCCACGCTTACTCAAACACGTTATCCACATTTTTTATTCTTTTTATTCTTCCACCCTCGATCTCTCACTTTCGACCCAATATTCATCCTTTTTCTATAGTTTAACCTTTTTCCTTCCACACTTCCGTCCTTTATCTTTCCTCCTTTTAACCTATTTTTTTCACTTTATCACCCTCCCACTTTTTCATTCTTGATCCATCCCTCTCACCTTTCTATCCTTATTTCTTCATGCTCCCCCCTTTCACCCATTTTTTCTCATTTCTTCTACTCCTCATTTCTTCCACCCTCAATTCCTTACCCTTTGCC
>NW_028234422.1:34072968-34075468 GCF_977035675.1 Penaeus japonicus | reverse complement strand
AGATCATATATATCACAATGGTACTCAAAATTGAAGCGATTTGTCATAAAGCCAACGAAATATCTTTTATGCAAAAGGAAATAAAGATATGATCATAAAATCAGCATATAATCAATTTAATACCACAATCATGAAATGTAATTCACGCACTCACCAATGCATCAGTAACAGATCTAGTTTGGCACTTTAATTAATTCAGTATGAAAGCTAACAAATTTACACTGTCACCTACACCTATATCTTGTTAATAGACCTAGCTTTGCATTTTATTCATCAGAAAAGAAAACTAACAATTTTATTTATTTCAAGTGTCTTCAGGCAAATATTAAGTAATTAATCTATTTTTATCTAACGATTCATATAAACAATTTCCAGTTGCGGTATTTATCAGTGATTTTGATACTAAAGTTAATGATGATAACACTAATGATAATGATAACAACAACAGTAAGAATGATGATAATAATAATAATGATAGAAATGATGATAATGATAATAGCGATATTCATAAGATGATTATAACAATGCAAATAATAGTAATAATAAAAAGGCTAATAATAATAATATTTATAATGATGATTATAACAATGGTAATAAGGATGATGATATTAATGATGATGATGATAATTATAGTGATGATAATAGAATAGTGATAATAGTAATATGATAGTTGATAATGATGAGGATGTTGATAATAATGATGATAGTGATAATGATATTGATAATAATAATGATAACGAAAATGGTAATGTTGATGATGATAATAACAATAATAATAATAGTACTAATAATGATAAGGATAATAACAGTAAAGATGATAATAATCATGATGTTGATGATAATAGTAACAACAATGATTATTATGATAAGAATTCAAAAAAATGATAATAACAGTAAAAGTAAGAATAATAATGCTGATAATCATGATAAGAACGATAAAGATGAAAAAATAAAATGTAAAAAGGAATATAACAAGAAATATCTAGGCTCATTGCAAGCAGACGAACTAAAACAAACAGGGATGAAGTTAGTTTAGAGTATTTTTGAAAAGTTAAGAGGGTTTTAAAAGCAAAGATAAATGCTGGAAATGCCAGGAAAGCGACAAGGCTACGTAGACTATGCAGTTTTTTTTTGTTTTGTTTTTTTAGAGTGCCGAAAAGAAGTATAAAAATGCTCTTACGAATGTATGGCAGAAATAAACAAACACAGAATCTATCCAAAGTGGATGAAGTTGAATTCTTCTGATGTGTGGTATGATAGAAATAGCAGAGTTAGAGTTGCGTAATGATGTATAAAATAACGAGGTTGATAACAGAGAGAGATAATCATATGATAAGAGGGGAAGATCTTATGGGGAAAGTCCTGCGTGAACAATGTAGAAGCATACTAAGGTGATTAAGAGGAAACATAACGTGGAAATGGCTCAAAGGTGAAAAAATATAAAAGCACAGGTGTATGTACTGATAGCGTTACATTTTTAGCACGAGAATAGGTCGTGAAAACGAACATAGTTAGTGGAAAAATATGCAAATAACCAGGAAGAAATACAATGCAGAACGTATGAGATCATAGGCTAAGGGAAAAGATCAGATTTCACACAGGAATGGGACGAGCACGGACCGGACTCTGTCAAAAGAAAAGGATGATTAAAGAACAATTAAATGACTGTGAATAGATAAACAAAATACGGATAAAAAAAAACTATTCCATTATAGAGGATATTGCGAACAGATACCACCACCGAATATACCAGGTTAGACATGAAAGTCTACGATAGTTCACGAAAAGAAGAAAGAAGAAAGACGTGCAGAACTCAAGGGCTTGCAAGAAAGATCAGAAAGTTAGATCGCTGGGAACAGTATCCTGCAAGAGAAATTGGAGTCAAAATAAATAGGCACGAAGACCTGGTCTGCAGAAATATACGAGAGTACCTATTTGAATACAGTCAAAAATTTTGGAGAAAAAAAAAGTTCATGACATCTCAGGATGCTTATTTCTACTGAATTTCAGAGATGAAGTGTCACCGCTAGAAGAATAGGAATGTGCGTCAAAAGAAGAAGAAGAAGAAAGAAAAGAAAAAAAAAATTGATAATGATAATGCTAATGCGATCCTTTATTTTCATGATGCGGTAATTTTTATCACTTATTCTGAATACCCCGTGAAGCCTGTTGAATAATTGCTGAGTTATCGATGATTAGCTTAGTTAATCAATTTATGCCAAGTCATATTTACAACGGAAATAATAACGCTTATGAAATACCCTTAACACTTAATCAGTTAATTGCTGAATTATTTATAAAGCCTAATTAACGAGCGCTGATTCAGGATCAACTCAGTTAATGCTGAATCATCCTTAAAGGTTAATATATTCAAGCTGAGTCATTAGTTAATGCTGAATCACCCTTAGAATTTAATCAGCAAATACTGAGGCATCCTTAATCATCTTAATCAATACTTAATCCCCCTTAGGCTGATTAAAGTTAAAATATTGCTGAATTA
>NW_028234422.1:34062968-34065468 GCF_977035675.1 Penaeus japonicus | reverse complement strand
AACACTAATGGCGAGCAGGATGTTGAAGTGAGGTTTATAGTGAATGGACGCTTAAGGTGTCGAGAGTTACGGGGATGAGGCAGATTATGAGTGAAATGTGAGGAGTTGAGAATGAGACGGGCGTTTAATTTACAAATTAGAAGGAATTTGTAAGGAAAGAAAACGGAGATTTTACATGACAGACTATGCAAGATGGAGGAATAATACTTGAAAGACATTGAGTTCTCGTTAGATTTACTTTAGGATTCAAATGGTGACTGCGAATATGGTGATGAGACTAATGATGACATTGTTTATAATGATGTCAACGTCAATGATACTGATTATCATAATGACAATCCTAACGAAAATGATACCGATAAGAGTAATGGTTTTTAGAAGAAAATTATAATACTGACGATAACGATAATGATAATGGCAATCAAATCATTAAAAAAAAACACACACAATCGATAAGACAACAATATCAATAGCAACGTCAACACCGACATCGACATTAGGAACTGCACCGATGAAAATGCTAATGAAATCATTACAATGAGGATAATAATGATAACAGCAATAATGATAATAATGAGGGTAATGATGATTATAAAGATAATAACTCCAACAATCCGTGGGTGTTGGTGAGTTGAAGGGGGGGGGGATTGGACATACAGGGAAGGAAATACCTCATATGCAACTGAAAATAACAAAAATTAAGTATAATCTACGGACGATTCACACCTCTTTTCTAAAAAATTATATATATATATCCGAAATTCGGTATATGATACCCTATTATAACATTTATCAAATGTCTATTCACTTTGATATACTATAGAATATAATCATGTTATTACCTTAATATGTAATACAATGTTAGCACCACTGTCATGACTACATAATTGTTATTATGCTATATCCGAAATTCGGTATATGATACCCTATTATAACATTTATCAAATATCTATTCACGTTGATATACTATAGAATATAATCATGTTATTACCTTAATTTGTAATACAATGTTAGCAACAATGTCATGACTACATAAATGTATCAAAGCTTGCCCATGCCTGTGCAGTTAGCCAGGGTGGTAAATAAAGATCTAATCTAATCTAAAAAAAAAAGAAAAAAAAAAAGAAAAAAAAAGGGGGGACATAAACCCACAAAACTCTACGGATAGCCATACCAAGTTTCGTTTCCACTTCAAGGCACGTGTTTATGACTGGTATAGTACCTATGTCGTAACCACTGTCGAAAATTACTCTCAGGACCTGATAAAAGTTGTCACTGACTACTACAATACATGGGTCTGCTCAAGAAAACTCTCAAAGAAAAAAAATTCCCCAGTCACTCACGCACCAAAGTGGATAAATGACCCCATCTTAAGTAGGGAGCATAAACGAGTTCAGGAACTTGCTAATTGTTATAGGGATAACATGACATCAGAAAATCTTTTACGATTCCTCAGAGCTAATAAAGAATTCAGAGAATTAAAGGCTCAAATTCGCAGTAAACATTGGGAGCAATTCCTGCAGAGTATTAACCACCAAACTTCTGCAGCTGAAGTATGGAGAAAAATCAGCAGGTTGTCAGGTAAAGCTGTCGCCACTCCGCAGTTCCACAGCCCATTAGAACAGGCCAATTTGTTACTAGATCAGTGGGCCAGAACCTCTCAGCTGAACTCACTTCCGCAGAGAATAAGAGATAAACTTAACACCACGAAAATAAATAGGAATTTTAACATTGCCATAGCCTGTTCTGCCACTGACCCCTCCGACTTTGCCGAAATAACTGAGTGGGAATTAAATAATGCACTTCGCAAGGGTAAGGCGACCGCCCCAGGCGAGGATGGCATCACTTATAGCGTACTTCGGCTCATTGCTCAGGTACCAGGTAACCCACTCTTATATCTTTACAGACTAAGCTTATCCCAAGGAATACTCCCAAGCTCCTGGACTAAAAGCCTAATCATTCCCATTCCCAAACCGAACTCTGATAAATACCGACCCGTCTCATTGACCTCATGTTTATGCAAGGTACTTGAGAGAGTTATTTTGAGCAGACTCATGTATCGCATACATGCCAAGTTAACTCCAAGACTGTATGGATTCCTCCCAGGACGTAGCACTCAGCATTGCTTTGCAGAGTACTTGACAAATTCTCAGCAAGGCATGCAAACTGTATTTCTCGATCTTAAATCTGCCTTTGATATTGCAAACAGAGACCTCATCCTTGAGCAACTGGCTAGCTTTGGTATTCAAGGTAAACTTTTAACGTAGATTCAAATGTATTTATCAAACCGATCAGCTCATGTTCTCTTCAGGGGAATCAAAAGTAGATACTCTAAAATGTTTGAGCTTGGCACACCTCAGGGGGGCGTACTTAGCCCCATGCTATTTAATATTTTAATGCACAGACTATTAAGAAATATACCACTAGAGGGCAGTGATTCCATTATTTGTTATGCTGATGACATCTGCATTAAAACTTCATCCGAGGACAGAATGCAAAA
>NW_028234422.1:34025468-34027968 GCF_977035675.1 Penaeus japonicus | reverse complement strand
ATTTCGTAACGCGGCATTATTCGGAAAATTTACCGAGCTAGATTTTTTTTTTTTTTTTTTTTTTTTTTTTTTTTTTTGTGTGTGTGTGTGTGAGTGAGTGTGAGTGTGAGTGTGAGTGTGAGTGTGAGTGTGAGTGTGAGTGTGAGTGTGAGTGTGTGTGTGTGTGTGTGTGTGTGTGTGTGTTTTACTGTTTTTAGAAATTTATATCTGTCATATCACAGGTTCCACCAATTCTGCAGTTGACGAAAATTGTAGTTCAGGGTCCATATTAACTCATTTTTTTCTTTATACTCAATGTGATAGAAGTATTACTGTTTTAGGGGGGGAACAAAAAGCAACTTTAGTTTTTTCGTATTTGTGTGCTGTCACGAACAAACACGAAACCTATAACCATCCAAAATGAATATAACATGAAGAGGTATGGAAGAGGAAGGAAACGTGCTTTTGGCAGTGAGTGCCACAATAAAAAGCATCCCTACTGGCACAGGGGTACATTGTAGGCATTGGGCATGGTGTAAGTCACCTTCCTCCTCTCGTTCTGCCTGCACATCTTTCATCTGCGGTATTGCTTAATATTACGGCAGTTTTAATAATTATGACTGCAATTGTCAGCATCACTTACTTATTACTCATAGCACAATAAAATAACATAGTGATCCAAAATCCCCGAACGCCAAGACGCCCATTGTCAGGCAAGAGCTCCTGCGTCATGCATGACGAAAAAACACGTCATCCGTCGTTAACCCGTTAACGACGGATGACGTGTTTTTTTGTCATACATGACGCAGGACCTCTTGCCTGACAATGGGCGTCATGGCGTTCGGGGATTCTGGATCACTATGTTATTTTATTGTACTATAAGTAATGAGTGAGTGATGTTGACAATTGCAGTCATAATTATTATAACTGCCGTAATAATAAGCAAAATGGTTTTCAACTCACTTACAAAACCTAGATGGCACCACTTTCTTCTAGCACCAGCAGGAGAGAGAGCCTTGAATGGCACCCATCTACGGTCTCTAGCAAGCAATATCTCTGTAGAGTGATGGCACATCGCAAGTTCCCGACCTCTTGCTCTAAAGTACCGCAGATGAAAGATGTGCAGACCGAACGAGAGGAGGAAGGTGACTCACACCATGCCCAATGCATACAATGTGACCCTGTGCCAGTATGGATGCCTTTTATTGTGGCACTCACTGTCAAAAGCACAAGTTTCCTTCCTCTTCCCAACCTCTTCATTTTGGATGGTTATAAGTTTCGTGTTTGTTCGTGACAGCACAGAAATACGAAAAAATAAAGTTGCTTTTTTGTCCTCCCTAAAACAGTAATACTTCTATCACAGTGAGTGTAAAGAAAAAAAATGAGTTGATATGGACCCTGAACTACAATTTTAGTCAACTGCAGAATTGATGTAGCCTGTGAATTGACAGATATAAATTTCTAAAAATAGTAAAACACACAAAAAAACAAAACACAAAAATGTCTCTAGCTCTACAATGAGTGACTAAAAGGGAGTGGGAAAAATCAAATTATGTGGCAGAAGCTGCCTCGATCAGAAATAAAACTCATCCTGGAGCCTGTGTAAGCAAATCTATCTCCCGTCGCCAATGGGTTAACGGGTAAAAAAAAGAGACCCAGATTGTGGGGTCCAGAGGTGGAATCGCGCATTATTTCTACTATATATGAACAGCAGAGGCTGAGAGGAATCCATCGAAACCATTTTTATGGTATTTCGTAACATTTTACCCCGTAATTTCCCTGATCTACTTCATGCCCTCCCCTACTATTGGGACCCAGATTGTGGAGTCCAGAGGTGGAATCGCGCATTATTTCCACTATATATGAATAGTAGAGGTTGAGACGAATCCATCGATACCACTTTTATGGTATTTAGTGACGCGGCGTTATTCGGAAAATTTACCATTTAGGTATATATATATATATATATATATATATATATACATATATATATATATATATATTTGTATATGTATGTGTGTGTGTGTGTTCGTGTGTGTGCGTGTGTGCATATGTATTAGCAGTACACTTATTCTAAAATGAGTGTCCGGTGTGCACGTAAATGTAATCCGATGAAATATGAAAACAAAGCTTAATCGAATGTAAATCAGAACAAATGTAACAATAGAGGTTTGAAGGAAAAAGTACTTCTATATGCTAGTCCAGCCAGCTTCGAATTCCCTCGGCCGTCTCAGGTATCGCCAACACTGGCATTAAAGTTACGATACTTCCTCTCACATTGTCTCGCCTCTCCTTTCTCATTATTTCCCCTCTCCTACTCTTTTTTCTCACATTGTCTCCCCTCTCCTCCCACATTCTCTCTTCACACATTCTCTCCCCTCTCCTACTCTCTTTTCTCAAATTGTCTCCCCTTTCGTCCCACATTCTCTCTCTCTTCACACATTCTCTCCCCTCTCCTCCCCCATTCTTTCCCCTCTCCTACTCTCTTTTCTCAAATTGTCTCCCCTTTCCTCCCACATTC
>NW_028234422.1:34017968-34020468 GCF_977035675.1 Penaeus japonicus | reverse complement strand
GATGATATTGCATTAAAAAAACATAATCAGGGTGACAATACAGCTGAACATAACAATAACTGGTAATCTCTCCTACTCCTCCGATTCAGTGCCATAAATCTACATCCACATTCAGAGGATCTTCTTTGAGAAAAAATAAAACTTCTACCACTAATTTTTGCCTCGTCATTATCTGCAGTTCCCTCTAATTTATCAACTTCCGCAAAGAGACTATCTCTTTAATTAGGTCTCATTATCTCTTCCGATTAGACTCCCCGGTGGCATGAACTGCTCGCAACTGCCACGCGCTGTCTCATTCCCTTGCCTACATGCCAGTCAAGCTGTCAAAGATATCTTGTGTTATTTTTTATTTTTTATTTATTTATTTATTATTATTATTTTTTTTTTTTTGCGGTTCCAAGGAATGTTTGGGATAGATTTTTTTTTATTATCATTATTATTATTATTATTTTCATCATTTATATCATTATCATTATTACTATTAATACTATCATTACTATTACTATTAATCAATCATCATCATTATCACTATTGTTAGTAGTTGCGTTTGTATTCTTATTATCATTAGAAGTTGTAGTAGAAATATTTTCATTATCATCATTGTCAGCATTGTTTTGTTGCTATTGTTGGCATTGCTATGATTATTATCATTATAATTGTGATGTTATTTGTCAATATCATTGTTAGTAACATTAAAATAATTTTCTCGTTTCTGTTTCTGTTACTGCTTGGAGCTTGAGATCGGTTTGCACGACAGTTTTTGGAAAGATTTAGAGAAGAAAAGAGAGAGTGAGAGAGAGACAGAGAGGGGGGGGGGGGAGGAAAGAGAGAGAGAGAAAAAAAAAGGAAAACAGCTTTATAACTTTGGGCCATCGTTTTATCTCTCCGTCTCTCACAATTAAGAAAAGTCAGAAAAAGACCGGAAGTTGTGCATTTCCTTAAATTCTTTGCTGCTCTTCATATTCTCCTTGCATTTTGGCCTCATCTCGACCTCCTTTGCGCGTGCATTCTCTGCATGCTTTACCTCCGGCGCCCTCTTCACTCTCAAGGCCTCATCTTTCCGCCGACATCATCCTTGCGCTTTTGACATTTCTTTTGTTTTTTTTTTAGATACTCTTTAATGTGTGTTGTCTTGTGCCTTATCTTTTGCCTTATCTCTTGTGCCTTTTCTCTCACTAGTGTTTGTTTCTTATCTATGATAAATCGCTATCTGGGGGGAATTTTCCTTATATTAATCCTTAAGAAAAGTTTGTTTTTTAAGAATGTCTCGAAAAGTAGGTATGCAAGAAAAGATTAAGATTAGAATTAAAGTGAAAGTTTGACGAAGAGAACAATCAGGAAAACAGGACAAAAACATGAAACGAATGCGTGAATTACTGATTTAATGAAATGATGATAATCTGTGTTGATAGAGAGGTAAATATGAATAGAGCTTGCAAGAGAGACAGAGAGAGAAAGAAAGAGAGAAAGAGAAACAGGGAGAGAGAGAAAGATAGAAAGAAAAAAGAAAGAAGAGAGAGAGAGAGAAGAAGAAAAAAAAAGAGAAAGAAAGAGAGAGAAAATAAGTGAATAGTAAGTTTGCCTTTTCTAAATCAAAATAAAATCAAGCGCTCCAAAACACAAGACATTGCATGCACAGCAAGAATGCATTAACCCTTTCCATGTTGCATCACTTTGCGCCACAACACAGATCATTCTCAAATTGCTTGCCGACACGCAGACTTTGAGTAAATCATCACGGGGAAAATATTACCACTAAAAATTACGGTCGTGTTTCCGAACAAGTACTTTTAAGTGTTGTAAGAGTGTTAATTGTTTAGTTAGTAGTAACAGTAATTACAATTGTTATCATTCTCATTCGTATCATTGTTAGAGTCATTGGTATTAGTATCATTATTGCCAGTGTTGATTTTTTTTTATCAATATCCCTATTATTGTTATCATCATTATTACTATTTAGATTATTATTGTTATCATTATTCAAAATGTTACCGTTATTATTGATTGATAATTCATAATCATCATCATCACCTATGTTATCATTATTATGATCAGCTATTATCTTTATCGTTATTATCATCATCATAATCATGATAATTGTGATAGTTATCATTATTATTACTTACTTTATCACTATCGTTTATGTTATGTTTATCATCGTTATCATCGTTATTATTGTTCATATTATTGTTATTATTGTTATCATCACTTGTATTATCATGATCATAATCGTAATTATTATTATAAGTATTATCATTCCTTTTACTACTGATATTATTATCATTGTTATTATTGTTTTCATTATTTATATCATCATTGTTATATTAACCACTATTGTTATTGTTATTTCAATCCTTATTATTATTTTTTTCCGTATTGTTATCATTATCATTATTGTCATTATAATCCCTACCATTATAATAATTATTATCAATTTTATTATTATCATTGTTGTAATCATTATTATCATCATTTTCATTTTTGCTATTGAGATAATTGA
>NW_028234422.1:33997968-34007968 GCF_977035675.1 Penaeus japonicus | reverse complement strand
TGCAGGAATCTAAGAATCTTTTCGTTAAGTAGGAGAGGACTGTAGAGGAGACTTTAATAAAGATATAAGGTAGTTAAGGATGTATTAAACATTGAGTTTGTAGGATAGGAGTGAGGAAACAGTATGATTTGTCTGAGTGATGACACTAGTTTCAAGAACTGTTTTTGTGATTAGTATCAGGTCATACCACTTGTAAGCGGATCATACATAGAGCGTTCGACGTGTACGTCTCTAAACCACGTACGTCAATCGTTAAGTGACAAGATACATGTGAGGTGAGGCGATACAAAGATAGTGCGACATTAGTCTCTAGTGTAGTGGACATGATATAGAGGTATTTGAGTGGTAATTATAGAGAGTGTAGAGAGTGTGGTCATGTGTAGTGTATATATGGTATATATTTTTTGCATAGTAGTTTATATTGATTGTTGAGGCAGAAGTGAGGAGAGACTTTGGCGGGAGAGTGCTTAGAGAGCTTGCTAGAGCAGTGGAAGTAGGAGTGGATAGTGCACTAGGAGGTGTTAGTAAGGGGGGTAGGGCTGCAGACACGAGTAGATTGTCGGTACATAGGGTTATATGTGGTAGTGCATAGGTATATCAGTTCATAGTTTTTGTGTCTGGAGGTTGGTGTTCATAACACAGGGGATGCTGGAAGTCTCGTGTGAGTGATGCGAGCAGAGACTGTGGGTGACGACATATATAGCGAGGGTAAGGGAGTAGGATAGAGACTAATGATAGAGAGGAGAGAGAGAGATGATAGTAGCGGGTGAGTGATTGGAAGGAGTTTTACGTGCAAGCATTAGCATGCGAGGATGGTCGTGCACCGTAGAGGTGTATGATGGTGGGGTAGTTTGTTTAGTGCACGCATTGACAGAGAGGTATAGGAGGATGCAGAGCGAGAGGTATGTGTTTGAATATACATGATGTGTGCGAAGTTGTGCGTGGAGTGTAGCTTAATTAGTACAGACTTAGGGATGTATCGAATATGGCGTCGAGTACAGAGAGGCGGAGAGAGGCGTGTCTTGCAACTTGTGAGGATCGTAGGTGTTACATGGAGACAAATGGTGCGTGTAGGCACAGACACACAACTTAGGGCAGTAGTCTTCGATGGAGTAAAACAAAGTACGTGTGGTGATTCACGATAGCGATCGCGGGGTAAAGTTATTGGAGGTGAGGGGAAAAATCTGGACGGTTATCATGGACGCAGAGGTCAATGCGAGAATCTGTGTAGTGACTCATAATACTAGAGGCACACATGTTGAGGATAGGATGTTGAGAACATAGGTGAGTAGTATTGGGTCATTGTTAGACATTCATACACGGCTCTAGCGGTCGAAGAGAGGGTGAGTTACATGTCTATGCATGTGGGTATTGACACTTATTGATTTGTAGTTAGAGATCGGAGTGTTTGTTGTCTTGATGGTAGTAGTGTGTGTTTGACTTTTTATTTAGGGGGATGTATGAGTGTGGAGATGGACTGTGGGTGAATGGAGAGAGAGTAGAGTGTGTGTGGAGGTGGTTAAGGGGGCAGCGCAAGATGGAGTGTGTTGGACAGTGCAGATACTGGGGGGGGTGGCTGTTCTTCGGAACGGTTCAAGTAATGGGGTGGATCTTGATGTTCACAAATGTAGATGTATTATCTTCTTATATGAGTGGGGTGGGATGTGGAGATGCGGGAGTAGGAGTAGGGGATCTACAGGTGTTACATTGTTATCGATTTAGACATTTCTGTCTAGACTTGCTTATTCTGGGAGTGAGAGGGTGGTTTCACTTTAGAGTGGGAGTGAGATCGTGATTCAGGTAAGGCAGAGTGTCTGTGGTGAGAGTAAATTCGTCGAACAGCTAGTTACTTTTGTATATGTTTGTATGTGATGTCGTTTTACAATACTTGAGTAAGAAGGAAACAATTTGTACAATAGAGACATTCGGTTCATCAGGTAATGTAGGAGACACAATGAGAGGAGGGAGTGTAATTGAGGGAGGTGAGTGGTGGCGAGAGAGTATCGGATTCACAAGTAGAGTTGTTAGGTGATGATTAGGGGGTTGAAGCGGAATGAGATAGACAATTTCTCTATTTAGTTATTTGAGACTGGTGATGCAAAACACAACAGATTGAATCACTTCATGTTGAGAGCGCGAAGAGCAATGTGATTTCTAATTAATTTCTCAGACTGTCGTGGTGACATGATTGTACAGAGCGCGATGAATCTATGATTATGGAGCTTAGTTGAGTACTTAAGGTGTAGTAGAAATAGAACACGTTGCGCGAGTTAATGGATTTGCTGCAGAGGTCATGTATAAGGGGTAAAATATGTTGTCATATTGTATCAAGGATGTTTGGAATCATAGGTGTGTGGGGTAGGATTAGCATACTGGAAGTGAGAAATATCTGGTCTGGGTCGAGAGAGGAGTTTCGGTGAATGTTCTAGTTGAAAGAGATAATTAGAGACTACTCATGAGCGTATCTAAAAGGATTCAATTCTTAATATCTTGGAAGTACATTTTGCAGATGTAAGGAGTCGACTTATTTTGGATAGACTCGATCTATGTCATGAATAAACAACACTAAATTCAGTATGTGGATTCTTTATTATAAGCTGATTATCATTAAAGATTGATCTTTCATAGAGATGTCGTCTCTATGTCCTCACGGCTTATCGCTATGTACATATAAGTTTGAATATTTTTCTCATAGGAGTTAACTCTGAGTAAACTATAAGATTCACATATTGGACATATGTGGTTCGTATCAGGTTTACGTAGCACAGGTACATGCACAGTGTATATGTCACACTATGATAGTGTGGTCACACAGACACTATCGGAGTACGCAGGACTCACAGTATAGAGTGAGTGGTTGTGTGACAATACTCGACAGACGTGATACTTGCACAATGTGTCTATTGCATGACTTGAGTGCATGTCATGGAGATCATGGGGACAATGGTGAGGACAAGCAGTCTAGGTATACGCATAACACGCATCTGACGTACGAGTGAGTATTAGTGATAAGTATTTTATAGTTCATGCGAACTGTCTGTAGAGAGTACTTTCTATTGCTTCTTGCAGCGAACACTTCGAGAAGAGGTGAGAGCACATCGTATCTGATCGGACACACATTATGGAAGTTCGTTGTGGCAGAGCACAACACGGACAGGCAGTAGGTAGGCATTAGGACACATGAGCTGGGGTGGGGTAGAGGTCATTGATCATGCAACTATTCTTCGTTATGAGTTTCTACACGTAGTTAGTTCTCTAGGATGGGGGCGGGTAGGCGAGAGTGAGTTAGGTATTAGGCTAAGTCGGGACTAAGGGGAATGTAATAATAGATTTTGGTTGAATTATGGGTGTGGTGTAGGGGGTTGGAAGTGTGAGTATGTTGTGGTGGGGTGTTTTTTGGGTTTTTTTATATTATTGTATAATTAGAAAATGTTTTAATAGGGGATTAGTGATTGTTGTGGAGAAAAATTAGGTAGATTAATTAAGATTGGTGTAGGTAGTAAGATGTTGTATGTGATATAGGAGAGAGTGAGAATTAATATTTTTATAAGTACTAAGATATGGATAGGTGTTGGATGTTTTAAGATAGGATTGGGATATTTAGGGTGGTGGGGGATGGTGTGGATATAGAAATGAAGGGTTTGGATTTATTGGAGATTTTTGGTGTTTTTGTTTTGAAGATGGTTTGTAATTGAAAAGGGAGAATGGTGTTTATGGGGTAGTATGTGTTTTATTTATGGAGAGGTTGTATGGTCATCAAGCAGAATGATAGGTGGGGGGGGTGAGGGAAAATTGGTGGGAGAAAGTTGATATTGGGGATTGGTATGAGATTGTAGGAGAGTTATAAGGTATATTTATTTATGAGAGTGTGCTTTTCATGGTAGATATTTAAAAGGTGGTAGATTGGGGGGTTGTTAGAGATAAGTATTATAATTAAACATGGAGTAATATGATTGAAGGATGTGAATATGAGGGAACAAAGGGATTTAAGAAGGATTGGGTAGAAATTAGATAAGTTGTGAGAGTTTGAGAGGAACGAGAATATGTATGTGTATTAGGTAGGATAAGGTTGTAGGGAGAAGGGATGTAGTTGGATGAATTGAGGGGTGGGGTATATAATGATTGTGGATTTGTTAATTGGAAGTTATGGAGATATGTATTATGCTAAGAGAAATTTTTATATTGTAGTTTTATGTTTAAATGGAATTAATTGAGTGAGGATGTTTGAAGGTTTAATTTTGATTGATGTAAGTAAATCAAATAATGATGTAGAAGGTGTATTTGATAAATAGGATTGATGGGAATGATGTTTATTTATGGAGTAGTTCCTTAGACTTCCCTTCCCTGTCATAGAGTTCCCCGGTATATTCTTTCCACCTATCATTCGCCTCATCTAAGTCTGACAAGATCCCTCCTTCCTTGCCTTTAATTGCTGTAATAAAATGGTGACTTATTTTCAGGTCTGGTATTTGTCTCACTTCACTGTGCAATATATGTGGCAAGTAGGGTGGCAATGGAGGTTGCAGAATGGAAATATTGGTAGTTTGGTTGGGAATGGTGATAGTTGAGATGGTAATGTGGGTAGAAGGATGGCGATAGGAATGGCGGGGATTTCACTGGGAATGGTAGTAGTTGAGAAGGACACGAGTGTTGAAGGATGGGAATGGTGGTAGATATTATGGTAGGGAATGGTTAAAGTTGAGATGGAAAATGGGGTGAACAGGATGACACTTTCGGGGTTGCATGATGGAATGGGGGCTAAAGGAAAGAAATTGAGGTAATTTGATTGTAATTGGCGAGACTTAGGGGTAGGGGTGACAAGATGGAAATGAAGAAAATTCAAAATTATGGTTGCTTGATGGATAGGACGATAATTACAGATGTTGATGTAAGCGTTATGAATCGTACTCATGATATATCAAAATGATGATAATGAGTGTATTAGATTTTTACCACACACACGCACATATATGAGGGTACAGTTCATGGTAGCTGAAGACCATGGTAGCCAAGGTTGATTAATGGCACTTATAATAGTCTTTCTTTTGAGGGAAACATTATAAATAGTTGCGGTGGTAGGAGGAAGGATGTAAGAGCAAGCGGTAGCAGAGGAGAGTACAAGTGACAGTGAAACAGCGATAGTGTTGGCGAGGAGTAACGGCAAAGGGTAGCGGTAACGGAAATATAGGCAATGGTTAAGTAGCGGTATAGGGTATGGGTAACGACAAAGAGGCGGGGGAAAGGAGAAGCCGTAGCGGTAAGGTCGGCCGCAAAGAGTAGCGGTAAAGGGCCACAGTAGCGTAGCGGCAGCACAGCGGCGGAGAAGCAAGAACCTCGGCTTCAGTCTTCGTGTGGCGGCGCGGCGCGGCGTGGCGTAGCGGCGGCGTCGACGAAGAGGCGATCATCCCGCGAAGCCGAGCTCCGAGTCAGTATTGCCCGCGACCCCGGAGGTGCAGGAGGTGTGGTTCCCGGCTCCGCGCAGCTCCACGCACGTCGGCCCGGATACCATGTGACTGACTACCTCGCTCGCGGGAAACCAACTGGCGTCGTTGCTACTGTCGCTGTCGCTGTCGGCTGTTGCTGTTGATACTGTTCTTCTCTGGCTTTCTTTCTCGCCCTCGAAGTCGACCGAGAGGTTCGGTTCCTTAAAAAAACGAGGCTTTCTGGAGTTTCGGAAGGCATTGGAGGGCGATCAAAAATAATACCCTGAGAACGATTTTCTCTCTTTTTTTTCTCAATCATTACGATGATTTGTATCCTTCTCGATAATCGAATAAGTGAAGAAATGATAAACGGCGAGAAATAGAGGAACAGTTATTTTTCGAAACGTAGAAAGAACAAAAATATAAATCTTCTTCCCTTTCCTTCTCGTTTTCATTATTTTCTTTCTGATGAACTAAAATCTGTGCGTTTACGTCCTCTGTAAGATCGCTCTCTTGAACATCGCTTTACGAGATATCATTATCATAAAGAAAGAAAAACAAAACAAAAACAAAAACAAAAAACAACAACTCAAAAACACACGAAAAACAAACTCAAATAACAAAGACAAAACAAACCGCTGATGAGTGATGTGGATTCAAGAGGCACAAACCCGTAAGAAACGCAGCCTTAAACCTTGTCGTCTTAGAAAAGAAGGACCATCGACTCGCCACACACACTTAATGAGAAACTGAAAGGCTTAATGATGGTAACAAGCGTGGACCGCGGAACTTCGCGGCTCAGACTGAGCTGCAAGTTGTGCAACTGCTGTACAAATTTTGTGGATTGCGGAAGGAGAGAAAGAGAGAGAGACGAAGAAAGATTATGAGGAGAGAAGGTAGGATATCATCTGTATCACATATGTAGTTCAATACTGATTTTAGACATTTTTCAATGATGCTTGACGAGGACGATAAGGTAGTTAAAAATGTAGGTAAATACCGTAGAGTTTAATTAAGTGTGTAGGTATAATGGAAATTATGCATCTATATATATTTATACATATAGATGCATACGGACATATATATATATATGTATATATATATATATATATATATATATATATATATATATGTACATACATATACATATATATATACATATTTATATATATATATATACATATATAAATATACATATATATATACATATATACATTTATGTATATATCTATATACTTATAAATAAATAAATAAATATTTATATACACACACACACCCACTTGGACATTTATTTGTTAGGTCATTCCACAAACACACCACATATACATATATATATATATATATATATATATTTATAGATATATTATATATATATATAAATATATATATATATATATAGAATATATATATATATATAGGAGAGCATATATATATGTATATATATGTATATAATATATATACACAAACACACACACACACACACACACACACACACACACACACACACACACACACCACACACACACCACTCACACACACACACTGATATATATTAGTATATATATAGATATATATATATACATATAATATAAATGAATAATATCAGTAATATCTATATCATAAATATCTATCTACTAGATATATACATAGTAAATACGATATTTTATATTTATATATATGATTTATACATATTATAGGAATTAGATATGATATATAGATATATATTATATAATATATATATAATATAATATATACAAATATATATAGAATATTATATATATAGATTTATAGATATATATATATATATACAAATATATATATATATATATATAATATAGATATATAGATACAAATATATATATATTGATATCTATATATATTTATATATATATATATAATATATATATATATATATACATTTAATATTTTTAACATATGCGTCTAAAAAAAATAAATAAATAAATAAACACATACATACATATATGAATATATAAATGTATATATTTAAGTGTATATATAATATGATATACATATATATTATATAAAATATATATATATAATATATACATATATAAATATAAATATATAGATATATATATAGAGACATAAATATATATAGATAGATATATATATAATAGATATATATATATAATATATATACTATTGTTTGTATATATCATATATGTAAATATATATAATATATATATATATATATATATAGATAATTAATATATATATGTATATAATATATTTTTAAATTTAAATTCAAATATATAAATATATATATATATATATGTATATATATATAATATACATATGGTATGTTAATTATTTTATATATATAGATATATTATATATATATATATATATATATTATGTATAGATATGTAATATATATAATATATAGATATAATATTAGAGAGATATAAAGATTATTGAATATATACAATATAATTTATATATATATATATTATATATATATTTAGATATAGATATATATATATATACCCCCTTCATGGGCGGGGGGGGGGTGGGGGGGGGCGGGGGAGGGGGGGGGGGCGGGGGCGGCGGGGGGGTGGGGGGGGGGCCGGGGGAGTTGGGGGTGTGTGTGTGTGTGTGTGTTTGTGTGTTTTGTGTTTTGAGTATGAGTCTGTTTTAAGTGTTATTTATATATATAGTATACTATAAAGCCTATATACTCAATAACCTAGAATATGATGAAGTACCCCATAAAGCACTTGGATTATCATCATTATTATTGTTGTTATTGTTGTTATTGTAGTTGTTCTTGTTATTACAGTTAACATGATCATTATCATTTCTACTATTATGATCATGATCATTATCATTATTCTCAATGTCATCATTATTGTTGTTATCATCATTATCATTATTATCATTGTTATTATCCTTTTCATTATTATCCTATCATCTTTTTTATTATCATTACTCTTGTTACTATCATCAAAATCATTATCCTCATTATTTTGTTGTCATCATTATCATTACTACTACTACTAACATCGCTACTATTTGCTTCTCCGTCTTTTCTTCCCTGCCCTCTTTTTCGTCTTCCCCTCTTCCTTTCTACAGTCCACCATCCCCTCTTTCTCCCCCTCTCCTCATCTCCCACTCCTTTCGTTCTGCCCTTTTTCCATCTTCTTCTTATCCGTCTTTTCTTCTTCCTTCTCCTCCTCGATATCCATCCTTTCTCTTTCCCTTGTCGATTTTCCTCTCTATACTTCTTCTGAACTTATTTTTTCCTCCCTTTTTCTCTCTCTTTCTCTTCTTTCTTTCTCTCTTTCTCTTTCCTTATTTTTCTCTTTACTCCTTCTTCTCTCTCTCTCTCTCTCTCTCTCTCTCTCTCTCTCTCTCTCTCTCTCTCTCTCTCACTCCACTCTCTCTCTCTCTCTCTCTCTCCATCCCCCTCCCCCCCTCTCTCTCCCCTCCCCTCCCCCCTCTCTCTCTCTCCTCCTCCTTTCTCTCTCTCTCTCTCCCCTCCCCCTCCTAACTATCTCTCTCCCCCAACCCCTTTCTTCCTTCCCCTTTCTCTCCTCCCCCTCCTCCCTCTCTCTCTCCCTCCCCCACTTCCCTCCTCCCTCTCTCTCTCCCTCCACCCCTCCTCGCTCTCTCTCTTTCCCCACACCCTTCCTCCTCCCTCCCTCTCTCCCCTCCCCCACCTCCCTCCTCCCTCTCTCTTCCCCCACCCCCTTCCTCTCTCTCTCTCTCTCTCTCTCTCTCTCTCTCTCTCAATGAAAATACGCGAGCACCTCAGTTCGATGACCCTAGATAAGCCCCGAACGGACGAAAGCGCGAAGACCCTCGTATGAAAACGTATTATAACCCGTTTGAAAATAGTCCGGGGGCGAAGCAGCGTTTGAACGGAACGGATCGGGCCAATGGGGATCGTGTACGCCATATCATGAACCGTGAAATGTTCGTAGTGATGTGCGTTTTGTGTGTGTGTGTGTGTGTTTGGGTGGGTGTTTGTGTGTGTGTGTGTGTGTGTGTGTGTGTGTGTGTGTATGATCCTAAGATCATATAAAGTTTTCTTTTTATTTATTTCTTTTTGCTATTTTTCATCTCTTTTGTCCTTTTTTTTACTTTTTTTATATTTTTTATTTTAATTTTCATATCTTCCATTCTCTTTCAATTTTCTTTCTCTCTTCTCCTCTCTCTCTCTCTTTCTCTCTCTCTCTCTCTCTTTCTCTCTCTCTCTCTCTCTCTCTCTCTCTCTCTCTCTCTCTCTCTCTCTCTCTCTCTCTCTCCCTCCCTCTCTCTCTCCCTCTCCCTCCCCCCCCCTCTCTCTCTCTCCCTCCCCCCCTTCTCTCTCCCACTCTGCCCCCCCCCCCACCCCCTCTCTATCTCTCCCATACGCAAATACGCATATTCTCTACGTATCTATTGCATGCTAACCCCCTTCCCGCCTCCCCCCAATGCGCACAAAGGTCTCACACTTCGCAGGAGTGAGCGGGGGACAAAATGCCAATCTCACTCTCCTTCTTACCTCCTAACTTTGTCTTTTACCTCAGCTTTATCTGCTTCAACTTGCAAAAGAGCGGGTTAAAGTTGCCGGC
>NW_028234422.1:33977968-33990468 GCF_977035675.1 Penaeus japonicus | reverse complement strand
TTTGACCCTCCTCCTGCTCCCCCCCCCCCACCTTCCCATCACTCTGCCCCCAACTTCTTATCCCAATCTCCCTTCACCTCTTCCCCTTCTCTCTATCCCCCTACCCTCTTCCCCTTCTCCCTGCCCCCTACCCTCTTCCCTTTCTTCCTATCTCCTACCCTCTTCTCCTTCTCCCTGCCCCCTACCCTCTTCCCCTTCTCTCTATCTCCCTACCCTGCCTTTCCCAACTTCTTTTCATCATTCCCAATCCTATTTTCCCTACTTCATCCTCTTCCCCCTTCTCCTGCCTATCCCAACCTACCCTTCCTACCTTCCTTCTCTATCCTTCCTACCCTACTTCCCTTCTTTCCCTTTCTTTCCTATCCTACTTCCTACCTTTCCCTTCTCCTTCAAATTCCAACCCTCTTCCCCATCTATCCCCTGCGTTCCCCTACCCTCTTCCCTTCTCATCTATCCTATTCCCTACCTATCTCTTCCTCCCTTCTTCCTATCCCCTAACCTATTCCCTTCCCCTACTCCCGTCCCCTACCCTCTTCCCCCTTCCCCCCCTGCCCCCTACCCCCCCCCCCTTCTCCCTCTTATCCCCGTGTTTTTTTGAGTATTGGGTCATAATAGGGGGGGGGGGGGGGGTGTGTTAAAATGATTTTTTTTGGTTTGGTGTGGTGGGGTGGGGTTATTGTGTTTTGTGTTATATTGGGTGTGTGGGGTTGTTTTGTGAGTTTTTTGGTGTGTGTGTGTTGTGGGTTTGTTTTTTTGTGTGTTTTTTTTTTTTTTGGGGGGGGGGGGGGGGTTGTTTGGGGGGGGGGGGAGGGGGTGTGTGGGGTGGTGGGGGGGGTGTGGTGGGGGGGGGGGGGGTTGGGGGTGGGGGGTGGGGGGTGGGGAGGGGGGGGTGGGGGGATGGGTGGGGTGTGTGGGGGGGGGGGGGGGTGGGATGTGGTTGGTGTTTTAGGGTGTGTTGGTTTTTGTGTTTTGTTTTTTTTTTGTTTTGATTTTGGGTTGGTGTTGTGTTTTGTTTTGTGTTTTGGGGGGGTATGTATGTTTGGGGTGGTGGGGTTTTCTGCTTTTTTTTATTTTTTTTTTTTTTTTGTGTGTGTGATTTTGGTTTTTTGTGGTTGTTGGGGGGGTTGTTGTTTTTGTTAAAGTTTGTGTGGGTGGGGGGGGGGGGGGGGGGGGGGGTGGGGGGGGGGGGGGGGGGTGGGGGGGGGGGGGGGGGGAGGGGGGGGGGCGGGGGGGGGGGGGGGGGGGGGGGGGGGGGGGGGGGTGTTTTGTGTTTTGTGTGGGTGGGGGAGGTTGTGGTGGTTTTTATGATTTTTGTTAGGGGGGTGTGTGTGTGTGGGGTGTGTTGGTGGGGGGGTGGGGGTGGTTGTGTCTGTTTGTTTTTTTTTTTTTATTTTTATTTTAATTTTATTTTTAGTATTTTTAATTATTTTGTGTGTGGGTGGGTGGAGTATGTGTTTTTTTTGGTGGGTCTACCCCACCCTCTTCCCCTTCTCTCTCTCTCCCTACCCTCTTCCCCTCCTCCCTTCCCCCCACCCCCTTCCCCTTCTCCCTGCCCCCTACCCTCTTCCCCTTCTCTCTATCTCCCTACCCTCTTACCCTTCTCTCTATCTCCCTACCCTCTTCCCATTCTCACCTGTACAAGTCACTCTTCCAAGGGCGCAACGTCTCCCCTACCCCTGCCACGTAGCCCTGACCCCTTCCCTTCTGCCCTCTGCGATCCCCTACCCTCTTCACACTTCTCTCTATCTCCCTAACCCTCTTCCCCGTTCCCCTTCCCCCTGCCTACCCCTAACCCTCTTCCCCTTCTCCCCTGCCCCCTACCCAAAATCTTTCCCGCCCTTCTCTCTATCTCACCTACCCCCTTCCCCTTCTCCTGCCCCCTAACCCTCTTTCCCCTTCTCTCCCTGCCCCTCGTACCCCTCTCACCTTCTCTCTCTCTCCCTACCCTCTTCCCCTTCTTGCCTACTGCCCCTACCCTCTACCCCTTCTCTCTATCTCCCTACCCTCTTCCCCTTCTTCCCTGCCTCCCTCCCCTCTTCCCCCCCTTCTCCCCGCCCCCTACCTCTCTTCCCCTTTCTCTCCTACCCCCCCCTACCCGCTTCCACCTTCTCTCTAACTCCCTACCCTCTTCCCCCCATTACTTCCCACTGCCCCCTTCACTCTCACTCTGCCTCTCTATCTCTCTACCCTCCTTACCCCCTTCTTCGCCGCCCGCACAAAATTAATAATCCCTCTTCCCCTTCTCTCTATCCAGTCCCTACCCACTCTTCCCCTTCCCCTCCCCTGCCCTACCCCCGCTGCCCTTCGCCCGCCCCCTACCCCCCCTCGTCCTCCTCTCTAGATTCTACCTTCACTCTTCCCTTCTATCTATCGCCCGCCACGGCAACCCCTTCTCCTAGGGGGGCTGCCCGTGTGCTGCCCCCTACTCCTCTTCCCCTTTCTCCCTATCTCCCTACCCCCTCCCCCTTCTCCCTGCCCCCTACCCTCTTCCCCTTCTCCCTGCCCCCTACCCTCTTCCCCTTCTCTCTATCTCCCTACCCTCTTCCCCTTCTCTCTATCTCCCTACCCTCTTCCCCTTCTCCCTGCCCCCTACCCTCTTCCCCTTCTCTCTATCTCCCTACCCTCTTCCCCTTCTCCCTGCCCCCTACCCTCTTCCCCTTCTCCCTGCCCCCTACCCTCTTCCCCTTCTCCCTGCCCCCTACCCTCTTCCCCTTCTCTCTATCTCCCTACCCTCTTCCCCTTCTCTCTATCTCCCTACCCTCTTCCCCTTCTCTCTATCTCCCTACCCTCTTCCCCTTCTCCCTGCCCCCTACCCTCTTCCCCTTCTTCCTATCCCCCACCCTCTTGCCCTTCTCCCTACCCCCCTACCCTCTTCCCCTTCTCTCTATCTCCCTACCCTCTTCCCCTTCTCCCTGCCCCCTACCCTCTCCCCTTCGCGCTTCATCTACTCCCAACCCTCTTTCCCCTTTTCCCTCCCCACTTCTTCCCCTTCCTCTATCCCCTTCCATCTCTCCCTACCCACTCCCCTTCATCCTAACCCTCTTCCCCTTCTTCCTACCCCCCTACCCTCTTCCCCTTCTCCCTGCCCCCTACCCTCTTCCCCTTCTCTCTATCTCCCTACCCTCTTCCCCTTCTCCCTGCCCCCTACCCTCTTCCCCTTCTTCCTATCCCCCACCCTCTTGCCCTTCTTCCTACCCTCCTACCCTCTTCCCCTGCCGCATCGTGATCTCCAATCTCCCGATTAGGTAAACCCTCTTCCCCTTCCCCCTGCCCCCTACCCTCTTCCCCTTCTCTCTATCTCCCTACCCTCTTCCCCTTCCCCCTGCCCCCTACCCTCTTCCCCTTCTCCCTACCCCCTACCCTCTTCCCCTTCTTTCTACCCCCCTACCCTCTTCCCCTTCTCTCTATCTCCCTACCCTCTTCCCCTTCCCCCTGCCCCCTACCCTCTTCCCCTTCTCCCTGCCCCCTACCCTCTTCCCCTTCCCCCTGCCCCCTACCCTCTTCCCCTTCTCCCTGCCCCCTACCCTCTTCCCCTTCTCTCTATCTCCCTACCCTCTTCCCCTTCTTCCTACCCCCCTACCCTCTTCCCCTTCTCTCTATCTCCCTACCCTCTTCCCCTTCTTCCTATCCCCTACCCTCTTCCCCTTCTCCCTGCCCCCTACCCTCTTCCCCTTCTCCCTACCCCCCTACCCTCTTCCCCTTCTCTCTATCTCCCTACCCTCTTCCCCTTCTTCCTATCCCCTACCCTCTTCCCCTTCTCCCTGCCCCCTACCCTCTTCCCCTTCTCCCTACCCCCCTACCCTCTTCCCCTTCTCCCTATCCTCTTACCCTCTTCCCCTTTTCCTTGTCCCCTACCCTTTTCCCCTTCTCCCTGCCCCCTACCCTCTCCCCGGCGCCGGCCCCTACCCTCTGCCCCTTCTCTCTATCTCCTACCCTTTCCCCCTTCTACACTGCCCCCACCCGCGTCCCTTCTTTTCCGCCCTGACCCCCCCTACACTCTTGCCCCGTCTCCCTCCCCCTAACCTCTCCCCTTCTTCTCTACCCCCCTACCCTCTTCCCCTTCTCTCTATCTCCCTACCCTCTTCCCCTTCTCTCTATCTCCCTACCCTCTTCCCCTTCTTCCTATCCCCTACCCTCTTCCCCTTCTTCCTATCCCCTACCCTCTTCCCCTTCTTCCTACCCCTCTATCCTCTTCCCCTTCTCTCTATCTCCCTACCCTCTTCCCCTTCTCCGTCCCCCTTACCCGCTCCCCTTCGCTCTATCGCCCACCCTCTTCACCTTCTCCCTACCCCTCTACCCTCTTTCCCCTTCTCCCTGCCACGACACTCTTGCCCCTTTCTCCCCTGCCCCCCTACCCTCTTCCCGTTCCTCCTCTGCCCCCTAGCTCCTCTTCCCCTCTCCCTGCCCCCTATGACTCTTTCCCCTCTCCCTGCCCCCTACCCTCGTCCCCTTCTCTCCTGCTGCACCGACCCCGTCCCCTTCTACCGGCCCCCTACCTCTTCCCCTTCTACTGCCCCCCACCTCTTCCCTTCTCATGCCCCCACCCTCCTCCCCTTCTAACCTTGACCACCTACCCTCTTCCCCTTCTAACCTCCCCTTACCCTCTTCCCCTCTCCCTGCCCCCAACCCTCATCCCCCTTCTCCTATCCCACCCTCTTCCCCTTCTCCCTGCCCCCTATCCCCTTCCCCTCTTCTTGGGGGGCCCTTCTCTCTATCTCCCTACCCTCTTCCCCTTCTCTCTATCTCCCTACCCTCTTCCCCTTCTCTCTACCTCCCTACCCTCTTCCCCCCCCTTCTTCCTACCCCTACACTCTTCCCCGGCTCCCTGACCCCCACCTCTTCCCCCTCTCCTCCCTACCCCCCTACCCTCTTCCCCTTCTCTCTATCTCCCTACCCCCTTCCCCTTCTTCCTACCCCTAAAAAATAAGAAAACCCTCTTATTGTTTTCTTTTTAATTTTTGAATCCCCTTTCTCCCTGCCCCCTACCCTCTTCCGTTTATCCTTCTCCCGCCCCCTACCCTCATCCCCTTCTCTCTATCGTCCCTACCACTCTTCCCCCCTTCCTTTCCTACCCCCCTACCCTCTTCCCCTTCTTTCTATCCCCTACCCTCTTCCCCTTCTCTCTATCCCCTACCCTCTTCCCCTTCTCTCTATCCCCTATCCTCTTCCCCTTCTCCCTGCCCCCCTACCCTCTTCCCGTTCTCCCTACCCCCCTACCCTCTTCCCGTTCTCCCTAACCCCTACCCTCTTCCCCTTCTCCCTGCCCCCTACCCTCTTCCCCTTCTCCCTACCCCCCTACCCTCTTCCCCTTCTCCCTGCCCCCTACCCTCTTCCCCTTCTCCCTGCCCCCTACCCTCTTCCCCTTCTCTCTATCTCCCTACCCTCTTCCCCTTCTCCCTGCCCCCTACCCTCTTCCCCTTCTCTCTATCTCCCTACCCTCTTCCCCTTCTCCCTGCCCTCTTCCCTTTCTCCCTGCCCCCCCCCCCTACCCCACCCCCTTTTTCCCAAGGACACAAACCCGGCGCAATTCCCGGCCGAGAATGACGGAGTGCGAGTGGGTCTGAATAGAAAAATGTCCCGCTTGCTTTTGTCAGAAATATTTGCACAATATGGTGGTCCTTCCTCCTCCCCCTCCTCCTCCTCCTCCTCCTCCTCCTCCTCCTCCTTCTTCTCCTCCTCCTCCTTCTTCTCCTCCGTCGCGCCTGACCTCAAACGCGTCTGGGGAGAGTGGACAAGGAAGAAGGAGACCAAAGGAGAGGGAAAGAACGACAGTAGGGGAGAAGGATGGAGAAGGAGAAGGAAGAGAGAAGAGAGAGATAATGGAAGGGAGAGAGGGATAAAGGGAGAGAGATGAAGGGGAAGGAAAGAAAGACAGTAAGATGAAGGATGGAGAAGGAGAGGGAAAAGAGAGAAAGAGAAAGAGAGAGAGAGAGAGAGAGAGAGAGAGAGAGAGAGAGAGAGAGAGAGAGAGAGAGATAATGGTAGCAAAAGAAGGATAGAGTGAGAGAGATGATGGGGAAGAAAAGAAATAGAGAGGAAAGAGCGGAAATTGAAAGAAATAAAGAGAGAGATAAAGCATTTACATTAAGTGATCATCGCCCATACAGAAACAATCAAATATCTTTGTATACGAATGTCTTTCTTTTTTTTTTCATTTTATTAACTTCCTTAGACTCGCTAACTTTCTCCCTCAAACAAACTACCTTTCGTTTGCCATCATACACAGCGACGCACAATATCAATGCCTAGATCTGTTCCGGAACCTGGATCTCCCTTCCTCTTTTCCTGTGGAAAGAACGACACCCCCACCCCCCCACCCCCTAGTATATCGGCTCGCAAATAGTTTTTAAAAAGTCCATAAACTTTACTCTTTTTTTCATATTTTGTTCATCTTTCGTTCAACTCCGAGTGTATATAGTTTCCAATTTACACCTCACATCGTTAGCCTGGATAGCGTAACATAGGTTTATTTTTTTTCACGTTCAATTGATGTTATTCCAGCATTTACCACGTAATTCACCTGACCAGTATATATACAGCAGGGTTTAGGCCCCTTATCACGCATATGTATGAAAATGATTATTGTCAGCACTAATTGTAATCTCCCTGAGAGTAAATGTCTCGTTAATTTCAATTCTGTGTACAATAAAGTTCTGGTGTTTGTGCCTCTTCTCGTTGGTAACTATGTTCTATTTTGGTCATTTTGTTTACCCATTTTGTTGTTGTTTGCTTATGACGTTGATATCATTATCTTGCGCTAAAGTGTGATGTCATTATCTATGTAATTAAAGTACAATTATTTTATTAATTCTGTCTGGATTATATCACTAACCATGGGATTATCCTACGTTGAAAGTAAAGGATGGATATATCAGTGAATGAGCTTAGTCTGATGATAATGGTGATTATTATCAGTATCATGATCATTCTTTTCTAGTGCCATTAACATCTTCATCGTCATCACCATCATGATTATTATCAGTCTCATTATCGTTGTTGTTGTTATCCTCGATTATCATCGTTTTTTTTTCATTATTATTTGCATTATTATTATAATGATAGTAACAATTATTATGATTATTATATTGTCATTATCTGTATCAATTATCATTAATATCATTATCATGATTATTATTAATATCAGCAGTAGTAGTAGTAGTAAAAGCAGTATCATTATTGTCATTATCATTATAATCTTTATCATCATTATCATACTGTTATTGTTATCAACATTGTTATTATTATCATTACTGTTATCACATTATCATTACTGTTGTTATTTTCATAATCATCGTCATTATCCTTCTTATTTTTATTATTTCTGTAATTATCATTATCATTATTGTTATTGTTCTTAACATTATTATCCTTATCATTACCGTTATTATTGCCATCATCATTATCATCTCTAATTCTAACTATTATTACTATCATCATTATTCTTAATCTTGCTACCAACATTGTTATTAATAGCTTTATCATAATCCTCATTATCAGTAATGTTATCATTATTCTATTGTCATTATCATCACTATCGTTATTATCATTATCATCATTATCATAATCCATTTCCTCCTCCTCCTCACCATCATCATAATCAACATTATCTCATCGTCATCACCATCAACATAATCATCACTATCATCACTAAAAAGAGAATGAAGCTTCTGTTAATATCAGACACTCAAAGATAACTTTACTTAGTAATATGTATTACTTAGAAATAAAGAAACCAACCAGAGATAACACCCCACCTAGTTACTTGTGCATGGCAGAAAATAAAATCATGAAATATACATGACTTCCATGAATTTGTTGTCTGTTCACCATACTGAAGCGGGTGTAATGTTGTTATTAATATGAATGGATTAAGTTTGATATGAATTTCGTTAAAGGAACATCTTATTACGTATAAAAGTATTAGTTTGTTAGAGTAGATCCTACGTACTATAGATAAAACCTCAAATATCTGTCTGGAATGTTTAATAAGCGTAACCTACGAAATGTTTCAGATTATTTAGAGTTTTTCTTAGACTGTGTATGTTGTTACAACGAAATAAACGTATAAGAGTTTTTTTTTTTTTTTTTTTTTTTTTTTTTTTTTTTTTTTTTTTTTACAATGTCATTTTTCTTCCCCACTGAGCATTCCTATTGTGACTTTTAAAAATCAAGAATGTGATATGAAGGTATTTGGAAGGGAAAGGGTGCATGAATATATATTTGCGTGTGTGTGTGTGTGTGTGTGTGTGTGTGTATGTGTGTGTGTGTGTTTGTAAGTGCGTGTGTGTGTGTGCGTGTGGCGTGTCTGTGTGTATGTTTGCATATTTTTGTGTGTTTGCTTGTACGTGTGTGTCTTTGTTTGTTTGTATTTGTATGTGCACATACTGCGGAAGATAATTCCTGATCCAAAAGCCCTCCTACTAACTAATGCATGTATACAGTAATCCAGATTATCCAGATAGCAATCGACTGTCGTTTACTTGCAATCGCCCAATCTGATTTTGTCCCGTTGATATTTCGCTCAAAAATACAATAACTGGCACCCTATCCTTGGCTGCGACGTGTTTGAATTTCACGTGAGTGGTTAGCTTTTATTCTCTTGATTTCGTTCTCCTCTTTACTTTTGTTACGGAAATATATACTAGGCTATGTAAGTATATATATATATATATATGTATATATATATATATGTATATATATGTATATATATATATATATATATATATATACCTATCTATCTATATATCTATATATGTGTGTATATAATTATATATATATATATGTATATAAATATACATATATATATATACATATATATATATATATATATATATATGTATATATATATATATGTATATATATGTATATATATATATATATATATATATATGTATATTTATATACATATACATATATAATTATATACACACATACATAGATATATAGATAGATAGGTATATATATATGAATATATATATATATATATATATATATATATATATATATATATTTACCGAGGAAGTAAAAAAGGGGAGAAAAGGCGACATAGCCAGCATAAACAACTGCCTCAATTCTAAGCGATGCCATTTTCGTTCGACCGACCCCAGCAGAGCATCTACTTGCCCATTAAGTCATAATGGGGGTTTTACCAGTTAGACAATTAGACTTGTTATGACAACTAAGCCTGCAGTTGATCCGTACCTGCAATTTAATGCAACCTGTTTCGTTTCATTCCCCTTGCAATACATTGGCTGGCGTGTGAGTTATGGAGCAATGTATAACTTCAATGTCTTTTTCCCCTCTCTAAAGGGATTTAATGCTTAATTCGACGCATAAAGTTGACATTTGATCGTATTTAAATTGACTGTCCCCTGGTGCATGAGATGGGAAGATGGAAATTTTGAAAAAGAATGCATGTAATAACTTCAGAGGCAGGTATAAACCCAAAAATATAATTCATGATGGTCACTTTAGATGCAACAGTAGACAAATCCTAAGAAAACAGGCGTGGAAATCAAAAAATAAAATATTCTTAAATATCATCTTATTCTGTTTACAGCTGCAACTGAAATACAAAACACACAAAAAAAAAACGAAACTAAAACTTATTATGTGAACGCCATTCCAACGAAAAAAGAACTCTTTTGCAGAGCAATATTGGCAAGGCAGTTTTATTTTCGCCTTCGGAGCATTCATTTACTGAGAACATGTTTATTTCATAATGGCTACTTTTCTATGTGGATCATAGTAGTAGTATTAATCATGTCAGTAATCTTTTGAAGGTATGTTAAGAATATTTAGAGATTGATTCTAAACCAGATTTTAGAAATATTTAGTGCATGATAAAAACTGTAATTCCTTATTTGGGTCGCCAAGAATGAAATATTCCATGAAATATCAGATTCATCCTTTTTCATTTTGTATATTTTAGGGGTCTCTTAAGTTACGAAATCGATACATGTAATAAATATTGAAATTAATAAACGTCATCTTCCACTCTCAAGTTATTATTTTGACAATATTTACGAGTAAACGGGTACTGGTCACGCCACCTGAACTGTGATTTGTGGAAATTGGATGTGTCTGTGGTGTTTTTCTCCAGCTTAGAGGAAGCCCGTGAAGAAAAGTTTATAACAAACGGCAGGTATTTTGAGAACTGCTATTAAATCTGATCGAAAATTAGGCACGTCGGAATCACAAATATATCTAAACCGGCCAGGGGGGTGAAAAAAAAAGATAGCCTATTCACGAAACAAAATGGGAATTGTTCCGGGCCAAGTCTCAAATTATCCATGATATCTCAGTGTCTGTCAGAAAACCTGCGATCATTAGGCCAGGCTGGGTTCGATGGGGAAACTAAAGAACTATCATTAGGCGCGTGAATAAAGCGTGCTGGCCGAGATTAATTGTTTTTGATCCGAGGTTCATGTGTATATCTTCTGATTTAAAGAAGAAAATAAAACTATAATTCCTTATACTTTTACTGGTAATGTATATGGCTGCCACGAACGTATACACCTTTGCCTCATGTAGCTGGCTATTATCATTAGATATTCATATGGCAGCATCTATTGCAAATGTCTAAATATTATGACGGAGTAGCTATATACAACTGCATATTTTTTTCTCTGTTATGCAGCATTGAACTTTGCCGCATAAAAGTTCAGATTTGATATCACATGCTAGGATAAGTGCTCGACTGGTGTCCGTAGCGTGTTGATATCGACCGATTACTCAGATTTATCACCCACTTATTGTTCTAAAAAATAACACCATTTCAAGTGATTGATGTGATCTTACCATTCACAATAACGGTGTAGGGCCAGTAAGTTTTAGCTGTATTGACTAGTGACACTTTCACCAGAAGGAGCTGATACTTTATATGCTTTATATATGATATAATTTATGGTGTTATATAGGGAGGAGCTTTGTGAACTCATCGCAGAAATACGATGCGGTTCACATGTGCTCCATCATGAAATCTTACTCAAAGGGGTAAATCAGGGTTCTCTCTCTCTCTCTCTCTCTCTCTCTCTCTCTCTCTCTCTCTCTCTCTCTCTCTCTCTCTCAGAAGCTCCCGTGGCAGGCATTAATGACTACTCTAACAAAAGAAAAGAATGAGAGACACATTCAGACAGTCGCTCTTGCAGGTACTAGAAAATGTACTCGAAAGTGTAAATATATTCTAGATATAATTTGATGATAAGATATTTGAATCTAGTAGGATTTATTGTTTACATAAACAGTCCGAACAATTTAATAAGCCAAAGGGAATGCTTTGAGGGGAGGAGTCATCTCTGAAATAAACAGCTTTGAGTTATAATTTTACTAGCAAAAAGTGGAAGACAGTATCAATTGTGGCCTTTTAGGAAATCCGTCACATCCACGTGAGGTCTTCATCAGAAAAGTATTCGTGGATAAAGCATGGCAGACAAACACCAAAGCGACAGAATGAAACTCGATAATCATAATGTATTCATGGAGAGAGCTAGTCTGCACGCAATACATTGCTAGACAGCTTTATAAGACTGCCAATGACTAAATTATGTCACAAAATCTGTTCTGTCTTGATCTATTAGAAATAAAACAGAAACATCTAGTTTAACCCCCCCCCCCCCTAATATGAAAAAAAAGAGAAAAGACGGTTCTGATGCTCCAATATAAAGTATATCTTCAGACAGAAAAAAAAAAAAAAAAAAAAAAAACATCCCGTTTCGTATCGTTGAACCGAGCTGAACGAACTGTATCCCATTCACAATCCCGAATAACGAACTGCAAGACCTGCTTGCACTCAAAATGAAAAAAAAAAAATCCTTGAGTCTTTTCCTCTCTCGACACTAGAAGATGAGGAACCGCGAGTTACTTGAACAAACGGAGCAGCATCGGACCAACTCAATGGTGCAGTTTGATTCAAAGGCCAACACTTGGATTTTGCATAAATAATATTGGCTTAGTTATTTTGTTGTTCGGTCTCCCTCCTTTGCCTTTTAGAAATATACTTGGAATGTGATTACTGTTTTCTGTGGGTATTTTCGAGAACACTAGACAAAACGTTAGGTATGATATCTTACAGAGACGTACAGGTAGGGGAGAGAGAGAGAGAGAGAGAGAGAGAGAGAGAGAGAGAGAGAGAGAGAGAGAGAGACAGACAAAGAGACAGAGACAGAAACAGTGAAAGAGAGAGAGAGAGAGGAGACAGACAAAGAGACAGAGACAGAAACAGTGAGAGAGAGGAGACAGGCAGAGGCAGAGACAGAGAGAAAGAGAGAGAGAGAGAGAGAGAGAGAGAGAGAGAGAGAGAGAGAGAGAGAGAGAGAGAGAGAATAAACCAAAATTGAAGACGGCTCTCTCCTTTGGCTTTATCTTCTCCGTGGCTTCGCGATAGTCACGTGTCAAAAGTAAGGCGAAACTTGGAGAAGCTATACTGCGTCATAGGTCACGTCAGAAATACGAAAATACATATCAAATTGAAATAAATTATTTGTCGATAAGTATAATTC
>NW_028234422.1:33957968-33965468 GCF_977035675.1 Penaeus japonicus | reverse complement strand
GATGCATGATCATCAAGACATGAGGAAAGTCTAAGACATAAACAAGCATTCCAGAAGGTGATCCAGGTAGGCGGTTCTGCTTTAGGAATTCCCAGCTGGACTTGCTTAGGGGAGACGGGGAGGGGGGGAGGTGAGAGGGGAGAGGGGAGGGAGGAGGAGGGGGGATAGGTGTGTCCGTTGCGAAGAAACAAAGAGAATTCTCACATGATCAGGCATTCAAATCCTGCATTTTTACTCTTTCGTTTTTTTGTTTGTTTGTTGATATTACGCTTGCATGTATCCAATTATGCAAGTGGAGGAACGTATAGACGCAAACAAAAAATCTAATGTCCGCTATATTCAAGCACAGAACACTTTCTTCTCCCCAACCCTTCCCTCCCGCCACTTTCTTCTCCCCAACCCTTCCCTCTCCCTCCTTCTCCTTATTTAGTCCCCCCCCCACACACACACAGATACCTACTCTACTTTCCTCTCCCCTCTCCTCCTCTCCCCTTCCCTCTATTTCCTCCCTTCTCCTCCCCCTCCTCTCCCTCCTTTCCGCCCCTCCATTCCCTTCTCTCCCCCTGCTTTTCCCTCCCCTGCCTTCCCCTCTCTCTCCAGCCTTCCCCCTCTTCCTCTCCCATTCCCCTCCCCTTGTAACAGCTTCCCTCGAGACCTCATCACTCAGGCTTCAACATCAGATATGCCTCAATAAGAGAGAGAGAGAGAGAGAGAGAGGGAGAGAGAGGGAGAGAGAGAGAGAGAGAGAAGAGAGAGAGAGGCAGACAGACAGAGAGAGAGCGAGAGAGAGAGAGAGAGAGAGAGAGAGAGAGAGAGAGAGAGAGAGAGAGAGAGAGAGAGAGAGAGAGAGAGAGAGAGAGAGAGAGAGAGAGAAGAGAGAGAGAGGCAGACAGACAGACAGAGACAGAGAAGAGAGAGAGAGAGAGAGAGAGAGAGAGAGAGAGAGAGAGAGAGAGAGAGAGAGAGAGAGAGAGAGAGAGAGAGAGAGAGAGAGAGAGAGATAGAAGGAGATAGATAGATAGATAGATATTCATATTTCTCCCCGGGTGTTTAAGTGCAATAGTCTACTTTCATCAAAATCAAACACAACAAACAAACAACCAAAGACTTATGTTTTGGTGATACTAATTGTCTTTTGCTGTTTCAGTATGATGCGAAAATAATGATAATAACAATAACAATACAAATGATGATAATGATAACAACAGTGTAAAAAAAAATGATAATGATAATGATGATAATGTAATAGTGTTTATAATGGTAATGAAAATTATGATAAATATAACAAAAACGATTATGAAGATAAAAACAATAGCAATAATAGATATAACAATAATGGTAATAATAATAATGATGATAATGATGAATTCATTGATGATGATAACAGTAATGATAATGATAATGATGATGATAATATCAATGATGATGATAACAATAAGGATAGTAGTAATAATATAGATAATGATGATGACAATGATGATAACAATAATAGCCAAAAATTACTTTAAAAATAATGATAGTAATGATAATCACCACCATTAACATCACCATCATTAACCTCATCATTATCTATGCATGCGAGAAAAAACATTAATCGCAACCTATGATGAAAGTTGAAAGAGCATTACATTTTATGAATAGTATTTTTCTTTCAACTTTTTTTTCAACACAGCAGAGTGTTGCGGTTATTGACAAATCTTGCTTAGATAGGCAGCCACATACAGCTTATTCGAATTATAAACTCGAAGTGTATGATGTATTGATTGCCACGTAGAAGGATTTTTTTGTATTTTCTATTTATTTATTCATTTATTCATAGTTATTATTATTCTTTTTTACAATTTATAGTCTGATAAACTGTGACTGCTTAAAGAAAGGAATGTTACATATATAATGTATAAGCATATACTCTCATATACATACACTTATATACACAGATATATATAATAACACAGACACACACGCTCACTTTCTCACGCTTATACATACACACATGAAACACACACACACACACACACACATACACACACACACATACACACACACACACATAAACACACAAACATACATATTAACAAAACAAAAAACACACCCATGCATAAACACACACACAGACACACAATGAAACACCCACGCACGCACAAATACAATCACTCCCCCTCCCCCCCTCCTCCTCCTCTTCCTCCTCCCCTCCCCCCCGACAACAGACAAACACCGAAAACAACTAGACACCCAAACCAAAGTTGCAAACGTACAATCACGTTGCAAGAGGCCGTCTGCTAATAGTTTATTCGGCGGTGACCTTGACTCGCGTTGTTTGGCTTGCATTCGGACCTGTTGATGACCTATTAACCGGTCGAGTGGGCGGAATGAGTGGGTGGGGTGGGGGGGAGAGTGGGCGGTATGACTGGGTGGGAGGGGGGAGGGGGGTGAGTGGGTAGGGGTGAGGGGACGGTGGTGAGTGGGTGGAGGTGGGGGTTGGGTAGGGGGTAGGGGTAGGGGTAGGGGGGCAGGGGGGCGATTAACCTTGCGGACAAAAATGTGCTTTATCTCCAATTTACTGTTCGTATATTTCTTGCATTTTTATTTTTTGTTTACGTTTTATTTTGGGATCCTTTAGCGATTTTTGTTGAGTGAATAATAATGTCAAGGACGCGTATTTTGGTTGTACTTGCGCATAAAGATGTGAATGGAATCTTTTTGTTTTCACAATATCTTTCATTCTCTCTCTCTCTCTCTCTCTCTCTCTCTCTCTCTCTCTCTCTCTCTCTCTCTCTCTCTCTCTCTCTCTCTCTCTCTCTCTCTCTCTCTCTCTCTCTCTCTCTTTCTCTCTCTCTCTCACCCTCTCCGTTCCTAACCCTTAAGTCACCCTATCTCTTCCTCCCTCTCTCTACCTCCCTCACCCTTAAATCACCCTTCCTCATCCTTCCCCTTTCTCACCCTTAAACCACCCTTGCTCTCTCTCTTCCTCTCTCACTCCCTTCGTCTCCGCCTTCTCCTCTCTTAATCTTTAAATCCCTCTTTCTCTCCCTCCCTCACCCTTGAATCACCCTTCGCCTCCCTCCCTTCCTCCCACCCTCTCCGACGCTAACCCTTAAGTCGCCCTCCTCTTCCTCCTTCACCCTTAAATCGCCCTTCGTCTCCCTCACTCCCTTTCCGTTCGTCATCCTTAAGTCTCCCGTCCTCTCCCTCCCTCACCCTTAAATAACCCTTCCTCTCCCTAATCCCCCTCTCATCCCTTTTTAATTCTTAATAATAAATTTATAACAACAACAACAAAAATTTTAAAAAATTTATTATTTTATATAAAAAAAAACACCACCAAAAAAAAACATATTAAACAAAACTAATTTTTTTTAATATAATTTAATAATTTTAAAAAATTAACCCAACCCTTGATAATCTACCCCTCCCTCAACCCTTATAAAATATCACACCTCTTTCCTCTCCCTCACCTCTCCACCCTTAAAATATCACCCTTTCCTTTCTGCCTCTCCCTCCATGGGGTGGGTGGGTGTGGAGGTTTAGGGGTTGGTGGGGTGTGGGTGTGGTGGGTGGGTTGGGTATGGTGGTGGGCCCTTTTAACCATAATCCCACCTTAATCTTCCTCCCTCACCCTTAAATCACCCTTCCTATGCCCCCTCACCCCGCCCCCATCTTCTCACCCTTAAATCACCCATACTTCCTTCCTCTCTCACCCCTCACCCTCAATTCCCCCTTCCCTCCTCTCCCACCATTCCCTCTTACCCGCCCCCCTAAAAATCCCCCTCCCTACCCCCACCCTCACCTTAAAAAAGACACCCTTCCCCCTCTCCCCCACCCTCAACCTTAAATCAACACCTTCCCTCTCCCTCTCTCCCTCCATCCCTTTAAATCACCCTTTCCTCTCCCTCCTCCTCTTAAAACCCATTTATCTTCCTCCCTCACCCTTAAATCACCCTTCCTCCCCCTCCCTCACCCTTAAATCACCCTTCCTCTCTCTCCCTCACCCTTAAATCCCCCTTCCTCTCCCTCCATCCCTCTTAACCCCCCCTTAATCCCCTCCCCCCCCCCCCCCTCCCTCACCCTTAAATCACCCTTCCTCTCCCTCCCTCACCCTTAAATCACCCTTCCTCTCCCTCCCTCACCCTTAAATCACCCTTCCTCTCCCTCCCTCACCCTTAAATCACCCTTCCTCTCCCTCCCTCACCCTAACAATACAACCCTTCCTCCTCTCTCCCACCACCCTGTAAAATCACGTCCTTTCCTCATCTCCCTCACCCTTAAATCACCCTTCCTCTCCCTCCCTCACCCTTAAATCACCCTTCCTCTCCCTCCATCCCTCTTAACCCCCCCTTAATCTCCCTCCCTCACCCTTAAATCCCCCTTCCTCTCCCTCCCTCCCTCCCACCCTCTTTCCCTCACTCCTCCATATATCCACAGTACATACGCATCCGTCTCCCTCTTTCCCCTCCCTTGTCGGAGATTTCCCTGCCAGCGGACCCTCGCCAGTGAAGCTTTGTACGAAACTTCTCGGATACCCTCATGTCAACACTTTTATTTTCGTTTTATCTTTCTCTCTCTTTCTCTTTCTTTCTTTCTCTCTCTCTCTCTTTTCTCTCTCTCTCTCTCTCTCTCTATCTATCTATCTATCTATCTCTCCCTATCTCCCTATCTCTCTCTCTCTCTCTCTCTCTCTCTCTCTCTCTCTCTCTCTCTCTCTCTCTCTCTCTCTCTCTCTCTCTCTCTCTCTCTCTCTCTCTCTCTCTCTCTCTCTCTCTCTCTCTCTCTCTCTCATTCATTTTTTTCATTTTTTTTTTGCTTTACTTTTTTTTCTCTCTTTGCATCTTTCATCTTAAACTTAACGTTTTTTATGAACATCTAGTTCTTAATTTTTATCTTTTTTTTATCTGAAGTTTCTTTTCACTAATCGTTTCATCAAAAATTCCCTTTGCATGTCTTCATTGGGTCCAATGCTCGTAAACATTTTTCTTTGATATTTCTGCTGTCTAAGATTTATTCCCCCCTCCCACCCCACCCCACCCCCTGCTTTTCTCGTCCCTCTCTATCTATTTATCTATATATCTAGCTTATGATTATCTATCTATCGATTTAACTATATATCTATTTACCAACCTACCTATCTATCTACTTATCTATCTCTATCTATCTATCCATAAATTAAATCAATCTATTATGTCTCCCTCCCTCCTCTCTCCTCTCTCTTCTCTCCTCTCTCGCTGTCTATCTCTCTACTCCTCTTCTCTCTCTCTCTCTATCTCTCTCTCTCTCCATCTTCTCTCTCTCTTCATCTCTTCCTTCTCTCGTCTCATCTCTCCTCTCTCTACTCCATCTCAACTCTTTCCTCTCTTTCCTCTCTCTCAGATCTAATTATTCGAATTGTTATGTAGGTCTGTATGTCTGTCTGTTGTCTGTCTGTCTGTCTCTCTCTCTCTCTGTTTGTCTGTCTGTCTGTCTGTCTGTTTCTCTCTCTCTCTCTCATCTCCAGCTCTACTCTCGCTATCTCTGTCTCGCGATCTCATCATACATCGCTCTCTCTGCTCCTTACTTCAGATCTCCCGCTCACGATCCCGTCTCTCTCACAGCTATTCCCTCATCTCTCTCTCTCTCTCTCTCTCTCTCGGTGCTCTCTCTCTCTCTTCTCTCTCTCTCTCTCTCCTCTACTAACTCTCTCTCTCTCTCTCTCTCTCTCTCTCTCTCTCTCTCTCTCTCTCTCTCTCTCTCTCTCTCTCTCTCTCTCTCTCTCTCTCTCTCTCTCTCTCTCTCTCTCTCTCTCACTCTCTCTCTTTCTCTCTCTCCGTACCAAGGACACTTTTAGTTCATGGTATCACCTTCTCCTTACACCCGAGGATCCGCGAGGCTATCCTTAGGAGAGGAAAGTGGAGAGAAGGAGACACAAGAGCGGGAGGAGGAAGGAAGGAGGGAAAGTGTACTTCTACATTGCATTCCGTTCATATATTGAGTATTTCCTATCACACGGAGCGCTTCAATCTGTACATCCATTTGTAAGCCTAGGTTGGCTAAAAAAACGTTTGATGTGATATGCGATATGATTGATCGAATTTCCAAGACGTTCTTAGGATATAGATTTTTTTTCAGGACCTTGATTTTCTTGACCCTATGCAGGATTCAGATAAACTCTGGGGTTTCCTTAGGTCCCCAGATAGTGCACTGTGCCGGAAAGAGCGATAATCCCTGAGTGAAACCCCCGGGACTACCGAATGTAAACAATGAGGAACATGAGTGTTAATATTCTTTATCATACTATTGATAATAATTTGAAATACTGTACCAACTTTGCCTTATGATATTATTCAAATGAACGATTTTTTTTTTTTTTTTTTTTTTTTTTTTTTTTTAAATAGTCAAATCAACGATTCCACTTGACTTTTGTAGAAAGTACAGATTAAATGGGTCGCGTGGCGTTTTTGTGTACCAACCCCCCCCCACTATAGCCATCAGCTCAATCTTCCCCTTGCACGATTATAATTATATATATTCTTAAATTAAAATATTTTTAAAAAATATATATTTTTTTTTTAATATTAAATTTAACACTTACATTTCCCCCCCATAACCCCTTATTTAATTTTATATTATATTTTAACCACTAAAACACGACCGCCATCAAGCTAATCCCACTTGCCAAATTGTACAAGCCCGATTCTATTGGTCGCGATGTCTTATTTTAGATTCCGAGGCTCTAATCTGTAAACATTTGAAATTTTGCCCTCGTGTGATAGCGTCTTTAGTAAAATTAACTATGATGTTCTTGATTTCATTATGAATCCTATTTTGCCGGGGCGTGTTTTAAAGAGAAAGAGAGAGAGCGAGAGAGAGAGAGAGAGAGAGAGAGAGAGAGAGAGAGAGAGAGAGAGAGCGAGAGGAAGAAAAAGAGAGAGAGAGAGAGGGGGGGGGGGGAAGAATAAAGATTTGTATTTAGCCTAAGTGTGTAGATACGTGTACGTGTCTTCTCTAACGTACAGGATGTGAGTGCGTGTTTCGTGTAGGCCTTTGTGTGGCATTCCATTTTTATTGAATAAACATGAGCTTCTCGTACGTGCGGATTGTAAAGCTCTTCACTTGCCCTACATAACAACCCCCCCAAAAATAAAAAATAAAACCACTAAACCAAAAAACTATCACCCCCAGCTACAACACTACTACCCGTTGCTGCTCTGCTCCCCTGTCACTACACCCCTCCCCCCCTCTCTCCTCTTTGTCTCACTCCCCTGCCCACCCTTCTCTAGGAACCCCCTCCCCTGCCCACCCTTCTCTAGGACCCGCCGCCCCTGCCCTCCCTTTTCTAGCAACACCCTCCCCTGCCCTCCCCTTTCTGGCAAAACTTCCCTGCCCACCTTTCTCTAAGAACCCCCGCCCCTTCCCTCCCTTTTCTAGGAACCCCCTCCCCTGGCCATCCTTTTCTAAAAAAAAAAAAAAAAATAGAAAACGCCACTTCCCTCCCCTTTCTGGCAACCCCTCCCCTGCCCACTCTTCTCT
>NW_028234422.1:33940468-33942968 GCF_977035675.1 Penaeus japonicus | reverse complement strand
CTGGGCCGAAGAAACGCTTGAATGCTCACATTGCTCGCGTCCTTCTGGTGCCATCGCTCAGGAAAGAGAGAGAGAGAGAGAGAGAGAAAGAGAGAGAGAGGGAGAGAGAGAGAGAGAGAGAGAGAGAGAGAGAGAAGAAGTTAGAATGAGAGAGAGAATGAAAGAGAGAGAGAGAGAGAGAGGAAGGTAAAGATAGAAAGGGGGAGAGAGAAAGGCGAGAGAGAGAGAGAGAGAAAGAAGAAGGTAGAATGAGAGAGAGAATGAAAGAGAGAGAGAGAGGGGAAGGTTAAGAGAGAAAGGGGGGGAGAGAGAAAGGCGAGAGAGAGAGAGAGAGAGAGAGAGAGAGAGAGAGAGAGAGAGAGAGAGAGAGAGAGAATGAAAAAGAGAGAGAAAGAAAGAGGAAGGTAGAGAGAGAGAGAGAAAGGGGGGAGAGAGAAAGGCGAGAGAGAGAGAGAGAGAGAGAGAGAGTCGGGAATTCAGTTAGAAAGGATAAAGTTAAACTAATTGTAATGCGGTGAATTGGGAATGTGCAGAAAAAATAACCAGTATTAGAATGAAACTACAAATAATTAAGATATTAATGAAAACAATAATACTGATGGCAAGATGATGATGATGAAGTTGATGATGATGATATTGGTAATACCAATGATGATCATTCAGATGATTATGACATTAATGATAAAGTTAAAGATGATAATAACATAAGGATAATAATGATGATAACAATAATGATAGTCATAACAATGATAATTACAGTAACAAGAATGATAATATTAAAGATGATGATGATTATGATAATGATTATGATAATAATGATAGTGATTGTGATAATACTAATATTGATAAGGATAATGAAAGTAATTACGATAATAATGATAATTATTATTATCACGATTATGATGATATTAACATGATAATTATGGTAATAATAATAATAATAATAATGATAATAATAATGATGATAATGACACATATGATAGTTATAGTAATAGTTATATGATAGCGATAATAGTGATAAAAGTAATAACAATAAGAAGAAAGAAAACACCAACAGTAATAAAAAGAATGACAAGAGTAATGATGCTAATCATATTGACAATAAAAATGAAAATAATGATAACAATAGTAATGATAATGATAACAACAACAATTATATTTGCAATAGAAATAAAGATGACAACAACAAGCCCAGTAGGCCAGCTAGGCAGACGGCGCTGCAATTCCCGCGAGCCATTACTCCGAAGGGCGTCACAAATTAGGCCTCCATCATCGCACATCGGAAATCAATGGCTCAAGTCCCACTCGTGACCTCTGGAGTCTCGAAAGTTAAGGTCCGTCTCGCGTAGATTTATAACTCTCCAGATTGGGACGATTGTCTTAATTTTTTTTTTTTTTTTTTTTTTTTCATTCGTGTTTTGTTGGTTTTATTTTTCTTTTCTTTTTTCTATTTGTGATTTTCTTTTTCGTCTCTTTTTTTTTTCTTCTTTTTTTTGTATTCGAGTTCTCTTGGTGTTGGATTTTTTTTTTTTGTGTGTGTGTTATAAGGTGGTTGATTTGTTTCTTGTGTAATATAGCTTACTAATTTCATGATTATATTTTTCTCATGGAATCTCAACGATATATTTACTATTTGATGTCTTATAGTTTAAATAAAGTGCTTTATATAGTGTTGTATAGTGTTATAATGTCTTATAGTCTACAAAGGAAATCTGCCAATAATGGTAGAGGACTGTTATCTCTGACATAAAAAATACAAGAATTCCGACCTGTAAGACATATAAATACAACACTGATACCTTTATCTCTGAAAAGTCTTTATGGGTATCATCATGTGTCCTAAAATTTCAACGAATATTCTTCCTCCCTTCTTTTTAATGTCATGTTGCAGATCATTTCAATCATATCTCCTTAAAAGATAGGACCAATGGGATGACCACAGTACGAAAGCATAAAATATGGAAGAAAAAAAAATCTCCAAATGATATAAGAAATCCAGAGCAAATCCCGAGTGCGTTCATACATATCGAAAATGCGTTTGCGAGCGCATCTTTAACGGCGTTCGAAAGTACGAATCCCTCCCGGAAGAAACATTACCACATTCCGCCCCTTCTCAGTTGATCCTCAGACTGAAGGCGTTAAAGGGGTTGATTACAACACGTGCGCGCCTTCAGTGCCGCGTTTCGTGCCGTTGTGGAACGGAGCGACTCAGGGATTGTGCGTGTGTTTGAATGTGTACGTGAGTTTGTTTGGATGCGCGTATGTGTGTTTGATGTTCGTGAGTTTGTTTGGCTGTGCGTGAGTTTGTTTGAGTGTACGTGAGTTTGTTTGGATGCTCGTATGTGTGTTTGCTGTTCGTGAGTTTGTTTGGATGCTCGCATGTGTGTTTTGCTGTGCGTGCGTGTGTTTGCTGTTCGTGAGTTTGTTTGGCTGTGCGTGAGTTTGTTTGGCTGTGCGTGAGTTTGTTTGGCTGTGTGTGAGTTTGTTTGGATGTGCGTGC
>NW_028234422.1:33927968-33932968 GCF_977035675.1 Penaeus japonicus | reverse complement strand
TAGACTTCGTTAAACTCTAACCATAATTTTGTAGAAGAGGTATGGTGAGGGGACCGGTGATGATGATGAGAGAGAGAGAGGGGGGGGGAGAGAGGGGGTAGATAGATAGACTTACATAGGGAGGCAAAGAGAGAGAGAGAGGAAAAGAGAGGCAAAGAGAGAGAAAGAGAGAGAGAGAGAAAGAGAGAGAGAGAGAGGGAGAGAGAGAGAGAGAGAGAGAAAAACAGAAAAAAAAGGAAAAGAGAGAGAGAAACAGAGAGAGAGAGAGAGAGAGAGAGAGAGAGAGAGAGAGAGAGAGGGAGGGAGAGAGAAAGGGAGCAAGAGCGAGAAAGGGAGAAAGAAAGAGAGAGAAAGAGACGAGAAAGGATAAAGAAGAGAGAGCAGAGAGAGAGAGAGAGAGAGGAGAAGAGAGAGAGAGAGAGAGAGAGAGAGAATTTTTTATAGGAGAGAGAGAGAGAGAGAGAAGAGAGAGAGGGAGAAAGAGAAGAAGAGAGAGAAGAGAGAGAAGAGAGAAAGAGAGATAAGAGAGAGTAGAGAGAGAGAGAGAGAGAAAGGGAGAAAAGGAGAGACTCGCGCGCTCGCGCGCACTCGACAGCTAGATCGGTCTCGCGCTCCTCGCTCTACTTCTGGCTCCCCCTCCTCGCTCTTCTCGGCCTCTCGTCTTAGCTCCGCTCTGCGGGCTCCATCTCGCCCACCCGCTCTCGTCTCTCTTTTCGCTTCTCTCTCTCGTCGCCGCTCCTCTTCGTCCCCGCCTCGCGCTCTCGCTCTCTCTCTCGTCTGGATGCACTCAGCTCTCTCTCCGTCCGCCTCTCTCTCTCTCTCTTCTCTCTCTTCTCTGCTTCGCTGCGTGTTTTTTGTCCTCTCCTCTTCTCCTCTCTGTCGCCTATCTCCCCCCTCTGCTCCTGCTCGCTTCTCTCTCTCGCACCCCCAACCCCCCTACCCAACAATATCAACCCCCCACACACTCCACAGACGAGCAATATCAGGCCACCCCTGCAATGAAAGACAAAAGTCAGACCCCCAAATAACATCAGGCAACTACATCAACCTGTCATTTGAAACTGCTCCCGAACTATCATCCGCATACAGAACGACTCCACTGAACAGCTGTCCGAGTCCCAATACGCCACCAATCAACGCACCTCATCAGCAACATAAACCACAGCAATGCACCCCCCTGCACCTTACCATTTTCGACGATCACCTCCTGCATAACCCAATCAACCAGCACTGCAACATAAGGGACTCCTACACACAGCCCCCACCACCAAAAGCACAACCGCAAACCCCAGCTGCGGGCGCAGCGCTCCTACACCAGACAACCCCTCCCTCTGAAGCTCTGGTCCACCCAAACACCTTCTCCACCTGCACTATACACTCATCCTGCCCCTAAACCCCCTCCAAGACACCACACATGCTCCACCGGCAGAACCACGCCATCCCTACCCCACCAGATCAACCTACAGCGACACCCTAAACGACCATCACCAGAACCTCGACCGCCACCACCTCCCACCTCACAAGCCCCAACTCCAACAGCTTCTACACCAGTCACGACAGTATCATCACCAAAACCATCCTCACCAGGACCAGCAGCCTCCCGCACCACCAGCCGCGTCCATCTCCATCACCACCAGCACACCCCCCCCTTCATCCTCCCCCCCCTCCCTCACCTCCACTTCCCTCCCCCCCAGACCAATAATGCTCCCACACTCAAACCCACAACCCCTACAGCCCCACAACAATCTAACTCGCCCCACCCTGAGCCCCTGCCCTCACCTCTTATATGATGATCCCCTCCACAACCCCGCCCCCCCCCTCCCCAAATCCCCCCGCCCACGCTGCAGCATACAGCCCCCCCTCAACCAAGCCCCTTTGCCGCCCCCCCCCCCCGTGCCTCGCAACCAGACCTCTTCATCTAATGCAACCGATAAAAAATAACTAACATTTTTTCTCTCTCTCTCCTCTATCACTCTTACTCACACTCTCAACAACACTCACTCTCACTCACACACTCACACTCTTTCACATCACACACCACTCCTCTCACACACTCTCACTCTCTCTCCCACCCCCCCTCACACACTCTATCACATACCACCCACCCAACAATCCCCTCCTCGTTCTCTCTCTCTCCCACTTCTCTCTTACACTTTCACTCTCAGTCCCATCTCCTCACCCACACTCCACTCACACCTCACTCACTCCACTCTCACACACACAACTCACCTCTTCACACACTCCTCTCACACACTCACTTCTATATTCCCATCATCAACTCTTTTATTATCTCATCCTTTCTATTCTCGCTGTTCTCTTCCATTTCCGGATTCATCAACCTTCCTCCTGTCTTCTCTTCCGTCCCTCCCTCCTTTTTTCTTCACTTTCTTCTCCCAGGTCCGGTCTCCTTCATCAGTATCATGTCATGTTAATTAAATACGTGGAATTCAGTATTATCCACATTATTTAAAGGAAAAACTGGTTCATGTTATGTTATGTTATGCTATTACGGCTACTATACTGTGTTGTTGTTATTTTTCATTATCATTATTATTATCATTATCATTATTATTATCATTAGTCTAGTCTTCATTACTATCATTATAATAATTATTATCATTATTGTTATTTTATTATGCGTTTTTATCATCACTATCACTGCTGCCATCATCTTGGCATCGTATTTTTTTTTTTTTACATCATTTATCCTCTTTATCGTTGCATGCATCATCAGATATGATTCCGATGATGATCACTATCATTTTCTCTCTCTCTCTCTCTCTCTCTCTCTCTCTCTCTCTCTCTCTCTCTCTATCTATCTATCTATCTATCTATCTATCTATCTATCTATCTATCTATCTATCTCCCTCATTCCTATGAACTGTGAGTGTGTGTGTGTGTGTGTGTCTGTGTGTGTGTGTATGTGTGTGTACGTTTGTGTTTGTATGCATGCGTGTCTGTGAGTGTCTACTAATGTATCTGTTTATATATGTCCTCCATTCCCATGAGCTGGACTTGAAAATCCCCAACGTTCGCGAGTGCGTGTCGGCGTGCAAACGCGTGCGGTGGCGTCTAATCCCACGAAAGATTTTGAAAATGCTGCAGGTAAATAGCGCTGTTCGGAGGATTACCCGAGGCCAGCCGAGAATCGAGCCGGGCAGGTGAATCCTAGTTATCAGCGCATCAAATAGGGATGTTGTATTCGTTCTAATCGCCTTTGCTGATTCTGCAGCGCTGATTTATTATGCGGTCGAACATAGATCTGCTTTGATTGGGAATTTGGGATTGGTATATGTATGCTCTGAACAAACAATACTGCGTTTGTAATCTCTCTCTCTCTCTCTTCGTATACACAATATCATATATATATATATATCAATATATCAATATATATATATATATATATAAATATATATATATAAATAACACACACAGTGGTGCAGCGGACAAATGATGTGCGGGATAGAAGGGATGGGGGGGGGGGGGGGGGGGGGGGGTGGGGGGGGGGGGGGGGTGGGGGGGGGGGTTGGTGGGGGCACACACACAACCCACACACGGGACACACAACACACACAAAAATCAAAATAACCTCTCTAAACTCTATCAACACACTCTAAAAAACACACTCTATATAAACCAACACTCACTCACATCCTCAATCATGACTCACCACTAACACTCACACACTAACTAACACACTCTCCTCAACACAAACTAACCTCTAACACCTCTGTCAGACTCACTCTCACAAAAACTACACACACTATACTCTCACACACACACAAACACAAACATCTAAAATATCACTACAATCGAGAGTGTGAGAGTGTTAGATGAGTGAATCACTCACACAAACCAAACAAATCTCAAATCAAACTAACACAATCCACACTCAAATAAAACACTCACACTATCTCCCTCAAACTCAACACTCACGAATAGGTCTACTCTACTGACTCTCACAGCACAAATCTCAATCACCCTATAATTCACCCAACCATAAACCTCACTATCCCTCTGACTCTAACTTCTCTATCAAACACAATAAAACATATCAAACTCACTCTCTATCAAACAACCAAACACACTAAACTCACCCACTACACACCCACACTCTCACAAATCAATCACACACACACACACACTAACTATCTCACAGACTCAAACAATCTCACACACACACACAACACCCTAACTCAAAGTCTCTATCAATTCTCACCCACCACACTCAAACTTACACAAACACTCTCCACACAAACTCAAACAAAAACACACACAAGGACACACCACTGACATACACACTCACTCACCCATATAGCACTAACTCTCAAATCCTTACACCAGTGAAACCTGTCGCGACGCTGGCCGGGTACAGCGGCGAGAGGTATGTAATCTCTGAATTAATTAAGAGGATTTAACAAATAACTATAAGTTTCAAACGCACTTTCTAAATAGGATTAAAGTGTTTGATACGAAAGGTGGCTATCAAGATTATGAGCTTTTCCTGCAAAAATCCAAATAGTGTAATTGACAATGCAATGTAAAACAAGGCTGGTATATCTTGTTGCAGTTGCATTTTCCATATTTGATATTCTGCAATGTCGCAATGTCTTTTTTCTAGTTAGGTATCAAGTAAAAGGGATGACATGACTCATCAAGGGTAGAGATGGAAGGGGATAGGGGGAGAGAAAGAGAGAGAGAGAGGGAGAGGGAGAGGGAGAGGGAGAGGGAGATGGAGAGAGAGAGGGAGAGGGAGAGAAAGATAGAGAGAGAGTAGGAAGGGGGAGGGGGGGAAAGATGTGGAAAAAAAGAGAGAAAGGGAGAAAGACTAGGATTGGGGAGGAGGGAAAAGAAGTAGGAAAAGAGAGAGAGAGAGAGTATGTGTGTCTGAGAGAGAAAGAGAGAGAGAGAAAGAGAGGGGGGGAGGGAGGGAAGGAGGAAGGGGTCGAGAGAGAAATCTGGGAAATGAAGAAAGGAAGATTATTCATAAACGTCTTAAA
>NW_028234422.1:33912968-33917968 GCF_977035675.1 Penaeus japonicus | reverse complement strand
GGGGTTTGGTTTTTTAGGTTTTGTTTATTTTTTTTTTTTGGATATTTTTGGTTGTTTTGTTTTGTTTGTTTTTTTTTTTTTTGTTTTTTTTTTTGTTTTTTGGTTAACTGTGGGGAGGGAGGGGAGGGGAGGGGAGAGGAGCGGAGAGAGTATGATGGGAAAAAAGAGTGGAAATGGGCGGAAGAGTGAGGCGGGCGCTGCTGAAGTAGCACCGAGAGATGAAATATCGGCGCCAGAGCATCTTGAAGTAGATGGGAGATTATTCCGTGAATGCCGCCCCGTGTGCTGAGGTTTCGGGAAGAGGGTCGGGAGATTAGGAGGATGGGAGGCGGGGGGCGGGGGGCGGGGGGCGGGGGAGGGAGTGGGGAGGAGAAAATGATGTGCAGGGTTGGGGAGGGAAGAAGTGGCAGAGACAAAAGAAGTAGATAATAAAGGCGAAGAAATAAGAAAGAGAGGGTTAAAATGGAAGAACAGGATAAGAAGTTAGAAGAAAAAAAAAATGAGAAGAAATACGAAGGAAAACGATGAAGAGGAATAAGAGGTCGGGCATGATAGGAAAAAAAAAGGAAAGAACTAGAAAACAAATCGAAAAAAAAAAGAAAGATAGAAAAAAAAAAAAAACGAAAACGGAAGAAGAGGCATAAGCGCAGGAGGAGCAAAGAAGGAGAAGGAGCGAGGACACCGAAAGAGTCCCGGTCCAATTTCCGCGTGTGAAAGGCTAGTCCTCGTGACTTGCTCTCGAGTGGTCACCCTTCGAGGAGGACTCCCGAGCACCCTCTCCGTTGAGCGGCATTATGAGCCCGTGAGGCCCGCTAAGGCCGCTGCAACACGACACAGCGCCCTGGCTCTCGTCGCCTTTCAACCCGGGTAAACACAGCGTTTATCCGCCTTGTAGACGGATGTACTTGTTGGATATTGAAACGCGGGGCTATTTGTTTTCTGACTTAGGGACAGAAATGGAGGCAATGCGGGCCGCGGCGCTGATAAGGAAAGGAAGCCACAAGATCGAGACAAACATTAGCAACAACAACAGATGTGGGAGAGTATTCAGATGAAGTTTTAGCAAGTATGTGGGTATGTGTTATATCTATCTATCTATCTGTCTATCTATTTATCTATCCATCTATCTATCTATCTATCTATCTATCTATCTATATATATATATATATATATATATATATATATATATATATATTCTCTCTCTCTCTCTCTCTCTCTCTCTCTCTCTCTCTCTCTCTCTCTCTATATATATATATATATATATATATATATATATATATATATATATATATATACATATATATATACATACATAATGAAAATGATAATTCCAAATAGTAACGAACTGAAATAAATATCTCGACGCAGAAACATACACACAAAAACACAAACACCAATACACACACACACAAACACACACACACAAACACACACACACACAAACACACACACACAAACACACACACACACACACACACACAAACACAAATACACACGATTTCTTTTTAATAACAAAATTTAAAAAATAAACAGAAATAAATGAGGTTATTAGATGAACGAACAGATGAATGCACGCAATGGAAGCGAAAGTGGTTAACAGGATAAGTAAGACAAACAAGTGGTATGGGAGAGCAGATAACAGAGAAAAATGAGGTAGTTAGAAAACAGATTAAATTGAAGCACGGGTTGGAGAGCGCTGGAATGAGTCATCAGGAAACCGAATAACGAATAACAGGAACTCCTTTTGTTATTAATTTTTATATATATTCTTTTTTTTTTTTTTTTTTTTTTTCCTTGTAGAATATATACTAAATGTTAAAAGTACTCAGTGAGGGTAATTTCCAGCCTCGCTCCTATGTGTACAAAAAAAAGAACATTTAGTTTGGTAATGGTTGTTTTACACGTTAGACCGTAGTCTCGCTCGCAGTCTGGCTCTCTTGTTACGTAACTATTTCTATTATCATTATCATAATTCTTTTTCATTATCATTGTTATCATTTCCTTTTTTTTCTGTGGTATTATCTTTTCTATATCGTCATTATTACTAATATTGTTATCATCATTATTATAGCTAATGATTACTATTATAATCATTGTTATTGTCGTTAACAGTTATGATTATCATTATCATTATGATCATCATAATAATTATTATTGTTATCATTTCTATTATCATCATTACTATCATCATTGATGCCATAATTATTATCATTATTAAAATTATCAAATTGTTACTATAACCATAATCATTATCATTCCTAGTATCGTTATCATTATGATTATTGTCATTATCTTTATCATCATATTATCATTGCAATTATAGTAGATGTTCTTTTCATCATTATAACTATTATCATTGTTATTACTTTTGTAATCATTAGTCTTGTCATTATCATCATAAAGATAATAATGAAGATCATAATAATAATGATGATAAGGATAATGACAATCATATTAATTGCTACGGATCATTGTCATTATTACTATTATCATTATCATCATTAGCATCATCATTATCATTATCCCTATTCTCAACATCATCATTTTATAAATTACCATTATTATCGTCATCATCATCACTTTCATTCCCAATATTATCATCAACATTGTTATCATTAATATTATTAACATCATTATAATTTGAAATGTTATTACCAGTATTATCATTTATAATTATTTATCTTATCATTATCATCAGTATTATTGATATGATTATCATTATAATTGTTTTTGTTGTTACTATCATCAATCATTATTATACTAATCATTCTTCTGATTATCTTATTTTCACCATTATTATATCAATTCTAATAGCATTTTCATTATTTCCATTTTATAAGATTACCTTTATCATTATCATCATTAGTTGTTCTTATCATCATTATTATTACACTATTCCATCCGTTTTATATCACGACATTCACAATCATCACTTTATCCTTATAACACCTAAATACCTATAATCACCACTCATTCTTTTTACGTTTGTGACTTCTTCTTTTTTTTTCTTTCTTTCTTTCTTTCTTTTTCTTCTTCTTCTTCTTCAAGTATACACACACGTACATACATATAATCACCACTCATTCCTTTTACGTCTGTGACTGTTTTTTTTTTCTTCTTCTTCTTCAAGTACACACACACGTACATACATGTTCCCCTTCGTACACAGTGCACTCTCGAGTCTCTTACTCCGCCACCTTTCATCCTAATATACTCATGTCCGCAGTGCGTACCGTGTGTGTCTGAGTCGGGATGTGCATTTGTTGTAATATAGCTTTTTTCTCTCTCTCTCTCTCTCTCTCTCTCTCTCTCTCTCTCTCTCTCTCTGTTGCGTTTGTGTGTGTGTGTGTGGTGAAGTTAGGTTTATTGTGTGTGGTTGTGGATTGTGTGTTTGTGTGTGGGTGTTTGTGTGTGCGTGTGTGTGTATGTGTGTGGGTGTGTTTGTGTGTGTATGTGTGTGTTTGTGTGTTGACAATAAGGAGGTTGTGTTTCCTCTAGTGAAAGTTGCCATTTATTTGTTGTTTATGAGAAAAAAAAAATGCATAAAAAAACGCTTTCTAAAACCATCACCGATCAAGTGAACTATCCAAATGATCACTCAATGAACTGAAAAAAAAGTTGCACAAAGACTGATAATTCAACACCAAATTATTCAAATTAATGAAGCGTGACAGCCAACAGATTTGTCAAAATGACCGAATGCACTTGTCAAAGCAAAGGAAACACGGTGTCAGAAATATGGTGTTATATTACGAATAATTCAAACACATTCTTTTGTATTTGATCGTATGTTTACACGTTTTATTGCTCTGTTTCCTGTGGGATATGTGTGCTTGTTTGCTGTGTATTTGTGTGCGTAAGAGTGTGTGTGTGTGTGGATTTTTGTGAGTCCTGTATGTTTGTGCTTCTGCTTGTATATATAAAAATATGGATATATGCGTTTGAGTGCTTGACTTTTTTTTTTTTTTTTTTTTTTGAATTATGATTGTGAATGGGCGTCTCTTTAATTATCCAGGCTTCCTCACTTTCAAGGGGGGGGGGGGTTCTCATTATATGAACGAAGAGGGAAGAAGAAAAGGGGGATGGAGGAAAAGGAAGAAATAGAGATCAATCTAAGAATCTGAAGGTGATATAAAATATGTTGTGTGTGACAGAGAAGTAGGGAAGAAAGGAGAGAGGGAGAGAAGAGAGATAGAAAGAGAGAGAGAGAGAGAGAGAGAGAGAGAGAGAGAGAGAGAGAGAGAGAGAGAAGAGAAGAGAAGAGAAAAAAGAAAGAAACAAAAGAGAAAAAAAAAACAGAAAAGATAGAGAACAAAATGAGAAAATAGAGAAAATAACCCAACTGCTAAAAAAGAAAAATGAACCGCACACCCGAAGAAAGCAAAAGAAAGACCAAGAACACAGCCACGAATCAAAATCAGAACACGCCCAGCCAACAACGAGTCCCTTCCATTACACGGGACCCTGCCGTTGCAATCACCACCAATCACACCGTTGATCAAAGCTGCAATATGTTTGAAAAGCTGATGTTGCATCATCATTGATTACGAGCCGGCAGATGATTGGCCTGATGACCGTTGACTGCGGGTATTAATAACGCGTCCAAAACGCTGGCTGGCTGGACGGAGGGCCAACTCAATGAGAGTGGACTGTTTGGTTTTCTTTCTTTTGCCTCATTTATGTTCTTTTTTCTGTATATATCTATTATATGTATATATATATATATATATATATATATATATATATATATATATATATATATACATATACATATATATATGTGTGTGTGTGTGTGTGTGTGTAAATATGTGTATATATGTATATATATATGTATGTATAAATATAAATATTTAAATATATATTTATACATTATATATATATGTATATATATATTATATATATATATATATATATATATACACAGATATATGTGTACACACTCATACACACACACATACACACACACACACACACACACACACACACATATATATATGTGT